>NW_011889178.1:1153294-1172548 GCF_000151845.1 Pteropus vampyrus | reverse complement strand
TTGCCCCAATTTGGGACACCTCTTAATGGTTTTCGCAGCTTTGAAACTCTCAGCAAGGTCCCCTGAGGTTTCTGTGGAGACTGCGTCACAGCTCAGCTTCTCCCTCTTGTCCAGTCTTATTCTTCTCCCTTCCCCTTCCCTACCCTTCTACAGGTGTTGCTCCAAGAGCACTCTCTAATAAACCACCTGCACATTCAACTCCAACTCAGAGTTGGTTTCCCAGGGAATTTAACCTGTGACAAGCACAGAGCCTAGAGGGCTAGTGAGGTTTTTTAAACAGCTCATGTTTGCTCACCAAGTTGTAGTCAGTGGAGTTGCAACGGCGGCCTTTTTGTGATCTTCTGCGAGTGGTGTCTCTTTTTGCAGTTCCTCTGCCCAGAGTGGATGCCTTTGTGTAATTCATCGTCTGGGAGGAACCATCTTTGTAATTTATCTCCCTAGTGGATGTCCTTTTGCAATTTGCATTAAACCACCAGAAAGTGTCTTGCCAACCCAAGCTCCATATGACCAGGGTGCAGGCCTATTACTTAAGTTTAGATAAACTATAAAAAAAGATAAAAATATTTCTAGGGAAAAAAATCAAAGAGGAAGTGAACTATAGTGTCGTGAATTTGATGAAAAAAATCAACTAAAAGGCAATTCCATAGGTAATTCATCAGAGCTCAGGTCCTTGGGATTTCATTAATCTAAAGGGGAAAAAAGGGCAAAATGGAAATTGCTCTTCAGATTTAAAGACGACTCCTGAGGTGGCAGGAAAATGGCTGAGGAGTCCATTGCTGTTTGCTATTTAGGCACAATCAAAAAATGTTTTTCAGTGTTATGTAGCATCTCCTGGGTATTGCGATAGCTCCCCACTATACCCATGAGCTCTTGGTGAACAGTGGACAGGAACCAGAGAAACGGTACCACAATCCCATCAGGACTACTTAAATTTAATTTTAGGTCAAATAAAAGAAACCCTAGCTAGAACATCCAAAGTGTCCACATAGTAAAAATAGAAAAATTCCTTTGCGAAGAGGACTTGAGACAGTGAGAATGGTTTGAAGACTTGCCTTTAACTGTTTATTTGGATGTGTTACCACCCTGAACAGAATGAAAGCTCCGTACCCAAAGGAGAGATATTTTATATCCTTGATAAACTTGGTCCAACATTTCACACATGTTAGAAGTGCAATAAGTGCCTAGCTATGAATGAATGAATGAATGAATGAATGAACAAACGAATGAACGAATGAATAAACCTAGCCCTTACTGATCAACCCTGGCCTTTTCACAAAAATGCCTTTTCACTCATCTATTCATTTAATAAATTCTTTAGCTACCTTCTATGAACCAGATTCTGGATCTACCAAGGGGCCTCACAGTTCAGGAGAAGAACAGACTATTATAGAGAGATGATAATACAGTGGGCTAAGCTCAGAAGTTAGATACGTCTAGGTCCGCTAGGAACTCAAGGAAGCATCTTAGAAAAGGCGAACTGAAAGATACGGGCATTATATCAAGAACGATGTAGGTCAAGGAAGTTTGATATGGAGGGAACAGTATACGCAAAGGCATGGAGATGTGAGAGATCATGGACTATGGGGAATTTTAAATCTATGTGACTAATGGATCCAGGAATGGAGGAATTTAAGATGAAGCTGTAGATACAGCCTCTATGTGACTAATAGATCCAGGAATGGAGGAATTTAAGATAAAGCTGTAGACACGGCCTCAAGACAAATGCATGAGTTCTTTAATGCTATATACAGAAAGCTGATTTTCTCCTGTAGCAAATAAGAAGAAGCTGTGCATAGTTCTGTGCATACGTCTGTGTACAACTACATAATGATGAATTCAATTGTATATGTGTATATTTTAGATAGCTAGTCAGACATGAAAGACAGGGGAACAAAGGAATAGGGGCCCAGCTCTGTAACCATAGAAACTTCTCCCAGAAATACCTCTCTTTTAGGGTTATAAATTACCCCAAATCCTAGAGAACAAAGGCCATAAAAGCTGCTGGCCTAAACCAGCTACAAACGCATGCGCAGAAAGTACTGCCCGTAACTTCAGCCTCATTATACCATCATTATAATATCATGACTATGCCTGGAAGTTCATGAATCTAATTATAACAGACTGAATTCTGGATAAGCACATGCACACTAGGTAAAGTTATATAGCAGCTAGGTGTCAATCAAGGTGACCTCACTTGCCAATCACCTAGGAATATCTTTAAGACCACCCCATCGCGGCCCCCAAATATAATGCAGATCCCTTCCTCCCCCAACGTTACAGCTCTCCATCTTCCTTGGCTGTAATCCGTACCCTCTCCTTAGGGGTAGTAACATTTCTACTTGGCCAGCTGGTTTTAGGCTTGATCTATCTTCTACCTTGTAATGTACTTTAAATAAACAAATATTTCTCATATTCACTGAGTTGAAATTCATTTCTTCAGCAGTGAAAAGAACCTAGAGGAAGGAGTGTGAGTTACGGGAACTCCAATCGCACCAATGGTAACATGTACAGTATACAATTATATATTGTATAGTGTAATGGACACAAAATGATGTGAAGAAGTGTTCTCTTTGCTTTCTCAAGGTAGATATAGTCCAGGAATGAAACAACGAGGAAATGTGAGTTGTCAGGATATTTATTATGTGATGGGATGACCTAATAGCCAGACCTGAATAAACACAAATAATCCCTTTATATGTATAGAGAATTTTCAGTCTTCAAAGCTCTTCTAAATATAACAACATTCGGATCCTTACACAGGGTGTGAGATGGGCCAGGGCAGCAGTATTCCAGACTCTTCAGTGGGGAATTAAATGGCAAATCTAAAATTACACAGCAATTTATGGCAGATACCTTCTTTCTGTAGAAATTTATGATTGCCAAAAATGATCCATCTATCGAAAAGGCAGAGGTCTGCTGGTGAGCCCTTCCACACTATTAGTTAATAACCTCTGTGGAAATATGGCCCTGGGCTAGAGCCACACTGGGAAACAAACCCAAACAGGAGATGTGTCAGAGTAAGGTGACCTGACATTCAGGGTGTTGAAGAGGTGTGGGTTGGTGGTGCTTCGTGACTGCAGATTTGCCTATTACTGATACTCTAGTTATTTATCTGCAGCCCACATTAAAGTTTAGTGGATCTGGGCAAAGTAGTACTGAATCTTCTTAAGCAAGATTCCAGAACAGGGAGAAGGAGAGTATATAACCAACGACAGTAAAGAAAGCAGTAATCCTGGGGAAGAATAAAAAATTCATTAAGAAGAAAACAGGTGTCATCGTTTTCATAAATTCCGGTGTTAGATTTAGAGTCTGTTTGTTTGTTTTAGCACGGTGTACAAGTGTGGAGGTAAGCAAAGTAAAAAAAAAAATAAAAGTAAAATTTTAAATATGTTTGAGATGAAATATTAGGATAAATAAAAGCTTTCACATTACTTTTGAATTCTCTTTATTTATTTATTTTTCTTTAAATGGAGTGTTTGCCAGTGGAATGACTGCTTTTAAAAATGTTTGGCCAAAAGATTTATAGACAGACAGAGTTCAAATTTCCTATCCTATAGTGTAAATGGAGAATCTTGGCATATATGTTTGCGGCTCCCCAAACTAGTCATTAACTTTACACTTACTATGTTCAGCCTAGTATTTAGTCCACACAGAGTATATTGCCAGGACAGTGTTTTATTTTATGTTAGATGTTTGGTTTTTTTTGAAAATGGAATATATTTATAACTTAATAGTCCAAAACCAAAATTACTGTAAAACCACATTGCCACCAACGTTTTAAAAATGTCTCGAGATAAAAACTTTAACAGAAGAAAAACACATTAAAATTTTAAATTACAAATTTATTGTTTACAATTTAAAATGAGTTCCTATTTTAAAAAAAGAGCTAAGACTTAAAAAGAATATGTTACTTTTTTTAAAAAAAGGAAATACATGTTCTTTTTGTTCTTGAATATAAAATAATAAAAACCTTTTGTCAAAATAGCTTAATAAGTTCATGTTTGAGTAATCCCTTCTATGCCAAACACATATATTGAGAAAATAAAAAAAGACATAGCCAGATTAAGAAACAAAATAAATATCAAAATAAACCTCATAAAATGGAAATTGTTTAAATGTGGTGAGCAGGGCTAAAGCCATGAGCTTGCTGAGCCAGAACTGGGTTGGAGCTGGAGGTTCAGCTCCTGCAAGGATAATGAGGACTAAATGCATTTTGAAAGACAGAGTTTTTGCAGATGTGAAAGGAGGTCGAAACCGCTGCTAGAAGCTATGTTTTAAGAAAGCTTCTGAACTAGGGACTGTCTCTTGATATAGTCCTATGAACCAAAATATCCTTTGGTTGGGTGGCTGGATCTGCAATCTCTCCAAAAACCATCCCTGTGCAAGCTTCCTGACCTGCTAGCTTGTGTGCAGGGTCAGTGGCACCTAATGAAGTCAATTACAAAACTACTACTAGGGAAGGGAGCATGAAGGAGGAAGAGAGAGAGTTAAAAACCGACAAAAACAAAATCCTAAAACTCTCAACTCGAAAACATGCCTGCAAAACAGAGTTCCAAAATACAGGCTAGGAAAGACATCCAGTGAAATAATGGCTGGAATATCAATTTTCTAAAAATGAAATTGGTTTTATGAAACTTGAGGACCTAAGTGGACATTTAAATTTTTACACAGAAATACATACATGCATGCAAATAGAACAGAAAGAAATGGGTTAAAAATAGGTGGTTAAGAGAACCAGTTAAGAATCTTGGAAATACAAAATAGAATTGTTAAATAAAATATTCAGTAAATGAAGTAAATCCTGGGCTGGATACAGAGATAGAATTATGAATTAGTACATGAGCAATTCAGCCACAATGAAACATATGGAGACAAATAAAAACCTTAATAAGCAGTAAAGAGCCCATATTGGAGGCTCTCAGCCATTCCTTTATTGGCATTCTGGAAGAAGAGATCATGGAGAATTACACAGAAATAGTAAATAAAGAGATAAATGCTGAATCAAAATAAATAAGAAACTTATTCCAAAGGGTAAAGATAAATAAATCTACACTGCAATATAGCATAGTGAAACTGTAGAACATTAAGAATGAAGAGAAAAAGAAATTTATAGCTTCTAGAGTGAAAAGACAGATTAGTATAAAAAGAATAGCAGGTGGTCTGGTATAGTTATTGGTCTAGCAGCGGATTTCTTACTGGCAACCACAGATACCGCTGGAAACTGGGATAATGCATTCAGTGTTACAGGATAAATGACTATCAATAAGACTTTTTATGTCCAGATAAACTCTCACTCAAGGTTAAGGGAAAATGATGGCAATTTCTGACATATAGGACTAAAGAAATTTATCATCCACAGGCTCTCAGTGAAAGAATTGCTACTTCAACAAAAGGAAAGTGAACCCAAAGAAATGCATGGACTTAAAGATACAACTATAAACATAGAACTCATTTTTTTAAAAGTTAGTAGATTTGATTAAAAATTGTCACTGAAATTATCACTGTTTGTGTACGTGTACTTAAAAAAGGTAAAACCATACTTTGACAATATTGCATTAGGAAGAATATTAAAAGAGTAGTTAAAACATGTTCAGAACTTTCATTTGTTCAGAAGGATAGAATAATTTCAGACAGAGTAAGAAAATTTAGTTTTAAAAATATAGATACTTAAGAGTAACCACAAAAATAAAAATGTAGTCAATAACTTCAAAACTCACTGAGGAAAACAGTATGAGTAAAGGAAATTTACCATTCTTTTTCTTTAATTGTTCCTGCCTTGTGTTGAATTTATGAGTAGAAAAAATTTAAAAGATAATGGAAGAAATAAATTCAAATATCTCAGTAAGTTTAATAAATGTAAGTAGATTCCTTCCCCATCCATTAAAAAAATAGAGGTTATTACGTTGGATGACAAAAAAAAACCAAAATCTAACTGCTTTTAAAGTCATACTCTAAAACAAAATGATGTAACAGTATTGAAAATAAAGGAATGGAAAAAAGATATCTTGGGCAAATATGGAGAGTAATACATTGCCTATTCATATACTCTAGGATTATTTAAAAACTTTAAAGTGAATATGAAAGTACTTCTGTAATGTCTCTCCATATAACGAATTATAGTTTTATATATAAAATAATATGTTTTTTGATTCAACAAAAAATACATACATCATATACCATGCAAGAAGGAAGATCCAATTTATTCATGTTGTCTCTGCATTATTCAGCTTTCAATGGGCTGTTACCTAGTGACTCATATTTTGAGGGCTAGGTTGGCAGCAGCAGTACTGGGTTGTGAGGACCTGTCAGTGTATCACCAGACATCCTTTCATTAAGGAGAACACCATACATACGAAATTTCAATATTAGGGAAGACAAAATTATTACCCTAAAAAGAAATAGTTGTTGGGTGTAGTGTTTTGCCTTGCAATAGATGTGTTTCCTGCAAAGCAGAGCCTGAGACAAAGTCTTGCATGGTCTCAGGGAGTAAGAGAGAAGTGGAGAGAAGAAAACAGGGAAGCAGAAAAAGGCATTTTTAGATTGTGTTATCAAGTTGACAGATTTGGGGGCAATTAGTCCTCCATCCATGGGCCTGTTAGAACTCTCAGAACTGTACTGTAAGGTGACAGGGTGAATGAAGTATTTATCCATTAACTCCCATTCCCATTAGTCAAAGGAGACCCCTGGGGGAAACTCCCTTACATTTCAGACTGTGCTTGCTCCCATATACATCTAACTTCACAGTGATGGAGAAGCCCCAGGCCATGGAGTGAGAGGAATTTGCATGGATCTGAGGGGAAGCACTGAGAGTTGCACCTCTTGAAGCTTGCCAAAGCGCCTGTGGAACTGGTTGCCTCTTCAGTGGCTGAAACAAAGGAGGGTGAACTGGATTTGAGATGGCTCAGAAGGCGTTGGATACAGATCTCGACTTTGCAGTTTCAGAGGAGGCATCTTCAAGTTGTCTATGCAGCAAATGCAGGTTAACTGAGTTAAAATAGAGGATCACTTTGATAGATTTGACCATTGGATTATACACCCAATTTATACACCTAGACTTTGTTGTCCTTTTTTGAATAATGAAAGCCTACAGTAATATATACCCTTTAAGTAAACAGAAAAAAAAAAATATGATGTAGCAGGAGGATGGAGGATTCAGGCTGGGAATAGAAAAGAAGGCAATCAGTGTGGATAGATATTGCCAAAGTTAAATTAAAACCATTTTGGAACATCCGCTTTCTCTTGATCGATCCTAGTATTTGATTAGGACAGCGTGCCACTATTCAACACGTAGTGCCCTTGTTACACACATCAGTTAGGCCACATCACCCCTAGGAGACTGGCCTTCTTCCGTCCAGTCCATTCATGCTTGCCTTTCATTTAGCTCAGGCACTGACCTCTGGTCAATTAAACTGTAGATGGCTTGGTTTTACTCAGTGGCAGTAGTAAAAATTATAGCAATCTGGGCAGAAAAAAATGCCATTTGTAGCTTATAAGCATATAGAGGCTTTACGACCTTTCCAGTACACTTTGGTTTCTCTCTCTAGTTCTTGGCATAACCAGAGAACACCGACTGCCTGCACTGGAGGATTGCCCGCTGCCAGCTCTGAAATAAGCTTGACTGGGATGAAAGAGTGGCAAGAAGTAGCAAATAGTTGTTATGGTATAAAACAAAATATTACTATTGAACACCAGAATTCCCCTTAGGAAAGAATCAATCAGGGCAAAAGGTGGGATCCCCACAGCTTGAAGTGCTAATAGCTTTAGGGAGGAGAGAATAATTTCATTGCATGAGGGAAAGGAATTTATTTGTTACTCTAGGACGGGAGGAAGAGGGTCATTTGATTTCAGCTCAGTGGTACTGGGCATCTTCAGCTGAAGGAAGCCTATTACCTCCTATTTTGGAAATTAAGATGTTGATAAATTGATCTAATAATTAAAGTAATATCCCATTTTTAGACTGAATAGAGTTAGAGAGTTGAAAGAATATATAGAGAGGAACCGATTAGATACAAAGAGGCTGAGACCAAGTAAGATGAGGGGGCATGAAACTCAAACTCATTTTTGGGTTAGCTAGGGGACATTTCAAGGACAATGGCAGTGGTAAAAATTATAGCAATGACCATGATTTAATTTGCAATTGTTTGTCCTGCTTCATTGGGAATGTGTTCTCCATCACTCCAAACAAACCCAAAAATTTCAAGAAAGTCTCCAATGTTCTCAAATCCTAGGGTAAGTAAATTTTACTAAGTGGAACTCAGAGAAGGGGTTAATTTTATGGCTGGGTTAATGCAGTAGAACCAGAATCAGTATCCTAAAAAGCAGAGGAGACCATAAAAACATAAACCACCTGTAAAACAAAGACATCTTCAGGATGGCTTTGGAATTATGCATGCTGGGAAATTTAGGGGTTCTAGCCATCTCCTAATCTTGGTAACCTGATGCCCTGGAGTATTCTTCTTCTGCTTGTGAAAATGAAGCCATAACCTTATGCTTTTAAGGATCACGCCATTCAACTATGACACCATTTCTCCCTCCTACTGGTCACCTACTAGCCTCTGGTTCTTGTCCCTTCAAACCCTGATGACTTGGGCCCTCGGCTTATAGGTTTCCTTTAAATTGTTATCCTAGGCCACATTAGAGCCATGTGGACAAGCCATCCAACACCAGGGCCTCTCAGCTCTACCATTTCCTCATCTATAATGCCTCTTCCCTTCTCTTTACCCCTTGAATATGCAGTCTATTTTAGACCATCATCATTCATAACTGCTCTACCTTCACAATCACTAATTCAGACATCTTGCTCTCTGACTAGTCCACCCTCCTTCCAATCTGTCCGATACTTGCACCATCATCACTCTTAAACTGTACTGGGAACTTCGGTCCCAAATATATCAGCTTTTCATGTCTTCACTTCATTCCACTGAGATTTCATGGTACATCAATTAAAAAGAAGAAGAAGAAAAAAAGCTCATGCCAATTCCTCAAACTTGCTTAGATCTCTGACTTTTTGCTTCATTCATCTGACAAAACCCTAATACAGGAAAAAAACAATTGTTTCTTCAGACTCCCACTTGAGGAATCAACTACTATTTGAGATCTTTAAGACGTAGGTGTTGGTTTTAACTGATATAGTGTTGAGAATAGATTCACACAACTGTGTGGTCTATACTAGGTGTCAAAATATCCTGGCATTCAGTCATTAATTACATCCGAACTGATATTTTTATCTCCCTTCCCAAGCCAGCTATCTCTTAGATTTTTTATTACTTTCTTCTTACTTCTCTTCTTCCCTCGCTCTCCACATCGAATTAGCTGTCAAGTCTTATTGATTCTAAAATCACTCTCATCTTGGTGCATTCCTTCCCTCATCCCCTACGGCTACTGCCATGGTTCAGTTTTCAGCACCTTTAATATAACAATGAAAATAGCTCCAACTGGTTTGACTGCCTCTGATCTCTGGTCTATCCATTTGTTCTTCATTTTTACCAAATGTGTATTAGATTATGTTATTTCTAATGCTAATAAAAGTCTTGTATCCTCTCATGTGTTCTTACCCTACTTCAATACATATATATATTCCTATGTATATGTATGTGTGTGTATATATATGTATGTATATATGTGTGTGTGTGTGTGTGTGTGTGTGTGTGTTTTGTGCATAAACATATGCATATACATATATACTGAATGTGTGCTGGTAAATGTTTAATAATTGGATTTCCAGGGAGAAAAAGACCCAATTTGTAGTGTTTGCTGATTTCTGTGGTATAAATATTCCACCATGGCCAATTTCAAGCTACCAGCTTGATGGACTAGGGGTTGGAAAGAAACACATTCTCTCTGCTTTCTTGAGCCAGTGGGTGCTGCCTCCAACACAGCACTATTATAAACATTTATACATGCACAGATGTATACACACACACATATATGTTTGTGTCTTTGTATTTTTATCAAGTGTGGATTAGTATATTTGTTTAAATAATCCGACAAGTCATATTAACTCTTTTTTAGCAGTTCAAGCACATTTAAAATTATCTTTGACCTCTGAGATAAAACAATGAATGACAGCTTCGTCTAAGTAGGAATTTAACTTCCTTCCCTTAAAATAAGAGAGAGAGAGGGAGAGAGAGAGAGAGAGAGAGAGAGAGAGAGAGAGAGGAAAGAGATTATCATATATATTTTTATCTTTCTGCGCTAAAATATTTTAATTTAGTTTTCATTACCTTCATTAATTTGGGGATCCAGCTCTATTTTCCATTTTTTACTCATTAGATTTATGTATGTCAGGCCTTCCTTAAGATGCCAGTGGAGCATGACATAAAGGAAGGGTAAAATGACTGAATATTCATAGGAATTCTAAAAAAATCTTCGAACAGCCTAGCCAGACACAAGAGTTAAATACTTAAAAGGGAAGCTTTACTATTTTGGGCTGATTACAAGGCCTTTTCCTTTATAAATTTCAGTTTTGTGTATGTATTTGAAGTTTCCCCAAAAAGACTGGTCAAAAAAATTGAGAATATATGTTATAGCCAAAGAATTGAACTTGGGCAAAGGTTTGCAGTTAAGAGAAACAATTACCACATTTATTTCTGTAACCTATTCTGGAAAGCTGATGTGTTGATTTAGGTCATTCCAATATGAACATGTTTTAATTTTGTAAGTTTTGCTTTTCCCGTAAGAAAGTTGGATATAAATGGTATTCTATGTATTAAGATATATTATTAAGTCAGGCACGCTTATTTAAACAATTAGCTTTGCAAATAAAAGGCTAAACTGAAGTACAATATATAATGATTTCTTTTCTCCAAACGTTCACCACTTTCTGGAATTCAGTCATGACATATGTACTTATGGTTTGGAATGTTGACCATTTAGTAAGAAGTTATGGTGTTGTAATATCCCTGTTAAGAAAGCCTTCCTAATCCCCCTTGCTTAGAGCAGAGATGCCCCCTATATCATTCCTGACCATGTGCCATGGGATCCAGGCATGCCACAGATAAATTATAGATGTTCTGAGATTTTGATCCTCTTGGCCTTTGGGGAGCTCCAGGATATGGCCTTCAGCCAAAAGCAGTCTTTTCCACTTACTCCAGTATGCTGTACAAACATGGCTATTTTCTTCTATGTGTGCCACGACAGGAGAAAGTCTGAGAGGCTCTGGTTACAACGTCTAGACTATGCAAGGCATTCAGGGCCTTTCAATTTTGCCCACGACCTTCCCTTCCAGCCTGACCTCTCACAGATCCCCTCAAGTGCAGCACTTTTCATACTCCCTGGACTACTTCCTCTTTCCTAAAACCCTTCACTTTTCCCTCTCATGTTTCATTCCTTGTTTCCTACAATTAGTATACTTTTCTTCCTCACCTGCACAATGAATCTTTTATGATCTTTTAAAAGCTAGAACCAACGTCATCTTGTTCCCCTGTGAAATCATAAGAAATCTCTCTAGCCTGCATTGGTTTCTTTTTCCTCTGTGCTTGCTTAGAAGGTGACCCCTTTATACACTTGTCATATTTTTCCTTGTGTTATAGTTATTTGTGTGCTTGTCGTATCACCCCTCCTAGAGTGTAAACAGCACAAGAGTGGAGACCATTTTGTTTATCGTTGTTTCCTACCCAGTGCCAGCTGGAACTTGCACATTCAGCAAATACTTGTTAAATTGAATTGACTATGCAAATACAAGAGCGAGGCGATCAACTTATATTTATTACATATCAATCATGTGCCAAGCACTGTGCTGGCATGTTAAATGAGATAATGTGTGCAGTCTTCACAATACTCCTTGTAAGCTAGGCAATTTTCAGGTGAAGAAAATAAAGAACAGTAATATTAATTACCTCCAAATAATAAGTTTTACACTGGACAAGGAAAACCGTTGAAACTGCAGAGTAATGCCCTCTTCAGGTGTTCAACAGAGAACTTGGCTTTGTGATGGTTTCAGTGCTTTGACATCACCTTGACCATGTAAATTCCCGGACAGTGCAGAAGATCAGCAGGTGCTTGCTGGAAGCCTGGGCAGAGACTTATTGCATGGAAAGCCTTGGCCGATAGCGTTTTGGCAAGAGTTTCACTTCATGAACTTAAAAATCAATCATTCTTTCATCAACAAGGAAATCCTTCTCCCTAGCATCAAATTTGAGATGACTAAATACAAAAGGAATAGAACAAAAGTTATTTTTCTCTTTGCTTGGAAAAAGATCTCATAGTGAAGCTTAAGTGGAAAAATAGAACCAACTGTGTATAAATTATAAACACTCTATTTGGATAGATGTTTCCTCTCCGTTCTTTCTTGTTATGCTATTTATTCTTCCTTGTGATTCTATTTATTCTGTTCTGCTTACATTTATATTAATTCTTACTTGAATAGAATTTTGAAAATAATACCTAGATTAGAAGATTTAAATAATTAGATGATATAAATTAGATTACATTTGTTTCTAATAAGGAATTTGGCTCTGACTGGCCGCGACGTGTGTGGTCTTGGACAAGCATTTTAATGCTGAGTGTTAATTTTCTCATCTCTAAAACAAGGTGGAAAATGTTGATGTAGGATCCTACAGTTAACAATGAGTTGGCAAGTCTCGTTTTCCTTGGGTTTTCTATGGATTGAGAGAATCAGTGATTCAGTTTCTCCTTCCATGTGACTGACTGCCAGGTTCTGTGACCTTCAGAGCCACATACAGGGCCAATAATGTAAAGTAACTAGTGATAACAGCCCTTGTGTTGTGCTCTACTACTCACATGATGCTGTCACATCTACCATCCCATAGAGTCCTCGCAGCGACCTTGAGCAGGAGGTATTCTCAGGAGCTAGAGTTAAGTCTGGGGTGAGGAGATGGGTAATAAAATTTGGAAAACCATAAAAGGAAAGGGCTTGGTGCTAAGGGCAAAAGGAATTTTCAAACAACTGACTTTTTCTATATTTACATGCCTTGATGTCCACCTAAACCTGCACTTAAGTTTGACATTTTAAAGGGGTTGGGGGAGAGAAATGAATAAGATCAGGTACATTGTCAGTTGGCCACAATAAAGCTCTATTGCCCCAAGATACAATATTGCTTCACACTCCTTTTTTATGTTCCTGACTCATTTTTTAGGTTTACCAAATCTATATACTTTCTTAACTTGTTTCTGAAATGAACAAAAACTAAGAAGTTCAGAGAAACGTAGAGAGGAGATGTTTCACTTTCGTCGTAGAAAATATAAAAGTAGAAAGTTTTCAAACCCAAGGAAAATGTAGCTGCACTTTTTATCAGTGAATGTTCATCTCGAAAGGTATTAACTTTCTATTTATTGGATTTGAATGCAAGTGGAATCCCATTCAGAACATTGTTGTGCAATAGATTTTTGTTTAATGATAGAGGTGTGCATTAATCTATGATGTCCATACGATGACCTCCAGCTACATTTGGCTATTGAGTAGTTGAAATGTGGTTAGTGACAGAGAAACTGAATTTTTACTCTTATTTAATTTTAATTAATTTTAAGTTAAATAGACACACAATATGGTCTATCCTGACAGTCATCATATTGAACGGTAAAGTTCCAGAAAGCCAATTGTTAATGTCAGCTCATGTTTTGTAAGCATATTAGGTATAGAAAAGAGAATTTACAAAAACACCTTGTTTTCATGAATGTTTTTGAGGATCAGGATTCTCATAGTTCAATTAAAATGAAAATAATGGTGTGTATTTAAGTAACGATATGACTGAAAAACTTGGGTAAATGTTATATCTTTTTAAGTTTTGTAAAGTCTCAATTCAGTAATTAAGTAATACAGTTTTCTACTTTAATTGACATGAATACTTCAGCTTACGAGAGTTCTAATCTATATTGATTAGACTGAATACACTGTTATTTGGCAGATAAAAAGCCAAATTTTGGATTCCTGTGTTTCAAAGCTCAGAAAGATCAATTATTTCTCATCAATAAATCTCTTGTATTGTTTTCTATTTTAGTACAGGCTCTTTCTAGATTGTGGAATTTCTCCCACATAATGTAATACACATTCACTAAGATAACTATCTGAAGCATGTGGGAAAACCAAGAGAACAAATGAATGATAACCAATTGTCTGTCTATACAATTCCGCAGTGTTTGGCCTTGCCTGAGTGCCCAGTCGCTGATGAAAACACGTTTGTGAGGTCCCCAGATGATATCCCATGACTGTGATAATTGTCACGTGCCTGTTTATTTTTCCCTTGAGAAACTGAATGAGGTAAAAAAAAAAGATCACAACTAAACAAAAGCATATAAATAACAGGAAACTGTTGGTGAGAAATACCCTGATGTTCCTGTAAATTCACGTCACCAGATTCCCCAGGGACAAAGGTGCATGAACTGCATGGGTAAATAATTATGATTTAATACAGAGACCTTGCAATGCTGTTTATAGTAAAACAACAAAAAAGAATTGTTTCTGGAGGCGCAAATAAGCAAATAATAGAAACACATATCAATATAATCAGGAAGTGGTGATGTTATGTCTAGGTCAGCTACCGAAAACAATTTGTAATCTATCAAAGTATCTTCTTTGTAATTGCAAGCAGCACAAGGTGGGACCTTAGAAGGAAAAGAATCTCTCATCTACAGGGTGATTAGAAATCATGGAGAAAGTGGGCTAGTCATCATGAAGAATTTCTGAAAAGTGTTCTGCATCATGACACCTGTCTGTTTGCAAGGTTTTATTCCCACGGATGATTATGAGAGAGAATAACAACAGTTTCTCTCCCTTTCTTTTAAAGGGTTTCCGATTGGAGAGCAATGTCAGCCTGTGAACACATGCCTATGGGTGCATTCACGTCCCAGTTAAGAAAAGAAATAAGTGGCCGTTGTTGAACTTCTCAACTATGTTTGCATGTTTAGGGCCTCTTCCTCTGTTTTTATTTTGAATAATATTTTTCTTGATAAAATTGGGAAACTATCATTTTCTATTTGTTCCCCCAGAATCAACTTACTGAAAAAAGCATTAGGTCCTTTGTCTAGTAGCCTATAGAGAAACCTAAAATTTTACTGAGGAGTTGGGTGAGGGGCATGAAAGGAAAGAGTGAGCAGCAATAGAACCAACACAGAATTCTTACCTGAAATCTCTGCTTTTTTCCTGGATAACAGGATGATAACACTCGAAAAGTCGTTCTCAGGATCTAGGCAGCTTTTAAAACCTACCCAGCTCTGTGACCAAAGGTAATCTCACTTTGATTGTCCCCACTACCATTTCTCCAGTTCTTTAAAGATGTGTGGTAGGCAAAATAATGATCTCCAAAGATGTCCACATCCCAATGCTTAGAATGTGTGAAAACATTACTTTATGTGACAAAAGATACTTTGTGAATATGGTTGAATTAAAGAATTTGAGGTAGAGAGATTATCCTAAATTATTCAGATGGGCCTAATGTCATTGGAAGCGTCCTTATAAGAATCAGAGAAGATACGATAATGGAAGCAGAAAGAAAGAGATATTTGAAGATGCTACATGCTACTGGCTTTGAAGATGGAGGAGGGAACCAAGATCCAAGAAATCCAGGTCATTTCTAGAAGCTAGAAAAGACAGATTCTCCCCTAGAGCTTCCAGAAGGAACACAGTCCTGCCAACACCTTGATTTTAGTTCAGAAAGACCCATTATGGGGTTCTGAACTTCATAACTGTAAGATAATAAATTCGTACTTTTTTTTTTGATACTTTGTTTCAATTACATATCTTTGTCTTACTCTCCTTAAAGACAGAGAGAGATTTAGTCAGAAAGAGATAACTATGAAGTGGCTGTCTAGGCATTTTATTTGTTGATTTGCTCACTAATAGGCATCTATTTATGATGTGGCCATAAATAATTGATCATTATCAGAGGAAGATAAACAATGCTTGCCTTGAAATTTTAAAAAATGTATTGAGATATTTAAGAATATTTACAAAAATACACATAGGACATATGAAAGATTAAGCCACTAAATTTGTGACAATTTGAAACAGTTGCAATAAGAAACTAATATAGATTCAAAATGCGCTTTTATGTTCAATGCGGTATTACATATGTAAAATGGTTTCTCTGTTGTATACTCCTAATATTAGACTATTGGGTTGCACATTAGAATTGTTTTGGACACAAAAAATATGGAGGCCAGGGTTCCATCTTCAGTATTTAGATTTAGTAAGTCTGGAGTAGAAGTGGTACAACTGGTATTTCACAAGGTTCCAGATGATTCTAAAGTTCAACTTAGGATAAGAATCCCATTTTTAGAGCACTATCTACTTTGCATGTTCTCTTGGCTGTTTAAGCTTAGGGAACATGCTTTTCTTCAAAACAAATGGAAGGATCATTTTACTACTCCTGGGGCAGTAAAAAGTGTAGTCTAATTTCTTTGATCTTTAACCTCGCGTTTGATTCTCGTCCCCATTTGAACATGGTCATCTGTTGGGAGTGGATGCCTGGGAAGCAAAGTCTTCTCTCTCTCCATTTCTTCCATGTCCTCTGGGTTTCAGTTTCTATTCGGATGTAGATGAGGATGACTCCTCTAGCCAAGGCCCCTTACAACAATAGTTTCGACACTTGTGTAAAGAGGTGTTAAGTGACACACAATATATAGTGGGGATGGTGTCTTAGGATCAAGGGAGTGATGCACAAAAAAGACCCAACTCTCCCCTGAGCCTGTGTAGTCCAAGAAAGATGGCATTGCTGCTTGTGCATACCCGCTGGCCCTACTTATAGTAAGTATTATAGTGGAAAGAGACTTAAACTGGTGCCAGGCAAACTGTGCTCTAATCTTGGTTCTGACACTTATTTTAATAGTAACTGCTCCCCCTCATTGTCTGTAGGCACTAGGCTGAATATTTCACATAATGATGATCTCATTTAATCATCTTAACTACCTTGAAAAAAGGGTACCTTTGTGATTAATTTTATACTGATACATGTTAGATTTTACAGAAGCAAACACTAAAGTCTAGAGAGGTTTAAGGAGCTTAACTCAAGGCTACATAACTAGAATGTGGTAAAACCAGAGATTAATTCTAAACCTTTGTGATCCAAAGGCCTTGTTCTAGGTTTGAGATAATGTCTAATCACTCCCAGCAAGTTACATCAATAATTGAAGATTCTTTGTTTGTGCTATGTTGTGATCTTTGTTTAATTTACATAATGTGCCTAAATTCTATGTGGGAGTAATTCGGAAACAACTGGTATTTCCTGGTAGACCGTGATGGCAGAGACTACAGTTGCTCATGAATAGTAGGTTCTTCTCTCCCTGAGCACATGGCTGACTACATTTCCCAGCCTCCCTACCTGTTAGGTGTGGCCGTACAACTGAGTTCTAGCCAAGGAAACGTGATTAGAAGTAATGAGTGCCACTTTCAGATCTGGCCAACTGTAAACCTTTCTTTTTCCCCATATACATGTAAATAGCTCTGAGACCCTAAAGAGAGATCCACAGATGGAAGGCATTTGGATTTTGAAGGACCATGAAGAGGCCACCTATTGACCAAGAACATCTAATGTGCCAAGTCTCTGAGATCTGGAGTTCATCTGGTATAGCAGCTAGCGTCACTTGCCTTAAATAGTACCACCCTGCCCTTTTTGAGGAAAGGCTGAGTAACCTCTCCTAAGGTGCCCTTTTTGAGGAAAGGCTGAGTGAACTAGGTGCCCTTTTTGAGGAAAGGCTGAGTAACCTCTCCTAAGGAGCCAGATATGGAAGAGATTGAAAAGAACAAAGTGAAGTGATACATAAGTTTTCTGGCCATGTTTCCAGGACAATACCAACTCCCGCCCAGGTCAAGGCAAGGTCAAGCAGAAAACCTTTCAGGGAAAGGAGTATGTGATGGTTGAGAGACCCAAAGGCCATTTTCTCAGTTATCCTCAGTGCTCTGGTTATGGTTTATAAGACCTGGCTCACCTGCTCACTGTCTTCCACTCTCCATCTGGTAACTGCAAGCTAAGTTCAAGGATGCAGCTTATTTCAGTTGATCATTTTAATAAAAAGAGCTGCTTGCTCTACTGAAAGTGTGACAGTCACTATTGACAATCACATCAGAGGGGAATTCCTAGGTTCTGTAGGTGAACTCCCACTATTAATTAGTCAATCACTCTTGATTCTGTAAGTATGACCTTGGATGAAGAGACATGTGTCCCAACCTGGAAGAGGAATAGCTTTTACCTTGAACGTATACGGCTATCGACAAGCCCAGGAAAACCAAAGAGAGTTGTGTGTGGACCGGCTCATCTTGTTCTCGTTAGAATGTCCAGTTCTGAGACTCGCCACAATTTATAGGGCTCCACACTCCTCCTGGACTCCTAGAGTCCTATCTTTTGGGTGTCTCTTTTTGTCTCTGTTTATAAGCCACCCAATATCTTAAGAGCCTAAATGGGATGCTATTTCCTAAGTCTTTAAATCGGCCCTTGTTGTGGGCTAAATTGTGCTTCCCTTCCCTACCACTCAATGCATATGTTGAAGCTCTAACACCCACTAACTCAGAATGTGACTATAGAAATAGGGCATTAAAAGAGGTGATTGCATTAAAATGAGCACAAAAAGGTAGGCAATAATCCAATTTGATTAGCGTCCTTGTAAGAAGAGGAAATTGGGACACACAAAGAGATACCAGGAATGCACTCACACAGAGGAAAGACCGTGTGAGGACACAGTAGAAAGGTGACCATCAGCAACTGAGGAAAGAGGTCTCTGAAGAAACCAAACCTGCTGACACCTTGATCTTGGACTTGTAACCTCCAGGACTGTGAGACGATAAATTTCTATTGTTTAAGCCACTTAGTTTGTGGTGCTTTGTTATGGTGGCCCTAGCAAATTAATATAGCTTGTCTGCACTGTCCCATATATACAACATAAGCATAAACAACAAAGTTTAAGCTGCTCAGCCAAGGCCTTTTCAGGAGCAGAAACAGGTTCCAGCTGACTGATGCCTAGGAAATTTCTGGGTCCATTGTCATCAACAAACTTTCAAGCAGGTTAGGAGTAGACTTGCCAGGTTGAGTCACAGAAACTGAGATGCCTCCAAAAAGTAACCTGAACCCAAGTACATGAATGGTAGCTCTGAAAGGACAATAGACATGCAGAGAGAAAACCATGGACTTGAAACCATTTAATAATTTGAAATATGTCTAGTGCAATAAATCCGATCATGAAAATAAAACAGACAAAAGTGGGGTACCCAATGCTATTGTTTTGTCTAACTTTTGAACCTAATGGTTAAGCACAACCTGGATTGAGTCTGACAAGCTGAGGTTTTGGTTGTTTTAGCATTCACTT
>NW_011889178.1:1144519-1152979 GCF_000151845.1 Pteropus vampyrus | reverse complement strand
ATAAGCATAAACAACAAAGTTTAAGCTGCTCAGCCAAGGCCTTTTCAGGAGCAGAAACAGGTTCCAGCTGACTGATGCCTAGGAAATTTCTGGGTACATTGTCATCAACAAACTTTCAAGCAGGTTAGGAGTAGACTTGCCAGGTTGAGTCACAGAAACTGAGATGCTTCCAAAAAGTAACCTGAACCCAAGTACATGAATGGTAGCTCTGAAAGGACAATAGACATGCAGAGAGAAAAACATGGACTTGAAACCATTCAATAATTTGAAATACGTCCAGTGCAATAAATCCGATCATGAAAATAAAACAGACAAAAGTGGGGTACCCGATGCTATTGTTTTGTCTAACTTTTGAACCTAATGGTTAAGCACAACCTGGATTGAGTCTGACAAGCTGAGGTTTTGGTTGTTTTAGCATTCACTTCTTGAATCATTGTTCATAACTTCATGGCTTACTGCCTGATTGGGTTAAAGCACTTCAGGCTTTTAATCATCTCTATATTTAGAAATCATTTGCTGTTAAAATATGATCATTTGCCTAACAGATTTCTAAGAACTTAGGGTGAGGGGATAAAATTAAACTTTCTTTCTTTATTTTTTTATTTTTATTATTTACTGCATATCTGATATCAGATACTTTGCAAACATAGGATTTTAGTCTCATGGCCATTCTGCTGTTAGTGTTATTACTTGCTAGTTACAGATCAGGAAAATGAGACTCAGAAAGATTACTAACTTGAATTAAGTCATTATGTGGTGAACTATCATACTGGGTTCTTTCTTGGGCTATTTTACTAGATCCTTCTCTTCTCAATGTTGGAGCTTTATGACTCAATCCTTGGATGTCTTCTTGATCTATACTCATTCCCTGGTCATCTCATTCAGTCTCATGACTTCAAATACCATCAACATGCAACAAAAGCATATTTCTAATCCAGACTTCTTTTCCAAGGAAAAAAGGCAGCCTCACCCGCTCCAGACACATATGTACATTGAACTGCCTACCTGGCATCAACTATTGGATTTCTAATAGATTTCTTGAACTTACTATGTCCAAAATGAAACTCCTGGTCTTCCCCCAGAGTCACTCGGGTCCAGTCAGGAAAATAAAAATTGCACTATGCTCTTTTCAATACAGAGAAGTTTCATAGGTGCTGGGAGGTCTGAAAAGATTGCAAATGGGAGATGGAGGGGGTCTGGAGGCACTAAAGGAAGAAGGGGTGGCAAGCAGAAGTCAGGAGCTGCTTGCTCTTTCATGCTGGAGCTCATAAGCCTGCACTGTTGGAGATGCTACGTGTCAGGGCTGCTGGATCAGCGCTGAAGCTGCCAGAAATCTGCTACCCCTGCGTGTGCTGCCGGCTTCTGGAATCACCCCTATCCACTCTCATTTCAGCAACTTCTAGCAATAATCAGAAACAGGGACCTTCTCTCTTCCTCCCCTCCGATCTCCCACTAGTGCCATCTAACAGGAAGTTAAACAGCAGGGGAGCCTGGAAAATGCAATTTGCAGACTGTCAGCTACAGAAGTAGAGAGCATAGGTAGGCAAGTAGACAATAGTCAATAACCAATACATCCTTCAGACCTGCTCCATTCCCAATCTTCAATCTCCATTTCAGCTGAGGGTAATTCCACCGTTCAAGATGCTCACACCCAAAATTTTGGTGATATCCTTGACTTCTTTTTCTCAAAAACACTATATCTAATCCATCGCGAAATTTTATTGGTTTCACTCTTGAAATATATCCATATCTGATCACTTCTCATCACCTCTATCTCTTATCTGGACTGTTGCAATAATCTTTTTACTGGTCTCCCTGCTTCTCTTGACCACCACAGTCTTCTCAACATGGCAGACATAAATTAAATTATAGCATTACTCAGCCCCAAACCTTCCAATGTCTCCCTTTTTCTCCTTGAATAAAAACCAAAGTTTTAAAACGACCTATAATGTTCTGTCATCGGCCCTTCCTCCTTACTTCTTTACTCTTCTAATCACAAAGTGAACACTTGACTTAAAATCTCAGCTTGTTCCCTTCCAGAATTTTTATTTCCTCTTACTTTTCCTACAGCACTATGACTTTCTAATAAACTATATAAGTTACTGATTAATTAATTATGTTTATTCATTGTTGTCTATAGCCTCCTGATAGAATGTAAGCTTCACAATATAAGAGCTCTTGTTTATTTTGTTCATGAATGTATCACAAGCAACAAAAAATAGTTGCCTGGCACCACATAGGGGGCACTCAATAATTATTTGCTAAGATCATTATCAGTTTTTATATAGAAACACACACACACACACACACACACACACACACACACACACACATATTTAGAACTTATTTGTATTATGACACATAGATACAGATTATAAAAAGACTTTTATGATATGGCATAAAATATATCTGGTTTCGTCTACACCAAGACTTCTACTGAATTAAAGAGGGAGAAAGGAAGGAGAGGAGAAGAAAAGCAGAGAGAGGGAAAGAGAACAGGAGATAGAGTCAAGAAATAACTCTCTTTAAGATGTTGCCTAAGGAATGTCACAATCTAACAGCACTTGCCTTTCAAACCATATCTTCCACCTCCATAACTACTCACTCCAGTCTCTGAACATTTTGGACTTTGATATCTCCATTTGGTTGGTTCAGATCTTCAAAAAATGGACACAACAGGTCTCTGGGGCTCCCTACATATGCCCTTCATAAGTAGGAGCCGTAATTTCAGATAATTTAAAATGTGCGTAATGAACTCTCACAGACAATAGAGTCTCTGCTCTCTAATCCTCTGAATTCTATACCAGTCATTGCCTAACCGCTTATACCAGTTACTGATTTCTGTTGGGTCTTGTAAATATTTATGCATATGTCCCTTCTCCCTGGGGAAGAAGGAGTTGAAGCACTTTGCTTGTGATCTATTTTCTCTTCTCATTACTGGGGGATGCTTCCAAGAAAAAGAAAGGAAGACAGGTGACCTAGTTGAATCTCCATATCAACACAATAATTGGGTCTCTGGGAAATAGACTAATATTTCCTAAGAGGAGAGTCTTCTTCTGTGGATTGTTTCAACAGCTTATCTTTGGTTTGTTTAGGGAAACATGTCTGGGACCTATGGATTTATAAAGCACAGTTCCCTGGAGGATGTCTTATGACATATACTATTTTCTTGGGTACAAAATGGAGATATATTATAACTTCTATGCTCCCTCAATGTAAAGTGACCTATGACTCTCATTTAGAGACTTTATCTACGCTGGGCAAGAAGGTACATGTCTATAGTGGAAGAAGGAGCTGGGGAGCCCCATGAGAGGGCCCAAACCTCCTTCTACTTCGTCTGTGCTTCCTGAATGTTATAGCTTAGAATTTTTTAAAAAGCTTGATATTGGGTAAGATCTCTGATTCATGTAAGCTTGACTTGAAAATCTAATCCTCTGTATTTGCTCACTCTCCTAAGTGACCTTAATCTCATGGATGACCAGAACTATACACAATTCATGTGTCTTTCATGTGGTAGTTGCTCAATAAATAGATACAATAAAATACATTGAACAATTTATTGGTTATAAGAAATCCAGAAGGTGAAAAGCTGGTAGAAAATGTATGAATATAAATTTACACAAAGAGGAATGGCACACTTGCCAATAATCTGACTGTTACTGCACCATTCTCCCTACTCTGGGTATAATGTATTTTAAATGTAAAAGTAGTTTATTTTCACATTAAACTGACATTGTTTTATATGAGTGCAATTAAAACTGAAAGATAGTTTGGGCTTTTAAAAGTTTTTTCATTTAAATTGAATTATACAGCTTGAAAACATAGTTTGAATGCTACTTGACCATTTTGGTTCATTGCAAGTCATCAATCAAGGTTGTATTTAGCAGAGCCAATTTTGACTTCCTTTAGCCTTTACCACATTCATTATTTGCAGTTCAAATTGACCCCATGGAGAAAAAGTAGTTTATATCTTTCTTTAATGAACAAAGCAGCTTGTCCATGCATGGAACCTCCACTTGTTTCATTGTGGTTGTAAATGTAAGTATGGGAGGGCATATTCTCATCTTTGTATGGGGCAAAACTCCATAAGTATGGGTTTAGGAGTCTGTTTGGGGATATTTATAGGTGTCATGTGCCTCCGAGTGTCTCCTCTATGCTCTACATGGTACCCCAAATCACTAACTCTATTGTCACTCTTTGGTATTAAGATTTTCTTTTCATTTCTTTTCTTTTTTTCTCTAGAGGGGGTCTCTGTAAGGACTCAAGTGTAATCTAAAAGGGGCAACCTAGTAACAACGACCTGTTGACAGATGTCTCTTTTGGGTTTTCCCTCCCCACCAGGGCAGACGTTAGACGAGGACTCTGATGCAGGCAGTTCATTTGGGAAGTGATTCTAGGAAGGTGAGAGGAGTAAATCAGACAGGGAAGAGAGAAAAGTCAGTAAAGTAGTGTTAAAGGGAAGATTACTGCTGCTGGCACCTGGGCCTCACTCCTGGACATCCTCCTAAGGAAATGTGGGAAATGCACACACATCAGGACCTTTCCTTCGAAAATCAGGTACTCATACCCTGACATTTATCCCTCAGTGGTTGAAGGTTGTCCTTGGGGGTGTTTAATCCCTGAACCATTCAGGACACAGCGTGAAGGGGCTGAGCAAGCTCGTAAGGCACAGGAGAGAGCCCAGGCAGAGGACAGCAGGAGGAGAGTACCTGGTGTGGGCAGAAAGGTCAGGAGTGCCCACTGCGGGTGCAGGTGAATCCAGAGGTCGGGTGAGAGTATGGAGTGCAGAATCAGTAGTGTCTGTATCAGTTGGTTTATCCTGTTATCTAGAACGAAACTACGAAAGAACAGAACAAAGATCAGATATGAGTTGTTTTGTTGAGAGGAGATAAAGTGAGGAAGAGAAAAATGAACAAAAGTTGGGATGACATTCCTTGAAGACAGAGAACTGAGGTGAGGTTTCAGTGTTGGAAGCCCTGGGTCCGAGAACCATGGGAAACAGAAGGAAATTGAGGGACACACTTCATAGCTGGTCTGGACTCTGCCCCAACCTTTTCTGTCTTTCTGAATTTCAGAGATTCTGTCAACGTAACAAGAGAGTAAGGCTGTGCATGAGGCAAAGTTTTATGAAGTCTCTCTCCCAGCCCCATAGTGACCAATTTCTCACTTAGATAGGTCACCTATCGACAGTCCCCTGACTTTTCACTCATCATTAGCTTGCTTGGGTCCTTAGCGTTCTCTTCCAAGGGCTGTTTGGTATGTGTGTGGGTGTGCAGTCAACTGTATAAGACCCACCTTTCCACATTGCAGCTGGGCAGGGGCGCATTTCTGGTTACCATTCACACCCACCTGTTTTTTTCTCACCCAGCTCTTAAACTTTCAGAGTGACTTGTTTTTGTTTGTTTCAATAAGAGTGTCATGTTTCATTTGTACTGATATATCTACACTTTATTATGTCTTGCATCTCCTTTCTATTATGCCTGTTTTAAGTGACTCCCCAGGCCTTCATGATCTCCTTCCTGAAATATAGCTGTAGCCTCATAAGTTATCTCCGTGCTTTCCGCTCCCCCACTTTTCCTATCTATACTTCAACACAGGATTAATCTTTTTCTAGTAGAGCTCGTATTAATCCACTTTCTGGCTCAAAATTATTCAGTGGTTTTCCAGTGCAAACCGATTCAAACACGAATTTCCAAGCCTAGAAATAAATGGCCCCAGCTCAACTTTATTAATTTTTTTTTTATAATATGGTCCCAGCCCAACTTTATGTCCCACAGTTACATCACATTAGTGGTTGCAACCAGCCTGAGAGCTGTTTAGTCTTAATTTGTAGATTTTGTTCACTTAGCAGGCTGCATTTCTTAAACTGTTGATTAGTTGATCACATTTAGACATTGAAGCATGTCACACACGCACACACACACACACACACACATATACACACAAACACACAAATGTGGATTTTGGGCTTCTTCAGAAACATTGAAAGATCTGGCAACGCTATGTCCACATCCTCTCAATGCCACAATCAGCCAGATATGAGTGGTGGTTACGACTTTTAGACCATCAAGAGAACCCCAGTGTTCCCCAGGCCCTTACACACTCATGTCATTTATTTACATACTAAGTCCCTAAGGGCACTTTGGCTATAGCTCTAAATATGTCCCAATTCCTACCCAACTGCTTAATTCTTTGTTCTTCAAGTAAGCCCTAACTTTGTGAGATGCTCTCAGTACCCAGCCCACAACCCCCTGGCATATTCCCTTAAATGTCAGCGACTTTCTCCTGAAATCATCTGTGACTCTGCCCCAGAGATTATCTAACCAGGAGCAAGATCGGCGTACACAGGGGGCAGGCCAGAATCCCAGAGAGTCGATGCCCCTAAGAGAGCCCACAGCAGTGACAATGGAGCTAAACGGAAAAAACTCCAACTTCTTCACTCTTGAGGGAGGACGCCTCTGAGGTGTGCTTTACGCAGTCTCCTGGAGGTCTCCAGGGGATTAGAGTGCCAGCTGCCCACAGAGGTAACCTGCTCGTGTGACACACCTTGAGTGGCTTCTTACCCTTCTCTCTCTCACTTCCCCACTCCTCTGCTGGGCTTCTTAGGGTCACCTCCCATGTTAACTATTGTATGCAAATCCTTGTCTCAGGATATCCTGGGGAACCCAGCTAAGGTATGGTCTGTTACTGAACCATCAATCACCTTATTCTTTGCTAGAAGGCCCCTCTGTTTTTCCTTATCCTACAACTTCCATTTCCACAGTCCCCCATCTGTCATGAAAATTTTCCTGACACCTCTCACATCCTTACCTTCTTTCTCTGGATCCCGCAAAGCACTCAGCTTAATATTTTTCTTATGGCTCTTATATTTTGCAAATTTTGATCTATATCTTCATAACTTGCATTGATATTCTATTAATTCACCTTGTCAATCACTTCTTATGTACCATTTCTTATTTCCCTTTCCTTCACTGTCCCTTGTTCCAGTTTCCAGTAGTCAACTCTGCAGGGGTTGAGATTGACTTTCATACAGTACAAGCTGACGGGGCCTTTCCTCATACACATACCTATGTGTCCCCATCTTCTGCCCTGGGGCTTCCCAGTAGGTGCTAAGCATGGAAAGCTGATGAGCCCTGCTTACTAATGATGCATGCTCAACCCAGAAATGAGGACAGTGAAACTTTGGTAAATGGAATATGAGAGCCAGAAGATTGACTAACTACATTTCCTCCCCTGGATTAAGTGTTCTGTGATGTTACAAGTCTTCCCAGAGGATGGTTCTGTGAATTGCTCATCTGATGAATTTTGTCGCAGATAGTTTGATAATACATATTGTGTACTGGCTCTTTCTTCTTCTCCTGTTTTCTTATTGTTGAGTTTTAAGAGTTCTTTGTCTATTTTGGGTAACAGTCTTTTTTCAGATGTATCTTTTTGCAAATATTTTCTCCCAGTCTGTGATTTGTCTTTTAATTCTTTTGGTATTGTTTTTCACAGAGCAGGACATTTTAATTTTAATGAAATACAGCTTGTCAATTATTTCTTTTATAGATCATGTCTTCAGTGTTCTATCTGAAAAGGCATCATCATATCCAAGGTCATCTAGGTTTTCTCCTACGTTATCTTCTAGGAGTTTTAGAGTTTTGATCAACTTTGAGTCAATTTGCAAAGGATATAAGGCCTGTGTTTTCATTCATTTTTTATGCAGTTGGATGTTCAGTTGTTCCAACATCATTTATTGAAGAGACTGTCTTTGCTCCATTGAATTGCCTCTGCTCCTTTGTCAAAGATCAGTTGAATATATTTGTGTGGTCTATTTCTGAGCCCTTTATTCTGTTCGCTTAATCTACTTCCCTATTCTTTCATCAATACCGCATTGTCTTGATTACTGTAGTTTTATGGTAAGTTTTGAAGTCAAGTAGTATCAGTCCTCCAACTCTCTTCTTCTCCTTCAATATTGTGTTGACAATCCTGGGTCTGTAAACTTTAGAGTCAGCTTGCTGATATTCATAAAATAACTTGCTGGGATTTGATTGGGATAGAATTAACTTTTTCAGAACTTTAGAATTTAACCAAAAGTTTGCAGAAACCTGTGGAGCATTTAGTAGAGAAAAATGACAGAATCTCAGTAAGAAAAGTGAGGCTTGTAGCATTTTAACATGCCCTGGGGTTATCCCCAGCTTAGTAAGAAAGAGCAGAATGGAATTTGAGCTGTTTCAAAGCCTCATTTCCAAAAGACTGCTATTGTTTTATTGGTCTGGTGGTTCCCTGGAAGACTCCAATCAAAAGACTTTCTTTATTTCACCTGACTTGAGCTCCCAAAGCTAAAAACCTTTCCCTGGGGTCACTTGTTAAAAACATTTATAGGCAAGTACAGGTATCTCACAGATGCTTGAGGTGATGGGTAACAATTGGGACAAACAGTGGATCAAACAGAAGCTTAAAAGGAAATGCTGAAGAATG
>NW_011889178.1:1142977-1144469 GCF_000151845.1 Pteropus vampyrus | reverse complement strand
CTTGCTGATATTCATAAAATAACTTGCTGGGATTTGATTGGGATAGAATTAACTTTTTCAGAACTTTAGAATTTAACCAAAAGTTTGCAGAAACCTGTGGAGCATTTAGTAGAGAAAAATGACAGAATCTCAGTAAGAAAAGTGAGGCTTGTAGCATTTTAACATGCCCTGGGGTTATCCCCAGCTTAGTAAGAAAGAGCAGAATGGAATTTGAGCTGTTTCAAAGCCTCATTTCCAAAAGACTGCTATTGTTTTATTGGTCTGGTGGTTCCCTGGAAGACTCCAATCAAAAGACTTTCTTTATTTCACCTGACTTGAGCTCCCAAAGCTCAAAACCTTTCCCTGGGGTCACTTGTTAAAAACATTTATAGGCAAGTACAGGTATCTCACAGATGCTTGAGGTGATGGGTAACAATTGGGACAAACAGTGGATCAAACAGAAGCTTAAAAGGAAATGCTGAAGAATGAATTATCCATAGGGGTTTTGAAAAGCTCCTACATATTCCTGAAAATCTGGACTACTATGTGCATGTATAGGGCCATGTGTCTGCTCATGACTGATTCAAGAAGGCCCTAAGCTCTTACTTCTGGTTGACCTTGAGGCTCTGTGTAAGTAAGAAGTGAAGGCTAAGGCGGAGTTGATTTAATGTTGAAGGCATGCCCCACCACACACACAGAGCCCCTCAGCAAAGACTGGACGATTTATTGGTGCCAGGCATTTATGAGAAATCTCTGTCCAACCATTAGCTGATCATAAAGCTGAGTAGAGTCTGTAGTGGTAATACCTAACAAATAATACATGTTTTACAGAAGTAGTTGGGAAAAGTCACTGAACAAACAACAATAACCACAACAAGCAGTAACAATAAATCCTGGGAAATGAAGAAAATCTGATTTCCAGAGTTGCCACATTGTATTATTTGAAATGTCCAGGTTTAACAAAATTTATGAGACAGACAGAGAATCAAGAAAGTATGACCTATACACAGGGCAGAAAGCAATCAATTGCAACTCTCCTGAGAAAGAGAAAAAAGCCTTTACTCCCCTATTATTTACACTCTTTTGACTGTAAACCAATTCTCTCAAGAAGAGAAAAAGGAAAGCCCTTTTCTGGAATGCAAGCAAGCATTGGCTTCAGGGGAAGATAAATTTTATTACCCTATGAATGGGAGTTGATGGCTTCTGGTCTAAAACCCTTTAACTTTCAAGGTTTGCCTTTTAACGCAGATTTTAGTTTCCTTTGCTTGGAAAGCTCTAACTACAGCAGAAAAAGGAAAATATTTTCTTCTACCACCCCACTGTCATCAAGCTGACAGGCCAGGATGATGGCCACCACAAGCATGCATTAGGAGATTTATACCCAAAGGAAGTGAAAACAGGATTTCGAAGAGATATCTGCACTCCCATGTTTATTACAACATTATTCACAATAGCCAGATATGGAAACAGTCTAAATGCTCATCCACAGATGAATGAATAAAGAAGATGTGGT
>NW_011889178.1:1140948-1141622 GCF_000151845.1 Pteropus vampyrus | reverse complement strand
GCACTCCCATGTTTATTACAACATTATTCACAATAGCCAGATATGGAAACAGTCTAAATGCTCATCCACAGATGAATGAATAAAGAAGATGTGGTGTATATATACCACATAAATTATATATATAAAATTTAGCCTTGAGAAAAGAGGATATCCTTGTTAAGGGTGGAAAATTTTCAAGTGAGCAAACTAACTAAGTCAGCTACAAGGAAGAAATATCTTTAGATATCAGAAGTTGTCCTACTTGCTTGTGTGTGGTTTAGGAAGTGTATTGTATAAAATATGTAGATGGCCAATGTCTGCTTCTGTAATCCATTTACTTGTTAATTAAGGGTGTTGTTCCGGGCAAAGATATGCTAACAGCCAGCTTCCACTTCTGTAATCTGCTGGCTTGTTCAGGAGACCACCAGGATATGGTCTTGAGCTTTATCAGCTGCCTGCTCTGAAAGCTCGGAGCTGATCTCCTCTAGGGCTGATCTCCTCTAGCCTTGCGTGGTAGAGAGTCAGTCGCCGGCCGGCTAATAAAGGCTCATAATTAATCTCAATTGGCTCCGTGGGTCTCAGAATTGTTCGCGCCCTAACATCCTGCCATTCTCGACATTGGTGGACTTTGAGCACATTATGCTAAGTCAGTCAGAAAGACAAGTATTGTATTATATCACTAATATGTGGAATCT
>NW_011889178.1:1138354-1139957 GCF_000151845.1 Pteropus vampyrus | reverse complement strand
AAGTATTGTATTATATCACTAATATGTGGAATCTAAACAAGTCACATTCATAAAAAAACAGGGAATAAAGGGTTGTTACCAGGGAATGTGGGTGGGGGAATAAGACTGATATTGTTTAAGGGCCCAAACTTGAAATCAGTTGTAAATAAGACATATAGCTCTAATGCACAGAATAGGGAATATAGATAACAATATTATACTATAACGATGTCATATGATAGAGGTACTAAAAATCACTACAATGACAATCATGTTATAATATATAAATGTATCAAATTAACATGTTGTACACCTTAAATTTATACAATGTAGTCAATTATATTCAATTTTTAAAAAAGAAAAAAGTGCTTAAGAAGACATAATAACTGGATGATCTTGCATCTTGGTTTGTCCTGGACAGTCCCAAATTATATCTGTTGTAGCTCAATTAATGCTTGTTAATGGTTTTTAGTGCCTTCCTTCACTTTCAAAAGTGTCCCAGTAGGGCGATTAGTTACATTATCGCCAGACGCAGAACCTAATGGCACCTGTTAATATGCACGGGGTGAAGGAAAGCGGAGAGACGGGGATGGAACCTGCCCCCTGACTAATTTGTCAGCTAGAGTGAGTCACATTTTCTCAGAGCCTGAAGTTTCATTTTCTACAGCCAGTATTTTAAACATGAGTCTATACTTCTATAGCAATTAACAGAATGAGTTGCTTATGCATTAACAGTGCTGTTCCGAATTGACTAATTCACATGGTAGGGGAGGTTTACAATTCAGGAAATTATAGAAGGTAAGTAAACTTTAGCTAAAAAGAATAACAAAGGAAATAGCATGAAATAACAAAAAAATAAATCAGCACTGAATCACAGGTAAAAAGTAAAAATAGCATTTAGTCCATTTCAGAGATGAGAAACAGATAAAAAAGAAGGAAACAGTCTCAGAGGATTTGGCTTTCAGAGAAGCCCAAGAATGAGTATTGACTCTGAGCTGTATTTTCCCTCAGGAAATCCTTTGATATTAATGATGCAGCTGAGAGATACTAGATTCTTCTTATTATCTGAGCTCAGCTCTGGTGTTGTATCCGAGGGGCAAGCCTTTTGCTATTCAGTAGTGGAATGGTGGGACATTGAGGAGCTTATCCCAAAGCTTTCTTGCTCATGGATTTCCTTCATAGATCCATGAAAGGCTTATCAGTGGCAACATTTCTGTGAGGCTCTCATTAATCTCTTTTGCCTCTCGGTTTCTCAAGGATTTACCCAGACGTCCACCGTAGACTTATCACGTTTACTTGTTTATACATGGCATCTACCTTACGCTTTTCCCAGGAGGGAGCTGGGTCTTACTGACCATGGTAATGAGTGAGTACTCAGGATTTGGTCACACAGTAAGTCCAGCACGGTGTGTGAAAATGAAATGAAAGTAGTAAAATAATTTGTGTGCCTTTGCTTCCAGAGAGCCAGAATCATCTATCTAGGCTTTTAATTTAGAAATGCCTGCTCCACCCTGCCCCCTCGACACCTGCCTCCATTAGCTATCCACTGCTGAAGGAAGGTGATCTGAATTTGGGAACAAAGAGAGAGCTAGAGAAGAGCTGGAAAGAAAGAAAAGAAAGAAAA
>NW_011889178.1:1128315-1137189 GCF_000151845.1 Pteropus vampyrus | reverse complement strand
TCTTGAACCCAGGACTTAGGAGCTTTCCAAGATACCCTGAGTGGTACGGATATCACTAAAGAGGTGGTAATTGCAGGCACAGGCCTGAGCAGCTTGATAATGCCACTGGATGATATGGCCCTTTGTGATGTATGATTCGAAGTAATCTTCAGGAAACAATTTACTGGGTGCTGTGAGGCACCACTGACTGTTAGTTAAGGACCTGGCATCTAAAGGCACACAGATCTTGTCCGTTTCCATCTGTTTAGGTGCTCATTGGATTCATGTTTGGGAAGGCCATGGTGCTTGATCTCTGGGAATATTACCCAGTGTTCAGAAGTCTATATAGAGAGGCTCATTAACTAAATAGCACAAACAGGTTAAAAATACAAAATGATCTGCACACAAAAGAGAATTTCTAATTCAAATACAAGGCTGCCATCTCCCTCTTTTTTTTAAGACTCTGAATGCAGCTCATTCGTGTTAATTAATTTATACATGGTATGGTGAATCTTTAGACCAGACCAGTTTAACTAGAAGTTAGAGGCAGGAACTTGGATATCCAGTATAGATGTGTTTTGTTTTTGTTTTTCTGTTTTTGAGTATCAGATTAGTTTTCATTCAGGACCCGTGAAGGCAAATAGACATAAAACACACACAAAAAACTAATATGCCCAGACCAAGCCCTAAATTAGAGGATGAGGAAAGGGGAAAGTTGCTTGTAGGGAAGGAATGCGTTAGGGCTGTGTGACAACATGGATTGTGGTCGAGTCTCCCACAGGGAAGTCATCCCCTCCTTCTTTCCCCATATGTACATGCTGCTCCATCCATCAAGGGATGGTCTATTTCTTTTTCCTTTGGATCTGAGCTGGCCTTGAGACTTACTTTGATGAATAGGATGGGATAAATGCCAGTAAGCCAATTCTAGGTCTACCTTTTAAGAAGTTGGACAGCTTTTACTTTCCCTCAGGGAAGCCAGACTCCAGATTGTAAAGAAGCAGAGTGTGGATTACCACAGAAGGAATGACTGTGTGCAAAGAGAGAAACGATGTGGAGGAACACTGAAATACAAGGTATGTGTGTGAAGAAGCCTTTTGGTCCTTCTAGCCCAGCCTGGCTACCAGCTGAAGGCAGCTGAGTTGATCTCAGCCTATACTGGGAAGCAGAATTGCTCAACCAAGTCCTGACTCAATAGAGTATCTGACTCACAGACTTGTGAGACAGAATAAATTGTTGTTGTTTTAGCCAGTAAGTGTTGGGGTGGTTTGTTACAGGGCAATAGGTCTTCCTGAATGTGCCGTATGCCTCAGTAGCTCCTGGAGTAGCTCTTGACTAACCTGGTCTGTATTCTTGACATTAATCCCGGAATGATGACAGTGGAAAGTTAACCAAAGCAAGTAAAAGTTGCAGAAGGGTATTAGTACTTTCAAAGATGGAACCCTTAGGATTACAGCCTCATTCCATTTTTTTCTCTTCTAAAATAGCATCTTCTAAAGGATCATTGGATAATCATTTGCTGGGTCCATTCGAGTGAACCCCAAATCTTCCTTCAATTCCATCTGGAAAATACTGAGCACCTTCTTTGTACCAGGTTCTCTCCTGGGACCTGGAGGCTCAGCACTGGACATGAGAGAGAGGGCCTCTGCTCTAATGGAACTTAGATTCCAGTAGAGGAGCCAAAAAAAAAAAAATTACAAATATGAGTGGTGTCATGAAAGGGGATATACAGAGAGCAAAAAGTGGGAAAGTTTCTGGAAGGAAGTAAACTTTAGGTTGAGATTGGATGAGGAGTAGAATCAGCCAGGTGAAGCATTGAGAGAGGCAAAGAAGGGAGACAGAGCCAGGAAGAGGCAGCAGGAAGAACAACAGAGGTGGGCACTAGAGTGAGAGGGACTGGGCCTCAACTCTCCAGAGCTGAGGGGTCTGTTGTCGTACAGCCTACACAGGTTTGCTGCACCGAGCAGCCATTTCCAGGCACTCCTCGTTTTCGCTCTTCTTCCAGAATCGAGGCCCGTTTGGGAGCTTGAAATGATTATGTGGGTGTTTCCCTTCTTTCTAGTCCAATCTTCTTTCCCTTCCTGATGTAGGTTCTGCTCTGATTCTCTCCGCTATTCAGTTCACTGAATTTGCCCAGTCAGTCAGGGTCCCATTGGCTCTGCTTACAGTGATCCTATGACCAGCTTTTTCTTTGGTCTTGGGTACTTAAGTTTTTTTGTTTTCCTGAGCTCAGTCTTCTTTCTGAATGAGCGCACATGGACTCATTCTCATTCTCTTTCTGTTTTTCTGTCTCTCTCATTCTCTTTAACACATTCCCCTGCACGCCCCCCACACATACTCACACTGGTGTCAACAACATCTTTTCCATTCAAGAGTTCATGCTCTCTCGTTTTTTTTCAAAACACTAGAGTGGAAAGGTTATGGTTTTCTGGGATTTTTCCCCCCTGAGTCATCTAACAACGACTCTATCACTTATCTAAGATTATGAATCAGTAAGTCACCTTTCTTATCTGAGATTCAGTTTCATCATTTTCAAACTGGTAAAAATAATACCTGTCCCCTCAAGGTGTTATTATACGGAAAAATGGACGTACACTCATAAAAATATTATTCAAATAGTTTTCTTATTACTCTTTCTGGTCAGAGAATCCTAAGTAGCCTGTGTCTGATAAAGCATGACGCGTGATATTGAAAATGTTAAAACAACAACTGCAGTGAAACTCATCACCCAGGTAGAAGCTTGTCCATGTGAAAGGCAGCTTCAGCCTCAGGCAATGATTATAGATTATTTAGTGAACATTCAAAGGCTGGGGACGCTCAACAGCATGCTTCGTGGATTGTCAGAATAGCACGGTACAGGTGGTGGGAACTTAACGAATATAATCTACTTTTGTGGATGTTGATGATGACAGCCATGATCATATTGAAGGTCATGACACATATGAAAGTTGAAGTGTGAAAGCCTGGTAATGATTGCTGAAATTTAGTCATTTTTCTAATAATGCTCTCTGAGGTCACTTCATACTAGATTCACTGATAAGTGGGCAGTTATTTTCCACTGATCTGCGTCTACTCTTGGCTTTCCAGTTTACTGCCTGACTACAGTTTACTGCAGATATTTGCAGTGGAATCTTGCTGGTTGGCTGAACACTGAGCCTGACAGCTTGTCTGAGGGGCCACAGACAATTGACCACACAGCTCTCCTTCAATGAATCAGTTTTCCGAGGACTCAATGATGGGCTGATGTTTTCTGAAATAATCTTGTGGGTCTGCATAGAAGACAGTGGGCCACATGGTTCAAGACACATGACCACCTTGACTGTACAGTCACATTTCCAGGCAAATAAGCAGAAGAATCTTAAGGAAAAACTAGGTAAAACAGGATAGTGATCAAGTGACTTGATAGTCATCAAGTAACACTCATCTGGACATCTCTGGTGGCAGTTAAAGCTCCTGGAGAAAGTATATTGAGCTTTTCATGCTGCCACAGTGCAATTTAGTATGTTACTAACATTTTTAAAAATAAATCAATTAATGTTCTGGTGACAATTCACATCTTGCTTTATTTTTAAAGTATCTTTTGTTTCTCTAGGCTGTGTAACAGGGCTACAGTACTAATATAATAATAACCCCTGGTTTCACTCCATAAGTGAAATCTCTAAATCCTTAGAGGTGTCCATTGCTGCAGACTGAAAAATAATCCTTTATATTTTTCAGGGGCATCTGGGATCTGACCTGTGCTTACTAATGGTTAATACTTCTCTTTCCTTATACCTCTATTACCTTACTGGGGCTCCCAGTCTCTGGGAAATGAGGCTGTTCGGTGTCTTGGCCAAAGCTGGTCTAGGCATCAGAGAATGGGTTTATGTCCCAGCTCAGCTGTGTGGCCCTGGGTGACTATGCACCTGCCCCTCTGTGCCCAAGATTGGTTCACAGTTAAATTCTCTTCTCTTTACGTTTTTGCCCATGGCAATCTCACAGCTATAGTTATTAGTCTGTATAGGTTCAGTAGTTCAACATTCATTCAACAAATATTTACTGACTGCCCAGCACTGTTCCTGATACTTGCTGAAATATACATACACATACACAAACACACACACAACAGGAGATGGACAATAAACAACAATAACTTGATAAACAAAAAAATATGTAGAATGTCAGAGGGTGATAAACGCTGGGGAGAAAAACAAAACAGGAAAAGGAGAATCAGTGAGGGGTAGCAATACTGTCATTTGAGAGAGGGGTTGGAGGAAGTCTTGACGAGAAAATGATGTTTGAGAAAAGTCCTAACGTAGAGAAGGGAGTGAACCAGGAGGGTCATTGGAAAGAGAGCTCCAAGCAGAGGAGACAGCCAGGACAAAGCTGGGGGCGTGGCCCATGAGCCTGAGCAAGCCTTTGTGAGGACTTGGGCTTTTACTCAGAGAGAAGGAATCCATTGCAGGGTTTTAGCTGAAGAGCAATCTGAATTATGTTTTAGAAGGCTCACATTGCCTATGGCGTTGAGAATAAAAAGGATGGGAGGGAGGGTTGCAAAAACACAAACAGCCAAACCTTTAAGAGGCATCTGCCATAATCAGGACAAAAAGTGATGGTGGCTCGGACCAAGTAATCAAAACTTGAGTGATTTTTAAGTCACTGCCAATATAATGGGCAGTACGACTCCCAAATATATATCTTCATTTGGTCTCTTTCCCAAGAACTAACCAGTCCCACAATTTTCAACTGTACCTGGACAACTCCATCTGGATGTCTTTTCAATGCTCTGAATTTATCATGCCTCTACCCTTCCCACTCTAATCACTTTTCCTCTTAGTACTTTTTTCCCTGGACATAGAACCTTAGAATCACGTGAAAGTCTTCCTCACTCTCACATGTAATAGATGATAAGTCCTAAAGATTCTTTCTGCATTGCCATTTGAATCCACACTTCCTTTCTAGTCCTACTGCCATAACTGTAGTTAGACTTCCTTTATCTCTCTCTGGAAGATTCAGTTCCACAGATACCGAGTGCCTATTATGGGCAAGACCCTGATGGAAATGCAGGGAGAGGTTGATTGCACTGCCACTGCAAAGAGACCATAATGAGATAGGAAGCCTCCAGCTGGTCACACAGCAGCACCTACAAAGCTTGGACTCCAGGTTCTTGATTACACCAGCGAGGGAGCTGGCGCTCACAGCACCCATGAATGCTAATCTAGAAGAAGGAAGCTTGATCGGTATTACATCTCTATTAGATCCTGGCTCTTGCTGAGTGCTTCTTTGGCCTGTAGCATAGAAGACCCACAATCATTATCCCAAAGAGACAGAACTTGCTGTAGTGGAAGGACCATAATCGTTGGATTTACAGAACTCAGAGCTTGAGTCTCACCCATTCTCTCCAGGCCTTTGATGAGTTGCTTAATTCTCTCCAAGCATGATTCCTGGAGTTTAAAGAGAATAAATATAAAGTGACTTGCACAGAGTCAGCATTTGATAAACAGTAATGAATACTGGATGTCAATTTTCCCCCCTTTGATTAACTTTTTATAATGCCATTAGATTCATATACCACACAGTTTTTAGACTGTTGTTTTCTGCATGGTAATTTACCTTAAAAAAGCCTCAAAGTCGTGAAAGTAATGTATGAGTGTGTTTTTAGATATATATATATATTTTTTAAGCTTTTGATGTTTTTAAGCCTTTTCACCAACAGAAATCACCTTTTCTTTCTTTAAAGACAGCAAATGGAAAGAAAGTTTTTTTCATCTTTTTTCTTTTTAGATAATGCAGTAAATTTGCAAGTATTAATTATATGCCTGAAATGCCCCCTGGGCTGGGAAATAGGAGTTAACAAAGATATATTTATCTCTCGCTTTCAAGAGTCTTATACTCCAATGGAAAAGATTATATTCATATATGAAACAATTAGAGTAATAAAACTGCAAGAGAAAAACTGAGCAATGAGATGATCATTTGGAAAAATAAAAAAAGGCTCTGTGGAAAGCACAGAACTCACACTGAGTACCAAAGATGAAATTGATTGGCTATGTGGAAGGTGGGGAGAGGGAAGTCCAATTTGAATTAATGATGCTCTGTTTTGTTATCTTTAACTCTCTGTAACAGTCTGCTTTCCTATTGTATGTCTCCTTCTGAAAATTCTCCATGAACACTGATATATTCTATTGAATTCAGAAATTCATTTTAGTGCCTTTATGTAGCCACTCCTGCAGGAGCTCTCTGCAACACCTAGCTAGGGAATTTCAGCTCTCCCTGTCATTTACTGCTATCTCCCTGTTGAAAGTAGGACTTGCATTAGGCAAACAGCCTGATAAAGAAGCTAGGGTCACATATCAGCTTTTCTTTCCTCTGGGAGTTTTTAAACACCCAAGCAAAGCAAAGTTTTCCCCATGGAACCCAAGCAACTTAGGTTTCCAGTTTGAAGTCAGAAGATTCCTATTATGCAATTTGTTCCCACTATTTTTCTCACTTCACGTTGGAATGTTGATCTTAAGCAACTGTCTCTTCTACAAAAAATACACAGAGCATCTTTTAACACAATATCCCTTTTCATTTCATTTGGCTGGGTAACTTCGTAAAAGGGAATTTAGAACTTGTCAACTGAATCTTGGTTCATCTCACTTGAATTTAAAGAGACTAGATTACTGTTTCCCTTCTTTTTCCTGGAAGTGAGACCTAAACTCAATCTTATTTCATAGAACTTGTTGGACATAGTCTGGGTCCAAAGATGGCACTTTAAAGTAGCAGGGGTCTCTTTTCTTAAAACCTAATGGCGCCCTCAAGTGGTACATTCCATTTCAAGATCCTAAATCTTGACAACCCTTTCAGAAGTTTTTTTTCTTAGAAACTGGAGAACTTATTTTTTCAATAATCAAAGCTATCAGTTAGTTTTATTATCTTTTAAGATGGCTATCAAAATTCTCCCTTATTAGCTTCTGATCCCTGGAGCACTGGAGATGTTTCTTTGCTACATGCTGCCATGAGAACGAAACTTCAATGCACGTACCAATGCTATAGACACAATTGATGGTTTCTCAATGCATTCTCATGGAAGGGTGAGTTGGCTTTTCGATTTATGCTGAGTTGATATTTGAGCAAGGGAGGGACTTAAAAAAAAAACGGTAAATGTTTGGAAACAGCGTAGTGTGGCCTTCCGCCTACACATGCAGTTTCAAGAAGGCGGGATGACCTATGCTTCATAAGGTAGTAAATAGTACTGAATTCTTTGGTTTTCTCACGCATGTCAGTGGTCAAGTTACTGGTGGGATGATTGAACCACTCTGGTCATTATTTTTCAAGGCTTACTTTGAACATAAAATCTTTGAAGCATTGTAAGTAGATGGGTTCAGAGCTTCCCACAGGCTGGCAGCCCAATATCTGTTTCATGGGTGTTTTAATACTCACGTGGCCCAAGGCATCAGCTTCCTTGAGGCAAGGAAGCACTGCATCTCCCCTCACTCAGACAGGCTGAGTGGTTTGATCAAAAGTCAGCACAGGCCTAGCCTGGCACATGTGAACATGGTCGGTGGTCTGGAAGGGCAAATTGCTTCACAATCAGCCAGAGGAAGAACCCAGAATGAGTCTCAGGCTTTCACTTTCCAAATAATTTTCTCATTTTATATGGACCCCACAAAAGGGTCAAAGCAGTTATCTGAAAGCTTAAAAATGAGAGGAATAAGAAAGAAGAGCTTTAATAACGTCCCTTCTCTGCTTTGAGAATAAAGGATCGATTTCAATAAAGTGTCATGGAGATTTATGCACAAAGAGGTTTATTGGTTTCATAGACACCAGAAAAGTTTTGTTGTTGTTGCTAAGCTCTCTGATATTCCCAGGACGGCAGAGTTGATACCACTTTAGTTATGGGAATATAAATTGCCGCGCTGACTTGGTAGATGAAAAGAAGCTGGAAGAGACAAGAAAGAGAAAACACAAATTTTGGAGTGTGTTTAGTTAGCACAGTAGAGAAAGAGTTCCCTGGTTCTCACACTGTCTCTTCAGGAAAGGGAGCTGTGTACTCTTGCCACACAAAGCTGTTTCCATAAAGTTAACAGACTAGAAGATTGTGGGAGTTTCATCATGAAGGAAGAAGCCTCATGATCCATGCTTTCACATAAATTTGTATGCATGGCGGGGTAAAGGACAATATCCGTAAAGGACAGGACAACCCTTTTAGCTTTTCAGTGCAGTGCTGAGCAAACAGTGGGGAAAGGATTGAGACCTGGAGATTACTGGGATTTAGGCTCATGATTCACACTGGCCACTGGAGGGCGTCCCTGTGCAATTATCATTGCCCACAAGCCCAGACTCTACTTCAAGTCATACAATTGCAGCATCAGATGTATTGAAGGATTTCTCAGCCTCAGCACTGTTGATATTTTAGACCAGATAATCTTTGTGGTGAGACTGCCCTGTACATTGTAGCCGTGTAACAGCATATCTGGGCTCTAACCACTAAGTGCCGGTAGCCTCTTCTCCCTGCCCCAGTCATGACAAAAACTATTTCCAGAAATTGCCAAATGTCCCCTGGGGGGAAAAAATCAACCTTGATTAACAAGCATTTGTGTACTGAATGTTGGTTTGAGGCATCAGTCATTCCATCGTTCTGAGGTGCAAGTCTCATTCCCTAAACTCTTTTTTAGCCTGGGATTAATGGACAAACTCATTAGAAAAACACAAAAGTTGCTCTGGCCAACTTCTGCCATCATTTCTCAGTTAAACTCCAGATACAGGGCTCCCAGTCTGATGTAAGTGTAAATCTCACCTGCTCTCTGTCCCCTCTCTTCAGAGCCTCCTCCTCCAGCTCCAGTGACAAGTGCGGACTACAAGGAGGTGAGGCATTTTGTCAACTAATTTGCACTAAGCTTTGTATTTCATCGGGAATACTTCTGCATCATTACA
>NW_011889178.1:1106387-1128265 GCF_000151845.1 Pteropus vampyrus | reverse complement strand
GGTAAATGTTTGGAAACAGCGTAGTGTGGCCTTCCGCCTACACATGCAGTTTCAAGAAGGCGGGATGACCTATGCTTCATAAGGTAGTAAATAGTACTGAATTCTTTGGTTTTCTCACGCATGTCAGTGGTCAAGTTACTGGTGGGATGATTGAACCACTCTGGTCATTATTTTTCAAGGCTTACTTTGAACATAAAATCTTTGAAGCATTGTAAGTAGATGGGTTCAGAGCTTCCCACAGGCTGGCAGCCCAATATCTGTTTCATGGGTGTTTTAATACTCACGTGGCCCAAGGCATCAGCTTCCTTGAGGCAAGGAAGCACTGCATCTCCCCTCACTCAGTCAGGCTGAGTGGTTTGATCAAAAGTCAGCACAGGCCTAGCCTGGCACATGTGAACATGGTCGGTGGTCTGGAAGGGCAAATTGCTTCACAATCAGCCAGAGGAAGAACCCAGAATGAGTCTCAGGCTTTCACTTTCCAAATAATTTTCTCATTTTATATGGACCCCACAAAAGGGTCAAAGCAGTTATCTGAAAGCTTAAAAATGAGAGGAATAAGAAAGAAGAGCTTTAATAACGTCCCTTCTCTGCTTTGAGAATAAAGGATCGATTTCAATAAAGTGTCATGGAGATTTATGCACAAAGAGGTTTATTGGTTTCATAGACACCAGAAAAGTTTTGTTGTTGTTGCTAAGCTCTCTGATATTCCCAGGACGGCAGAGTTGATACCACTTTAGTTATGGGAATATAAATTGCCGCGCTGACTTGGTAGATGAAAAGAAGCTGGAAGAGACAAGAAAGAGAAAACACAAATTTTGGAGTGTGTTTAGTTAGCACAGTAGAGAAAGAGTTCCCTGGTTCTCACACTGTCTCTTCAGGAAAGGGAGCTGTGTACTCTTGCCACACAAAGCTGTTTCCATAAAGTTAACAGACTAGAAGATTGTGGGAGTTTCATCATGAAGGAAGAAGCCTCATGATCCATGCTTTCACATAAATTTGTATGCATGGCGGGGTAAAGGACAATATCCGTAAAGGACAGGACAACCCTTTTAGCTTTTCAGTGCAGTGCTGAGCAAACAGTGGGGAAAGGATTGAGACCTGGAGATTACTGGGATTTAGGCTCATGATTCACACTGGCCACTGGAGGGCGTCCCTGTGCAATTATCATTGCCCACAAGCCCAGACTCTACTTCAAGTCATACAATTGCAGCATCAGATGTATTGAAGGATTTCTCAGCCTCAGCACTGTTGATATTTTAGACCAGATAATCTTTGTGGTGAGACTGCCCTGTACATTGTAGCCGTGTAACAGCATATCTGGGCTCTAACCACTAAGTGCCGGTAGCCTCTTCTCCCTGCCCCAGTCATGACAAAAACTATTTCCAGAAATTGCCAAATGTCCCCTGGGGGGAAAAAATCAACCTTGATTAACAAGCATTTGTGTACTGAATGTTGGTTTGAGGCATCAGTCATTCCATCGTTCTGAGGTGCAAGTCTCATTCCCTAAACTCTTTTTTAGCCTGGGATTAATGGACAAACTCATTAGAAAAACACAAAAGTTGCTCTGGCCAACTTCTGCCATCATTTCTCAGTTAAACTCCAGATACAGGGCTCCCAGTCTGATGTAAGTGTAAATCTCATCTGCTCTCTGTCCCCTCTCTTCAGAGCCTCCTCCTCCAGCTCCAGTGACAAGTGCGGACTACAAGGAGGTGAGGCATTTTGTCAACTAATTTGCACTAAGCTTTGTATTTCATCGGGAATACTTCTGCATCATTACACTGACGGGTAACACATTTAAATGGAAGAATTGCCTGAGAGAAGGTGTAGTTTAAATGTAGTAAATGACTCTCTAACAGCAGAATTCCAAGCACCATGGAATCTGCAAAATGGGGATATTAATAGTATTTATCTCATAAAGTTATAATGTGGATTAAATAAGTAAAGCACTTATAATCATGCCTGGCAAAAAGTAAGCACTCTTAAAATATTAGTTATTTTGTTGTTATTATTTTTATTATCTATCCAAGAGGTGCGTTTTAGAAGAGGTTGGCTAGCCTACCAACTTCCTATAAAACTATTCTTGTCTCTAACATCTAACCTCTATGCCATGTCCAGATACCTGGTACAGACCCTACAATGCAGCAGAGCTCAATGCTGAAAATCAGTCCACTTTTTAGTCTTCCCCTTTAAGTCACCTTTGAATGATGCACCAAAAATCATTGAATAAATGCATGAGCTATAAAGAAAATGGAAACAAGTTTCCATTTTTCGTGTATGAAGCACCTACACCATGTAAGGTGCCGTGAGGCTATCTAGAATGTTAGACATAATTGTATAATAAACACATGGACACAGCAGGGTGTAATGAGAGTAGTGGAGAGTACAGGGCGTATGGGACTGATGAGGCGGGAGAGCGGACTTCCCACACAGAAGTTTGCTGGGAAGGGCACTTGGGGACTGGGAGCTGCGGGGGTGGAAGGTAGAATATTCTGAGCCTTTATTTTGAGCCCTGAGTTATTGTTGTGTCACCAGGAAGCAGCTGCCCCTCAATCAGAGTCCAGTGGAAGTTTCACGTATGCCATTTTCACAGCAACGTCTGTAGAGTCCGAAACCTCAAATTCACACAAAGCCCAAATAGCCTATTTTAAACCTTCCAGTCATGCTCCCTGCATTCGTGTTCTCGCTGGTTCTGAGAAATGCCCATGGAGAGTAAATGAACCAAATCACAAGTTTTGCTGAGCCTAAGAAATAGGAACCCTCATGAAAGTGCACAGCTAAGGCCTAATTTTCTCAGTTCCTTCCAATTCAAGCAGAGGGGTGTGTGTGTGTGTGTGTGTGTGTGACATAGACAGACAGAGATTGATTCCCATTTGTTCCTCCTTTGGAAGGAAGATGAGGGCTACCCATAAGTGAGGGGCATTAGCAACAGAAAGTCAATGTTTTAGTCTTTGAATTAATGTAATTTAAAATAACTTGCATAAACAGTGTGCCTTTTGTGTGCACGTTAACTCCAATCTTCATCCTAGAGGTGATTAATAATCTTTGAAACTCACAAGGTTATTAACTAGTTATGCAGAATCCTAAACAGAAACCTAAACCCCAAGAGCAGAATTTCTTGGCACTTAACATATTTTTATTGAAAGAAAACCTAAGAGGCTATATTAACTATCATAAGAGATATGGGATAATTTTAAGTGGTGACATCCATGGTGTGAGATAGAGTTTGACTGAGAATATTTTAAAGGACTCACAGTCCTTGAATGAACAATGTTTAAGAATCTGACAATCCCAAGACTTTAATAACTGCTTTCCAGATCCCAAATCCCTTTGCCCTGCTTCTGCTGATCACAAAGAAGACTTTATCATTGAACTTGACCACAAAAATGGGCATTTGCTCACCTTGGAATGGGCCTATCATATAAGGGTGATCATGTGAACAGGGCAGAGAGTGGAACCTCTTCTGCTGCACACAGGCTGTGGGACTGAATTGTGACTTTGGGTAGAATTTGTCCTTTTCATTGTTCTGCCACCTGGTAGTGAGCTTGTGGTGAAGGGGATGTCTAACCCAACCCACTCACAACCACCAGAGGATCAGCTTCTGATATTTACCGAAAAGAACTGGACATTTCCTGAATGGCCAAATGGACTTTGGCCAGTTTGCAACAGAATAAGCAGCGCTCTGATGGCAGGTGTGGGGATGGGATGCTGCTGGTCAAGACAGTTTATTCAAAAGTCTCATTTGGGAATATAGGCTTTTGGCTTCCTGAGGAGGGGTACACTGAGCTCCCATATTCTGTGAAGTGAATGATGAGTGAGCTATCTCCAGGGTCTCTTAGATCCTAAGAAGGATCAATGAGGAGTCTCAGAGCAGCAGACACTGTGGGTTTTTCATAGCTGTTTTTGGGCTATTGCTTCATCAGATGACATTTTCCAAGTAGCCAAAAATGGTGGGCGCATCACAGATGCTCTAGCAGAGTGTCTGGCACAGGGCTGCGGGGATGGGAGGCAGCATGGCATCGTGCCCAAGGGTTCTGATTTCACAGAGACTTGGCTTCTAGTCTTGACAGTCTTACTAGTACAAGAGGAAGAGAAACAGGAAGGAGATTCCCAACACATCCTGCAGGTTCTTGAGTCAGAGCTCTCTAGATAACAGTCCTTTCTCATAGTGCAAAACAGAAGCGGTCACCTAATTACTGAATAAGGAGAGAAGATGGGGTTACAGGGCTAGAGGAATGAGAGAAAGGCAAGTATATTTTAATGCTGTCACTTGGAATGTCACCTCCCACAGTTTTGACAACTGTTTCTGCGACTCTGTGTGGCTCGTGCTGATGGACTAATCTTGAATATAATCTTGGCTGAAGGAAGTGCCTCACATGGCCCTGATTCCCTAGAGCTGTCTCTCAGGGGTAATAGAAGAAAAGTCCACTGGCTCCTATCTGCTCTAACTTTCTTCCTTCATTTTAAGGCCTTGTTCCTAGGTGCTCTCTGAGTACAGTCCTTGAAGTGGCTCTCACTGATTGATGTGTCTGTATGGGATCCCGAGAAGGAATGTACTTAGGGAGGTTGCCTAGTGTGGGATTAACTTTTCCTTACTACTCAACTCCAGACATATTTAGCGTCTTGTTATTCTTCAGAGCTTCAGGCTTCACAAACTGCTATTTAGGGAAAGGAAGTAAAGTCTAGTAAAACGATAGGTTGCTGATGTTTGCTTAGAAACCACTGCAATCTCTTTAAAAAGCATGTAAGCGTCATTCCTTCCACATGGCCCTTTGAAGTTTCCTAATTTATGACTATAATATTTCCCATCCTCTGGTAAACCCTCGATTTCCTCTCCCTTGACTATCATAAGGTCCCTCATCCCCATCTGTAGATCACAAAAGCCCCACACCCTTCCCGATACATAAGGCAATTCTCAGCTGGGGAGGTTGTGACTTAGGTTACATCAGTATGTAAAAACAAGTCTGTAATTTCAATGTTTTAAGGGTTTGGGCTGTTGTGTTCGCCCAGTTTCTAAGCACCTCTTTTCAGCAGTGCAGCTCTCACTGTGGTTTTCTTTTCCACAGAGGAGTAAACTGAGAGAGAGATGGTAGAGCGTCAGAGGTGGGTGCAGGTCACATGGGCTTTGTAGGGCATAGGGAGGATGTTGACTTTCCCTCTGAGAGATCCCTAAAATCGAAAATTTATCTCGTCTTCTTACCTGTGTGTCCTAGAAGCAGCATTGATATATGTCATTTATCCACACGCTATCCAATCATCAGAACTTTCAAAGCACTTGAATTTCTAGCCTTTCATTTCACATGCCTAGAAAATTTCCAAATGTGGGTCAGTACTGTACCTTTCCTTCTTTGTATATGCTGCATGGTCTTACAGGAGAAAATGACACAGTTGTGCAGGTTGACAGAACGTTACTCTCTCTCTCTCTCTCTCTCTCTCTCTCCAGCTAGGACTCTGTTTAGAGTAAATAGATACAATAGATAATTACATCAAGACAGTAGGCATAAACCAGGACTGTCTTGAACACACCGGAATAATGGTCAACCTACTTATAAACAATTTTATATAACAAAGGGGAAGAGAAGGAGGATCAGACCAAGGATAATTCCAAACCTTCCAGTCCTGTGTTGAGCCCACTTATACTTTGCAGACACCTTTCATCCCACTTCAAAGAGAAAATTAAGGCTACCAAGCTCAATTCCTTGAGCTCTGGCCTATAAACTTGCCGTATGCCCAAGTCCATCCCCACTCCTTCTCCTCTTGTTCAGGAAATGCTTCCACCTGCATCTGGACCCCATTCCCCTCCTGCCTCTTCCAAGACTCACCTCTAGCATTCCCTGCAATGTTCCATCTCTCCTCCTCTATTTATCCCCCACTTAAAAGCAAGCTCTAATCCTAAAAACCCCTTTCCTGATATCAGGTTCCCCTCGTCCTACACTCTAACTGCATTTCGACTCGTTAGCCCAAACTCTTTGAGGCACTATGTGCATGTTTCCCCTTCACATCCCATCCATTCAGGGCAGTATAATTCCTGTCTCCGCTGAGTAATTGAAGCTACTCTCATCAAGGTTAGCTTGACCCAAGTGGCCAAAACTACTGGACGATTTTCATCTGTATCTTACTCGACTTCCCTTGATATCTTTGGCTTTGCTGAGCGTTCCTAATGAATTCCCTTGACTCTCTCAATGTCTGTGAAACTGGGCTCTCTGGTTCTCTTGGTGCCTCCCTTAGGCAGTTCATCTGTGTCTCCTCTATGGTCGGTTGCCACCAGCACATTACATTATCTGATACCATATGAAGATATAAACCACTTGGCTGTTTCTACTATCTGCAGATGGCACCAGAGACCCAGGATCATGAACAGATGGGCCAGAGAGGGCTGTGGAAAAGCTGGTGATCCTCTGTATTTCTGATTTGAAAATCTTCAGTGCTCTGGATCTGGAGAAGCCATCTGGCAGAGGGGTCTTTTTAGTGTACTTTTTTTTTTTTCAAGTCTAATCCAGTTGTAGGGTAAAGATAAGATTGAGTCACATGTATAACTTGCGTAAGGGGGAGGCCAAATGCAGCAGCAAATGGTTCTTTGGAAAGCGGAGTTCAACAATTTCAAATCAATTTTCTAGTTCTAAGATAGCTGAAAATAGTTTCCTGTGGTGTCTTACGTTCCTTTAACCAGCATTATCAGAACGCAGCTTTGTGTTAGAAACACAAGTTAAGCAGATTGTGTCTTCCCCTAACAAGGCCTGGTGCCTGTTGATATTGCATCTGAGCCCCTGGGTCTGTTCAGTGGGTGGTAGTGGCAATCTCTTATTTTCTAGTTGCTGAGAAGTTCACAGATATCCTGTGGATATCTAAATGGCCATAAACTACTTTGGAGCTTTGGGACTCAGTGCAAGGCTTCCAAGTGGGGCCTGGCTCTGTCAGGGGCCTGGTGGGTGGGCTTGTGGGCAGAAGCTTACCACCCACAGCTGGACGTGTGGAGCTCTCATCACTTAGTGAATGACTTTACATGAAAGCCTGTGGCCTCATGGAGGCTTGATTCTGAGCGAAGCTAAGCAGGAGACAGGGCAATCGGGAAGATTACAGGAATTCCCATTGTGGTTACAGACAAGAGCCATCTTTGTGTGTTCTGTGTTACTGAAAGGCCTTTGTAAAAGTTCATTTGTTCAAGGCATCATGAAATGTCAGAGCTGGCAGGAACCTCAGAGAACAGCTAGCCCCACCTTCTCATTCTTTTTAATATAAGTTTTGAAAGGCAGATGGTGATTTGATCCCCATAACTGCATCAAGTTATGTGATTCCAAAATTTTTTTACATTCCTTCAATGATAAGCTAGTCACTGCTGGCAGCTAAACAAGAAATGATAACCAAGTGAAACACAAAAGGTTTTTGAAGCTAAATTCCTCATACAGTCAGCTTCCAGGACATCCCCCATTTCTTTATTAACCCTTTGCCAACTGACTTCTGTCCTTACCCTCTACAGAAACAGTTCTTAAGGCATCACATCCTCCTTCCTCCTGAGTTTTTACACCATCTCTGTCGACCCATTCTTCAAAGTCTTGCTTAAATACCAAAAAGGGCTCTTGCGTCTCTCATGTTTATCATATACAGTCTTTGTTCTAGTTAAGGCCCTTTTAGTAAAGTTCTTTTTCTTGCAAGCAAACTAGTGTGGCAGAGTAATTTTTTTAAGTGAAATAAATCTCTGCATCCCTACACCCAGCTATTGCCTTTTCCCCTTAGTCATATCATGTCTGAACAGTATTCTTCGAGGAAGGGATATCTCACTTTGCTTAAAGGCAACAGGAATAGTTAGTTAGTATTCCAAAATACTGCCTATCGTCATGTGCTGAGCACATTGCACGGACGATATCATTTAAACCATCCCTATGGACTACATCATGTCCACTTCTCAAATGATAAAACTGAGGCACAAGGGTTAAGTAATCTGCCTTGCCAAGTGGTGGAGCTGAGATTATGAACCTCTCACCACTCACCCAGTCAGGGGCTATAGAATCTACAAGAAAAATTTGCCTCCCTAAATGATGAGGCTGTTTGTTACTCAAACTGCTCTATAGCTATATTAGTATTCTCTCCATTCTCTACAGTTACTAGGGGACTGTCTGGCCTCGAGGGGAAAAGGGAGTGGAAAGAGCCTTGGTTCTTGCAGAGTCAGACGGGCCTCACTCCAGTCCTCTAATTTCTAAGCCTTATCCCGACCTCTGACCCCAAACACACCACAGTTTCAATTTTATTAGCTGTGGACTCTCTTTTGGGGTAGAATCTCCTATAAAGGGTTTATCTTCCTACAGGTTGAGAGAGAGCAGAAAACATTCATACTTCCCTACTTGGAAAACATTTCCCGCTTTCTACTCAGAGCAGATCTCTTGAAAGATTTCCCTTGGGCTAGGCAGAGCCCTCCTCTGACCAGGATGGGAGACTCTGCATGTGCCGCTGTGCTCATGCCATGGTGCCGTAAGTTGGGTGGATTTTGCAGGGTAATGAAAGGCCTTTTGGTTGCTGGAGGTAGTGGGTTTGACTAGAATCACTCTGTTCCCCCCAGGAAGAGGTTCTGTTCTTTGAGAAATTCAGAATCCTTGGCAGAGGCCCTGAGGAGATTCTTGACTTTCCTTAGACAGCTTCCTAGAACTCAAAGTACTTAATCTCTGCAGCAAACTCTAACAAGGCTTCATTTGACCTTTCTTCCTTCCTTCTGTTGGCTTCCTAGGAGATGTAAAGCTTCCTGAGATGTGTTTTTGAAGACTGATATTTCTGAAGCCAGCAGAGACTGCTGAGAGTCTGCTTCACTTTTGTACATCGATTCCCACTGAGATCACAATTGTTGCCTCAAAGAAATTGGCTCAAATTTGAAAATCTTTTAACTAGTCTGGGAGTTAGGTAGGTCCTCTGAGAATTATTTTACTCTTGAGTAGGCCCCTTAATGTAGCAAATACGAATCCTAGTCTACATCTCAGATTTGCAAGAATGATAACTTTATATTTCAATAATTGAAACTCATGACTTCATATCTTGTTCCGCTGAGTGGCTAAAACTCCATTTTGGTCTGTTCAGTGTTCCCCCTTCTCACCGCCCATCAGGCCAAGAGGAAAAGGATTTCTGGCTTGGGGGACAAGGCAGTCCAGGGTAAGTGGTCAGCGTGGTGACATTGGTGGATCCTAACGAAAGGCAGAGTCCCATGGAAGCAGTAAAATACCCATATCTAGATTTATAAGCCTAAGAAAGACAGTAAGATCCCAGAAGAGAAAAATGTCTGTGTGGCGAGTCTTGGCAACCAAGGCCTCACGCAGCCTCACGAAGAGAACTACGCTAGAGGTGGGCTGAGAACATTCCAAGTGGCCTGGGAAAAACAGAAAAGTTTGCTGGCACTTGACAGGGCCATTCAGGTGGGAATGAAGCTCTATCTATAAAGCTTGCATGGACTTCTGAAGACCACGTGGGGTGAGGAATGTCTCTGTGAGCCCACACAAGGGTGTTAGGGAGTGATAACTGCCACACTCCTTTTCCCAGTCACCCCTGATGTGCTGGCACTATGTAAGTCCCATGGAACCTCAACACAACCTGGGGAGGGAGATGCAGGAGGAAAAAACCTCAGTGGACTGAGATATAGTTTTGCATCTACAGCAAATTGGGAGGTCAAAACAGAAATCAAGTTGAGTTTGGGAAAAATATACAAAATTATTATTCATGCACACCTGAATTTGTGAATCTAGAGTTGTATACTGGCTCTGATAAAGGTGGATTTATCAAAAGATCCCAGAAGCATCTCATGTAAACAAAATTCAAGAATTATATCTAGGCTTTGGAGGAATGAGAAAGCCAACAGGCAGCTATCGTCTGTGGCTCTGACTGTCCTTTACAATCAGCTCTTCTCTGGGACATGATAGCAATCTCCTCTCCACAAAGAATGAGACAGAGACAGATGGCTTTGTCTCTTGAATCATGGCCCCATTCTTCCATAACTTTGGTGAACATGGATCTTTGGTTAGTGAGTAGGTTTGACTTAGTGAGGAAGGAGTCATCTCCAAATGACTTACTGGTTCTGTGACTGTCACAAAATTATTGCATTCTTAATGCCACTTGATTGAAAGTTTTGAGAAGGAATCAGCTTTGATACTTTTGTTCCCCTGGGTCATGCCCTTTAGACTGGGAGCCCATCCTGGTTCAATCCTTTGGGGTTAGAGAGTGAGGGGTCATGTAAATCAGACATGGCTGCTCAAGCCAGTCACATCATCAAAGGTGTGTGAGTTGGACAGTTCTAGAAAAGAGTCTTGAGCCCTGTTTCTAATTCACCTTTGTTAAAATTACTGCTGTACATGCCTCATACCCTTCTCTATAGTGCAACTCCCTTGAAAACATGGACTCTAATTCATCTCTCTATGCTCCATGACATCTTTTGTGTGCCTTTTGCATTTGAGCGAGTTCAATGAATCTTTGTTGAATAAATGCACGTATCTCTATTCCTATACCTCCATTTCTCTGTACTTTCATTTCTTGATATTCATTCTCTGCTTTCTGTAACTTCATTTCTGAATGAACAGTTCAGGTTAAAACCTGAATAGAATAATTCTTGTTGCTGGGGCATGGCAGGTGAGTGGCCACCATGTGAGTGAATTTTTTGAGCAGACAATACAAAGAAATATCCTTATATTCACCATGTTTACAACTGGGCTTTCCCTAACAATTGTGCATCTTAATTTCTCATTATTTTAGAGCCATCTGAACTGCTATGGAAATTAACTGGAGACTACATTCAATTTTTGAAGCATTAAATGATAGATCAGAATTAATTTAAAGCAAGTGGTTCTCTACAGGAAGATAATTCCTAGTCTCTCTTTGACATTCTGAATGATTTTCCTAAATTAAAAGCTCCAAGTTTATTAGCAACCACTGCTTTGAGTAAAATTCAAACATTTTAAGTTTCTCCCTGTGCTAATTAAAAGAATTCTATCTAAATGGCAGAACTGCCCTAATGCCAATGATGACAAATTAGAATCATAAAATTTTGAGCCTGAAGAGAGTTTACAGATCATTTAATCCAGCCTGTTCATTTTATAGGGGAGGAAATTGAAGCTGGCATAGGGTACGTGACTTGTCACCCATATAGAGGCAGAGCTAAAACTCCACCTACCTAGTCTGGGGTTCTTCAGTCCCAAGAAAATCAAAACTACTTAAGGAAGTGGAGGGATGTTGGAGATTACTAATATGGTATAGTACTGTGATTTATAATAAGAGATGTATATTTGGTTTAGTTTATGCAGAGCTGTAAATGATGAGCAAGCCATAATGGCTAAGAATAACAGGTTTGCGCACAGCCTGGAAAATCGATTCTTTCTTGTCTGGTTTCTGTTTTTAGCTGCTTGTCAGCCCAACTGATGGCTCACTTCTTGCTTGCCTGTCAGACAACAGTGATAAAGTGCATGGCATTTTTGGTGAGGGAGGGTAAAGAACACACAGAAACTGGAAAACATAGATGAGTGAACAGGGGTAGAATTCCAAAGACCCAGACAGTTTTACGGGTTCCTGCGAGGGGCCCGGGGATCCCTAGCCAGACTCTTCAAGCTACTCTAGAATCCTGCTCTAATTTAGTTTGAAGCTATAGATCCCAGAGAAGAGAAGGGAGTTGTGTGAAATGAGGCAGTTGGACTCATCCACCTTAGGCACAAAACCGTTTCAGATCTCGGTGGGATCTCTCTGCTTCTTTGTCACTTGGCTCCATGCTAGCTAGGACCTCAAAAAAATCTTAATCCACACAACAACTGTGGTTGGTAGGAAGTATTGTGAAGCCCATTTATGGAGAAGAAACAGTGTGGCAGGCATGGTATCAAGGCTCTGGGTGGCCAAGGTACTTCTCCTGGGGCACTTGGAAAAGATGGATGCAAAGCCAGTGGCCATATTCTCTAACTATAACATGTCTGCTTCTAGATCGAGAGGTCTCAGAAGCTCCTTCCAACAGCAACACTTTTAAGTTTTGTGATTATCTGAGTATGGGGGAAGAGAATACTCCAACTACCCACATTAAAGCAGGTAATTATTGTGGGCAAGAAGAGCTCAGTCCTCTAGGATACCATTTAGAACCCCCTTCAGCATTGTCCCACTGTTGAGCAAGGAAGCTTGGATATTTTTTCCACTAAGTTCCTTCTGTCACTGGTTGAGAACTGCTCCTGCAAGCATTCACTTTTGCCTGCCTTGGGCACACATGGACATCCATACAAAGGCCAAGCGTGTTTCTGGGCCTAGAGTAAGCTGTCATGCAGAAAGCTGCAGGAGCTTGCAGGAGAAAGTCAACAGCATGTAAGGTAATCATGCTGTTGCCAAAGGAATCATGAGCGCCAAAGGAATCTGAACTGGGGAAAAGTGTCCTTCACACTCATGCTACAAGTCCATCGTCAGTCAGCTGGACATCTACTCTTTGGCTCAGGGCTAGCAAATTTATGGCCTGCAAAATATACACAGGAGTTAGTGTGATGTAAAGTGTGCTTGGATTAAAGTTGATTAAAGCTCTTTTGGTCATAAGTAACAGAATCCAATCTGCACTAGCTTAGGTTAAAGGGGACTTCACTGACTCTGGGAACCGAATTCCAGAAAAGGGAAGAGCTGCCTCCCCCACCGCCTCTCAGCCCATGCTGTAAATCTTCTCTGTGTCTGCTCTCTTTTCTTATTATGGGCTAGCTTCTTTGAAAAAGCCAGGATTTGGCTACCTATAGCTTCTCTTCCTTCCCTGCAGAGAGGAGCAGACCCTCTTCCCTTAGAACCTTTCCTGAAAGTTTCAAATTGGAACTGATTTAACACAGCTCTGCAGCAAGTCCCCGCTGCCTGACCAATCACTGTGGCCTGGAGAGGCCATGAAAGTTGGTGCCAGCTCCCATTTTCAACATATGGTGGGGGGCAGGATGAGGGCAGGGAATAGAGAGCAGTTCCCCTAGAGAAGGAGGGTGAGGCTCCCAGGAGAATGGAGGGCTGCTGGGCAGAGGAAGCATATCTGCTCAGGAGAAAAACAAATCAGATTATCTGTTCAAGAAAAGGTCGAAATTGGATTCTTTGCTTAAAAAGCACTTTATTATAGAACTAAACCAAGTAAAGACAGGGCAAATGAAGTCATCTTTAATTTTATTAGGGAGAAAAAAATATCACTAGCATTGATTGCCTTTGTTGCACAAGCATTGGCATTTTGTCAAACACCAGTGTTGCATAGGGGGTAAATGTGGCCCAGATAAGCTTATCTAGAAGGCCCTGAGCTCTTGTCTGTCAAACCCTGTCCTTGTCAGGCCCTGTTCAAGTGCAATTTTATCAGAAGCCTCAGACCTGAGAAAGGCTTTTTCTCTCCATGAGCACGTGCCCAAAATCAGGATGTGAGTGTTCCTGCACATGACGTTTGGCCTGGATTAATTCATCGAACAGACAGTTGCTCTCAGTATTCAATGAAATAACTTGAGGGACTGTCCTTTAAAATAAATTAAAACATAAGACTCATATTTGAGAAGGATTATGTCGTTTTTTCTCGTCCCATTCTCACTCATTCATCCAACATGTATTTGCTGGTGCTCATGCACCAAGAATACTCTGGGGATACAGCAATAAACAAAACAAACCACCAGTCCTCCTGGAGCTCACTCTGGCCAGGGGTACTGGCTTCCTCAAAGCCCCGTTAGGATGCTACCCTCTGCATGAATCCTCCCTCCTACCAACACCTCCAGCCTCCATTTGCTCGCACACTTAACTCCATCGCAGATCTCGCCAGGCAGTACTGGGGCCACATACTCGGTGCCCTCTGGCGAGTGCCTGGGCGCTGGGCGTCCCCGCAGCAACCCCGATTGATTTCAACGTCAGCGCGGGAAAAAGGCCGGGCCTGCGCCACGGATCCGAGTGAGGCTGAGTGCTGATGGGGCGCAACAGCTGCAGGCTGGAAATGGCTCTCCCCGCCCCGGTCCAGCCCCCGAACTGGTTGGGGGCGGCGCCCCTAACCAGGCTCCGGGTCCAGGCCACCGGCAGGGTGGGGCCGGTGCAGGTAGCTCGGCGGCCTCCGGGAGTGAGCGCGGGGCGTGAGGCCGCCGCGGCGGGATGGGGCGGCTCGGGGCCCGCCGCCTCGTCCTGCTCGCCGCCTGCCTGGGGCTCTGCTGGGCGCGCGGGGCGCTCGGAGGTACGCGCCCCAACTTCCCTTCCCCGTCCCTTCCCAGGCCGGCCGCGCGCGGATTCCGCCAGAAGAGGGTGGGTGGGGAGCAGAGCAGAGGGCGTGGGCAGGGATCCCCTGTGCTCCGGGGGCTGGTCCCGCAGCGATCCCGACTTTAACTCTCGGGCCCTGCTTTCGTTCCCGAGCGGGGCGCCGGGGGAGGAGACTGCTCCGTCCCGCGCAGAGACGTCGGCGCCGCGGCGGAAAACCTCCAAGTCCCGGCTCCGCGGGGCCGGGCCCCTCCGATCCCAGCCAGGCCCGGGAGGCACCGGGAGGGGCCTGGTCCCGACCTCCGCGCCGTCCGCGGGTGCGCGGTTTCACAGCCCTCGTCCTGGTTGCGCTCCGACTAGCAGAATGAAGGATTCCTGTTATCTTCCCCGATGATTCTTTTCAGTTCTGCTCCTTACCCAGGACCCGTGAGGGTTTCTGGAGCGCACGTGACCGTCACGGTTTTGGGGCCTTACCCTCATGTCCGAAATCCTTCGGTCGCTGGCCTCCTGTTCCCTATGACCCTCTTCGTATTCGCTTAAATTATCTGGGCTCATTTCTTTGAAAGTGCTTTACATTTCTACGGAGGTTCTCAGAAGCGAAAAATTGCCACTAAAATTGTAATCATTGAGACTTTTTTTACACAATCGAGCCCTGCATTTGGGCCTTCCCACACTCTGTGACTTAGAAATTTAATTCAGTTCATCAAAAGATTTCCTTCGAGACTTTTTTAGAGAACACATTTTAAATCAAAGGCCTTCTATCTCTTTATAGTAATTGGATTAAATTCTGGACGCTTATTAATTCATTTTAGGCTTGGCCAGTGTCATTGCTGACGGTTTCACTAGGAGCTGTGGAGTAATGTTCCAGCCCTGAGCCGCCTGTACTGGTGGATGCCTCCCTCTTGAGTATGTGATCCAGGGTCTCTTTCCAGCTCCTCCAGCTCTGCTCCAGTCCTGCTGTTCCGGAGCGCCCTTCCAGAGCTCCTCCCTCCACACCTTCCTCCTTCCTTTCTTGTTCCTCCTCTTCCCCTTCCCCTGCCTCTTCCTGCCTGGCAGGCAGGATCCATTGGGCCAGTCTGGGAACTGGAGGTCTGGGGCTGCTTTGACGGTGGCTTTGGTGTGGCTTTGAGGGGGAAGGTGTGAGCTGCAGGCTAGAGAGATCTGAGAGGACAGCGAATGGTATTGGGGGACAGATTGGGTGTGATGGGTGATGAGCGAGTGATCTCAGTGGTCAGTGTAGGGTGATGAAAACCCATGGCTTTGCAGTCGGATGGACTTGGGTTTCAATTTTGTTTTATGTATATTTACATATATTTCTTCTCTAGGTCTTGATTTTGCATCTGTAAAATTGTGATAATAGCTTCTGCAGAGAGGCTTGAATAAAATACTATGTAAGACCTCTTGACAGCCTGAGAACTACTCAATCAATGCTCAGTTCCGTCCTTTCCTACTCATTACCCTCTTTCCTTTTTTTTCTGTGCAATTAACGGGTATGAGGCCAAGGACCAATGGGTAAAATATTCATTTAGGGTTCAGAGTGTGGACAGAAGAGATTTACTGAATAAAAATTCCATAACATATACTTTAATGCATATAACTGTTCTTCACCCATAGCTCTGATTGCGTGACAAATACTGATACCAAAGTCTTACCAAAAGTTACTTTACAGCACTTTGAAGAATATTTTTTTGAGTGTGTGATCAGCCAGATATGTGATCTGAATTTAGGTTTCTTCCTTATCTCTGGGTGATTCAGGCTATGGCTTTGAAGAATCTAATTGTCAAAGACTTGGATTCTTAGAGGACAAAAGATGATGTGTCCTCACTTGGCGAGTCTTTCCACAGCAGAAAGTCACCTTTGGTAAACTGATTGTCTCTGTAATAATATCTTCAGCATACACCCCCAATATAGCTCTATTTACAAATCAAATATCAGTACTACTGTCACCAGCCACTTTCTCAAGGTATAGATACACTTAGCACTAGACCCATGTTGTTAATAGTTCAATAATTTTTCATTTTTTTCATACCTTCTTGCTGGTTCCTTTGCATCATTTGTATATATCTTTATGACTTGTTTGCTGGATTTTTTTTTTTAAATGTTCCTTTTTGTGAGGATCTATTTAATTATGATGAGATAATATAATTTTAAACCCAGTTAATCAGGTAAACCCACGTGTGGTGTGTCACTGAATAGGGAAGGAGAGTGAGGGCATCCTTCTACCTTGTAGAACTTCTCCTTCTCCCTAAGGGAGACTTGTGTACCCAGCAGGGGAGACTCACATGCCAGCTGAGGCAAGATGCCAATCAATCTGTAAAGTAGAGATGAATAAAGCTTCAGTTCTTATTTGTTTGTTTTATAGATGAAAAACAACCCCAGAAGTCCTAATATTTTCTTCCAGTTCTGCAGTGAATAATCTTGGCACCTCACTTCACCATTTCTGCCTGAAGCTGTGGTGCCCAACCAGCAGCTGGTATGGCAGGAGGTGACATGGAGTGGGGGATCATGGTGCTGGAGCATCCTTACCCCACTCATGGTTGCTGTTGTATGGGAACTAATGGGTCCTAGAGTGGCCTGAGAGGCTGATATTTGAAGGGAAGCCCAAAAGCCCAGGTTTTATTTAAAATTTCTTTTATTTAAAACAAAATTTAAATTTAATTTAAAAAATATAGTTGCATAGGTTATATAAAACACAGACAAAACTCGTCCCCTATACTTCTGGGTTCCTTTCCAATACTACTACTTTATTTACCTTTATATTTCTTGCACTTAGTCCAGTACCTACAGACGATAGGTGCTCAGTAAATATGAGTGACTGAAGGACAGAGCCCCTGGGGATTGTTGTGGGCAGAACTACATGTCACCCCACCACCACCACCACTACCACCAGAAATTCACATCCTAATTTCCAGAACTTGGACTAGGTGACTTTACATGGCAAAAGGAACTCTGCAGATGTGAACAAATTAAGGATTTGGGGATGGGGAGATTATCTTGGATTATCTGGGTTGACCCTAAATGCTATCACAAGGGTATTTAAAGAGGAAGGCACAAGAGTCAGAGTCAGAGAAGGAGAATGTGATGGGGGAGGAGGTCATGAGGCAGGAAATGTGACAGTCTCTAGAAGCCCCAGAGCCTCCAGAGGAATGCAGCCTGCGGACACCTTAAATTTAGCTCAGTGAGCCCCATCTTAGACTTCTGCCTTCCAGAACTGTAAGACAATAAATCTGTGTCATTTTAAGCCATTAATTTGTAGTAATTTGTTACAGCAGCAATAGGAAACTTATGCAGGGAGTTTTTGTCCTAGTAAAAGATAATAACAAGAGCCATATAGTTCCGATAGTCAGACGATAGCACATGGCATCAGAGAGGAATGAGGGGCTGTGGGCTTTAGGGAAGGTTCTGTCCCTGTGGGGTGTGAGGCTATGTCCAGCACTTACTCCAAAGACTGTGACTGGGACCTGGAAAGCTCCCAAGCAGTGGGGTAGCAAATATGGAAACGCATGTCACGTAAGTGAAGCATCCAGGATAGGACATAGGCTCTGTAGTCACTAAGAAGGGGGTTGTTGGCTCTACCTGGGCTGGCCAGGGGCCAGGACTGCTTCACTGCTCCATTCCAGGGAGTGCTACAGGAATCTACAGATTCAGCACGTACAGATCCCCCTAGAGTTGCGTGGGTCACGTGGGTCACGATCTGCAGGGCCGTGTGCAGCGGGCCTGGAGCATGCCCCATTGAGAGGAGGTAAGGGAAAGGGTGTCAGTGTCCTCTGCAACCCGAGCAGCTGGTGTGGAGGCTAATATTTCAGGAATGAATGAAAAATGAGAGCCTAGTGGGCCCTGCTCTGAAACAGCAAGAATTCCAAAGCTGTAAATTGCTCTGGCTCTACCTGAAAACCCAAGATTTGCATTCTCACAGTGGCCCTGGGCCTACTACCTGCTCCACCCTGTCCCCCCACCTCCCGCCTCCTACCCCAATGTGTCAGCAACACCTTAAGCATAGCAATGTGGTGCCAGAGGCTCCCTTCCGTCCGTGCACTCCCCCAACCCCTCAGCTCAGCATCCCCTCAACTGCCTGCTCTGCAGCCATGGAGCCAATATCTCCTTGCTCATTTATTTTGTTCTAATTTAAATATTAAGAGACTCAAAAGTTTTGTTGGAGAGACTTTTAGAACTGTCCCTGTGGGGATTTGCTTTCAATGAATAAAGAGGTTGGGCCTCCCACAAGTTATTTCATCTTTCTCAGAGTACTCTGGATAAAGTTAGTTATCTCTTGAATAAATATCCCACTTCAGATTGATAAAGTGTGCACCATCGATAGCATAGTGAAACATGGTAGAGATTCTTAAGAATAGAATTGTAGGGCAAAAAGTGGCTTTTTTTTCCTAGTAAGTTACTCCACTCAAATGATAGCATGAGCAAGAGCTGCTGCATAGTGTTATGAATCTCTCAGGGCTTCACCTTAGGATTTTGTATCGTGCAAATATTTTAGCGGAGTAGTTTTGTTTCTGTTGTTTTTTTAATTTTAATTTTAAATATAAGCTCCTATACTTATCATATATCATCTGTAGAACATATTTGGGGGAAAGGTAATGTGTAAAGGGGTACAATATAAAAATGTCCCCAATATTATATTATGAAAATATTATATTATAAAAATTAGAATACACAATTCTGATTTTCAGTGAAAGCAAACAGTTCTGAAATCTTTTTTTTGGAATACTTTCCTAGTAAGTTTGCATCCTACTATTCTTGATTCCCCTTCACACAGTCACCGAACTGATCTTTCTAAAATACAACATTTCTTCCCAACCAAAACCCACTAATTCTTCCCCACTGTCTGCAGAATAAGGTTTGACATTCTTAATATCGTTTGTAAGGCCCTCCTGGTGAGCGGGCCCCTGCCCATGGGGATCCAGTTGGTCAGTCAGCCATTTCCTCAGTTCATTCAAAATTTCTTGTCATATACGCACCAACAAAACAAAGCAAAAGGAAACCAAAGCCTCTCTTCCCAGAGTCTCCTTCTCAGTGAGGAGACACCCAGCCAGAAATCTGGAAGGTCAGAAATCTGGATTTGCCCCCTTGTTTTCTCCCTTTCCCTTCCCTGAGAGTCCTTAAATATCTCTTGAGCCCACCTGCTTCTCCCCATGTCTGCTTCCCTGTACGCACCATCCCTTTTAGTTCATTTTTTGCATCTCAGCCAGTGTCAGCTTCTAAATTGCAATTTCATTGTGTCGTTTCCCTGTTTGATCCCTTTATGGCCCTCTTTGGATCGAGTCTGAACTCTGATTTGGCTTCCAAAACTGTCGTTTATTGAGTGCCTACAATGTGCTGTGCACTGTTGTAGGCACTGAGAATCAAGCAGCAATCGAGACTAATAAATGCTCTTGAACTAAAAATCTTACATTCTATTTATGCTGGTTTGATATTGGGGCTGAATAATAACCAAGAGAACAAATAATGAAAGTAATGAGAGATCATGATAAGGGCCCTGAAGGAGTAGTCACCCACTGGGTGGGTACATTTGCAAGCATGAATGAGGGTGTGTGTGCACACTTTAATTGGGAAGGTCTTTCAGATGAATGCAGTGGCATTTGCCCTCTGACTGTTTGCCCCCGACCCCTCAAAGCTCTGCAACTTCTACCCTGGCCAACACTCCTCACACTGTACTGACCTTTAGTTCCTTGCAGTCATCTCTTTCCTTCCTTCTTATCTCTCCCCTCTTTTTTTTCTCTCCTCTTCTCCCCAACCCCTTACCAGCTCTTCTTAGAAGCCATTACCTGAGGGCCTTTACTCCACCCTCCTATTAGGTCAAGTGCTTCTATTTTGGTCTACATTTCCCAGTTAATAACTGAGCAACTGTAATTGCTTGATTAGCAGTCTATCTCATTCACCATTGAATCTCCAGTACCAAACACTTGGTATATTTGTGGATAGAATAAGTGCATGTAAGATGGGACTCTTGAAACTGTCAGAGAGAGACACTTTATGATTAGATCGTTCCTTTCCTCATATCCCAGATTGACCCCTAACAAGCTTCTGTTGTACCAACTGTCTAATGTCACTTGGGTGCACTCTTCTTCCTAAGCAGCTTTCTCCTCTGCTAGATTGCAAGCCCCTTTGTCTTATTCATTCCCTACCTTAAACTCCTGATAGTACCTGGCACATAGTAGTTGCTCAAATAGTAAAAGCAAAACAGCAACAAACAAACCCCCAAACAAACACAAAACCCAAATCAAACAAAAATGCAGGAAGATGTAGTTTAGAAGAAGCAATGGGAACCAATTCTAAAGTAAAGAAAATAAACAATCACCCACCTGGGAGAAATTAGAAATAGAAATGCTAACTTGCCATGAAAAGAATTTTACCCACCTTACTGCCAAACTTTGGCTTCCATTCAACCATTTCACGGTTTATTTAAGCACACACGTTGCTCCGTTTTTTGTTCTCCTTGATTTGCTACACACATATAATACTGAAATCATACCTTTTCCTTCACTGCGGATAGGGATCACCTTTCTTTTTCTAGGAGCCAGTTTTACTTGTGCTTCTATTTGCTTTTCATTGTTATTTTGAGGCACTTATTGGGGCCCACAAAAGTTGGGGTCAGTTTGGAGGTAAGCAAGGAAGTTTTAAAACCAGAAGTTTTAAACTTGCTTCCTTGTTTTTCCCTTGAGGCAATGGAAATTTCTAGCCACCAGCTGGGGCTGGAATTGATTTAGTGCCAGAGAGGTGAACCGTGGGAAAATATAGGGATGTTGTTTATTAATGTTACTTAGTCATTCTCAGCGGTAGATTTTACGATTTAGAAAACATTTCCTGGTTTTGAAAACTTAACAATACAGCCTCTAAGTCTGTCAAAAATTGGAGTGGGGGGATTCAGTAATGGGAAGGCCAGGAGGATAAACGAGGATAGCTAGTGGGTTTATAATTGCTGGTGTCAACTATATGACCTTATCCCTACATTCTAGTTTTATTGAGTTTAACTATTAATGGCTGTTTTTAACTAGAGAAAAGGGCACTTGTACATATCTGAGGAAGTCTGTAGAGATCACAATCATCTCTGTATCAACTTCGTATCTCGGTAAAAACACTAGATTGGTGGTTGAGAGTGCTTGTTTTTTGTCTTAGCTGTGTTTCAAACTAACTATTGACTTTACCCAAGTCCCTAAGCCTCTCTAGACCTGAATTTACTCAACTGTAAACTAAGGGTCTACTAGGTTAGTTTAGTTTGTTTTAATAAATGCTTGCTTGCTGCCTGCCTATCTTAGGTGTGGTTCCATAGAGAGAGAGGGTTAGGCAGGAGTTCTTGTGCAAGCTAATTATTGAGTGAATACTATAAGGAGTCAATCGTAAGGAAGTGAGGATGCAGGATAAGTCAGGGGAAGCGCCCAAGCAAAGATGTAGTTTCAGCTGATCTAATCTCAGCCTTATCTCTGGAGAGCAATATGCTTTTACATATTTTATGCATCTGTTTCTGTTATTGGCTATAGGTTGCCCTCCAGGGCAGGGGATATAATTTTACTGAAATTTCTTGATTTTTATTGTTATTTTGAGGCACTTACTGGGGCCCACAAAAGTTGGGGTCAACAAAGTTTATTTGTTAGAAGATGTGTGCACCAATCTGTTAAAAGGGATCTAAATGGGGCACCGGCAGAATCTATTATATCACCTGTGTGCCAGGTACTGTGCCAGGTATTGGAGAGAGAAAGATA
>NW_011889178.1:1101242-1104562 GCF_000151845.1 Pteropus vampyrus | reverse complement strand
CCCCTCTTGAGACTTTTGAAGAGGGACTGACCCATCAGAGCTGTCCTGAGTTAAGGCGAGCGAACAGTGAGCTTTTGTACCCCCATGTCGGATCCGTGGGACACCCAGGAAGCAGGGGTGGCCTTGAGCAGGGCAGTTTTCTTCAGTAAGGTCAGTCCCTGAAGGGAGATGACAATATAAAGTGGAACAGTCATTGTTTAATAAAGTTACTAACATGTTTCTTTTAAAAATTTCTCCCTAGCTTCTTTTTATGGTGAAAGCTATGTGGAGCTCAATACCATAGAAGTTTCCTCTGAGTTATCTCTTCGATTGAAATTTCAAACCAGCAAACCACAGGGATTACTTTTTCTTGCAGCTGGGAAAAATGACTACTGTATAATAGAACTTCTCTCAGGAAATTTATGGGTAAGATTTTTAAAAATCCTTAAAACCATATAAGCATTCAATTACTGGAGAGAAAAACAATGAGAGAGAAAGACAACAAAACAGTTATCCCTTGGATTCGTGTTATTTCACTAGAATAAAATCATGTGCCATCTGTAAATTCTCCAATTTGTCTTAAATATTTCGACTCTGAAAATTTTTAACCTCAATATGTAGCCCATAAATATAGAAAAAGTTTTCATGTCCACGTTTCTCTCTCTCTCTGAATGGCCCTGTTTTCTTAATAAAACCCTGTAACACGAAATCGATTGATTCTTTTTCTTTCAGGTGAGAGTGAATCTTGGGGCAGGTGAACAAGTACGCCTTTCTGAACAGAGACTTCATGTGGATGACTTGACCTGGCATTTAGTGGAACTGTACTGTGTTAAGGATACTATCTCTCTGATTGTTGACAAACATTATGAGACGACTCGCCAGGTCACTGGTGGGATGCACAATTTGCACTTTCAACATGGAGTCTACGTAGGAGGCCACAGCGGACTTGATGTCCCTTACCTAGTTGAAGAGTTCCCCAATTTCCGTGGATGTGTGGAGGATGTGGTATTTAACCGGAGGGAGATCCTTACATCTCTTAGATCTTACCCTGGTTTTAAGAAGGTCTATGAGGTGTCACTGGGATGCAGTGATGAATTTTTTGCAGGAGAGGGTGAAGCCATCAATTTCTTTAGCTCCAGATCCTATGTCACCTTCCCACAATGGAAGGTGCAAGGGGAAGGGCTGTTGGAATTTGCTCTTCAGACTGGAACTCAACAAGCCTTGATTTTATTTCAGTCAGGTAGAGAAGGAGAGTTCGTCGCTTTGGAAATTGTTAAAGGTGTATTGAGGGCTCATGTAGGAAGGAGTAAAAGTAATACTCAGCTCTCTTCTTTTAGCTTAGTGAGTGATGACAAGTGGCATGTTATTCAACTCAGATTCACTGAAAGGCATCTGGACCTGATGGTGGATGAACAATGGGTGAGGGCATCACTGCCTTTGAAAGGCAAACTGTTTGTATCTGAAGGCCCCCTCTTCGTGGGAGGTCTTGATAACCACAAGAGAGAAGAAGTTAAGAAGTTAGAACTTGCCTCTGTGCCTAGGAAATCTCGAGGAATCTCTTTCAAAGGATGCTTAAAAGGCTTGGAAGTCAACTCAGAAAAGAAGGCATTAAAGGATGCCCTCGTTTCCAAAGATATATCTGTTGGGTGTAAAATGAAATCTCGTGATGCCGAAAATCTTTCCATAACAACAACAGAAAATGCGCTTCGGTCAGAAGTTCTCCTTCCCACTGCTATTCCTGAGACTGGCAAGCTTTTCCTTCAAGATGCGAGTAGCTCTTTCTTAGTTCTGAATAACTTGGAGGTCCAAGAAGGTGGGCAAGCCTTGCTGGAACAAAGGCATGTGAAAATGGGTATGCAATTTAAAGATTTGGGTATCCACCATTCTCAAATACTATTTAAAATAAAGGAAATGCCTATTCATGGGTTCCTTCGATTAGCTGTTTCCCCTGAACAGGAGATGGAGAAGGCTTTTACTCTGTTAGATTTGCGGCAAGGGAAAGTTCGGTATATCCATGATGGTTCAGAAGAAGCTAGGGATTACTTCACATTTTCAGTCTCTTCCAAGAGCAAGGAGGAAATGCCTTTGTATCTACAAGGTCACGTTCCCTATGTGTTTAACATTATTGTCATTCCAGTAAATGACCCCCCATACCTTAAACTCCCTGAAGGAAACTTGCTTCTCCTGTTTGAGAACTCGAAGAAGCGACTGACTCCAAATATAATCCATGTGTCAGACCCTGACACAGATTCCTTGAATCTTAGTTTTTTGGTTCTTGGCAACTTCAATTCAGATGCTGGATTTTTAGAAAATACCAATGATCCCGGGAGAGCCATTAATAGCTTTACCCATGGGGATTTAAAAGATGGCAACATTTTCTATGTGCACAGAGGCCATCGGAATTCTCGGATCCTTCTCAGAGCAAGTGATGGCGAGTTAGTTAGCAATACAGTGGTGTTACGGGTCATGGCTGTTCCTTGGGACTTTGAAGTGGCCAATAGAACAGGGGTGGTCGTACGGCAGGGTGACACAGTTCTGATTACACAGAGCAACTTGTCAGTGGCAGTTAACGGTGAACATCATGAGATGGAGACCCACTACATTATCACTCGTCTACCTCAGTTTGGCCAGATTCAGCGGCAGAAGTCAAGTGGCGAATGGAAACAAGTTAGTACCTTTTCTCAGCATTCTATTGATCGGAGTCAGATCCGGTACTGCAGTACATTCAAAGAATTACAGCTAGAAAATGTTACAGATCACTTTAAATTTAAAGTTAACATAGAAGGAAAAATGAGTGGGGAGCTGATGTTTCCTGTTACCGTACAGTGGCTAAAGTTTACACTTCTGAAAAATGTTCCTCTCGAGATCGATAAAATGAACAGACAAGTATTGAATTGTGATCACTTACGGGCTGTAACAGAGGGTGTGGAAGTAGCTGAGAAGGAACTACATTTTAAGTTACAGACCCCACCTAAGAAAGGAAAATTGCTACTTGGCAATAAAATTCTAAAAACAAACTCAATCTTCAGCCAACATGACATTACAGACTCAAAGGTAAGTTATGAACCACAGGAGAGGCCTAGGGAAGACATACAAGATACTTTTAGGTTCTTGATTGTTGCAAAGCACATAGAATCAAAAGATTATACTTTCACAATAAACTTAAAAACTGCTAAGACAAACATTATTTTAACTAACAGAGGATTATTTGTAAAAGAAGGAGAAGGGAAGTTAATTACGAAATCAGAATTATTCGCTCAAACCCTGGATAATCAGACCTTCCAATATAAACTCACCAGGAGTCCTCAACATGGGAAGCTGAAACTGGTTAACTTTTCAGA
>NW_011889178.1:1095871-1100042 GCF_000151845.1 Pteropus vampyrus | reverse complement strand
TTTTTGAAATTTTTCATAGTGACATGGCCAATATTTTATTTGATCTGAGTTATATTTATAATGTGATGAAGCAGGAAATAAAAACTTTGAATAATTTAACAAACATAAAAAGGATTCTTAAACCAGCAGAGGATAGCATATTACAGTTTATTTCCTTAGCTCTGAGTGTAGTCTTGTTTAGTTTCCTGAAATAGATGGATACAATTGGCCTAGACCACTGGAATTCTGGGCGTGAGACCTCCCACCAGAAGCTACCTGGTTCCCTGGGGCTCCCACTTGGACACTTCCAGCAGGCACAGTCATGCTAATCAGAGTTAGGAAAGAGTGTTCTTTTTAGAGTAATCTCGGACAGCTTCGTAAACTGATTTATGACAATTGGCCACAAATGCAGGTATTCTGTATCTACCTTCAGGACTGCAAACAAGTTTACTTGCAGGCTAAATATAGGCAATAACACCAAGTAGAAATGAATTCAAATCAGAAGCGGTTTACTAAGTAATGAGGTTTTTTGGTATCTTATATTCTGTAGTTTTAAAAAATTGTGTTAGAACATACTCTCCCTATTTTGTAATCATCAGTTTAATGTCTATTTAATATCCATAGGGGGGATGTACAATGCATTTTTTAATTAAAATTATTGGGGGGATGCAATGAGAAGTTAATGCATTATAGAATTGTACACTTGAAACTTATATAATGTTTCAAATAATGAGTTTTAACTAAGGGAACATGGGGCCCACCAGCTTTTCTCAATTATTTTCTCAATTATTTATCTTAAGAGAGTTTATGTTTAAGTTTCCCCACGAGGGGGCGTGTGCAGGTCAGTGACTGTAAATCAGTTACAATGACAGTCGGGATGGATTTTACTGAATCAGTCGATTAAATATATATTGAAAATGTTGAACCAGTTAAAATGGGGGAGAAAAATAAACTTTCCCCTAAAGTCTTAGAATTTTAGTGATTCATCTGCTTCTGCTTCCACCTTTTATTTCTTTCACCTCGACTTTCTGAATCCTGAGTTTCTTGCCATTATGGACGATGCCTTGTTAATCTGTTAGCAGCTAGCTATTCAAGCGCTGTTGACCATTACTTTTCATTGCCACTAGGGCTAAAATTCAAAATATTGGCCTTAGTCACCAAAACAGACCCAGGCTTAAACTGTATATCCACCCTGATTGTAACTTAAGCCATTTGTGGGCATTAATAGAAAAAAATTTCGTTCCAGGGTCATGACTCTTACATGTATTAATGTGTTTCCCTTTTTGTGTCTGTGTCTTGTATATATAAACTCAAGGCTGTGCATGAAGATAATATTCCTTCAGAGGCAACGTTCATTGTCAGAACTCCACCAACACATGGCTCCCTCCGAAAATCTTTACTAGAAGAAAGCAGCTTGGGTGCAAATGAAAAGTCCCCTTGGATTTTTACACAACAGGATATTGATGATGGTAACATCTATTATGTGCAGACAGCTCCTGACCAACAAAAGGACCGTTTTTTACTGGATGTGATGAATGGTTTCCAAGCTGTGAGTGCAGTTGAAATCTTGGTGGATATTGTTCCTAAGCAGATTCCTCTGGAGGTACGAAACTTCACAGTCCAAGAGGGTGGTTCCAGAGCACTCCTGGAAGATGACCTCAAAATTCCAAGCAAATACTTTGAAGGACTTGACTGCGAATTTGTTCTTCTCAAACCACCAAAACATGGTTATGTTGAAAATTCTCATTTTCCAAGAGTAAAGCTAATGAAATTTACCAGGAAACAGGTAATAACTCTCAGTTAATATATTTGGGTATGTTGGATAAGAGAAAAAAAAATAGCTTTATTATTTAGATTCATCAACTCTTGGGAGTGATAGAGCCTCAAAGGGTATCTGGTTAAACCTCCCAACTGGGAAGCCCTTTCCCAGCAACCTCATAGAGAGGTCATCTAGCCATTGCTTAAATATCTTACGTGATGGAAAACTTATTACTTCCTGAGATGAGCCCTTCCAGTTTGAAAAATAATTATTATAAAGTTCTTTATGCTGAGCAGAAATCTGTCACTTAAAAACTTCTCATAGGTCTTGGCTCTGATAGCCTACAGAACAAGTTGTACCTCCTTTTATGAAAGCTCTTTAGATATTTGAAGGAAAAAGTTATCAAATTCCTTTGTATTTTATCTTCTTTGCATTTGACTTCTCTGGTTTCTTTAGCTTTTGCTCATATGTCTTGAATTTCTAGCCCCTGCAACATCCTGGCTACGCAGTTCTAGAGGAACTTCACACTGTCAGTGTCCTTCTGAAAGTATGACACTCAGACATTTAACACAAGCATGCTTTAACCATTAGTGGATTTTTTTCCATTCATTTATTCTCTTGTTTCATAAACAGACGCTGATAGAGTATATACTCTGTGTCGTGCCCTATGAAAATCAAAGCACTATCAATGGCCAAAATGGTCCAGCTCCTGCAATAAAGCAGTTGGACACAACTGCCAATCTGGTGTCCAATCAGCGTAAAATAACCAGAGTCAACTCTAGGCTGCTATCAAATTTCCGTGCTTTGGGCTAGAATGTTATTATTGTGAGACTGCTTTCTTATAGTGAATAAAAAAATGATTTCCATTACTTTCTTTTTAAATATTGAAAAGTAACTGGCAGATCCTCATCGTTTCCTATATAAGCTCCTAAGTGAGCGAGGTGAATATGAAGGAAGAACATTCGGGCAGAGGGAAGAGCAAGCGAACCGCTCTGTGTGGGGAGCATGCAAGTTTAATGTGGCCGGAGCTGCATGAATATGAGGAAAGCAATAGATGAGGTTAGGGAGGTCCAGTATGGGAAGGCCTTCGACTTCACCTTTGACCCTGAGTGAGGTGGAGAACAATGGAGGAGGGGGGATGTGAGCAGATGAATGACATAATACGCCCTGAACATGATTGGTGACAGGGGACCGAACACTTCTTATTCTTTTAAGATTTCCTACAAGTTTGTTATATCTTTTAATTTCAGGTCAGCGGATGCTTTTCTAGTGTTAGAAGTCTAGAAATAAAAATATTCCCATCAGACCCTCTTCTTTGCTTTTAGATTAATGCCTATTAAATGGCATATAATTTAGGGGAGTGCCACTTTATTGAGGAAAGACGAATTTCCTCAGGAAAAATAGTGAGGAGGTAACATCTATTTAAATGCTCTGTTTCGAAAGCTTATTAGATTAAAAATTCTCTTGCTCTCTGGTCAGTGCCATCTTCCATGTTTGTTTACAAATAGCTTGAGACAGCATGTTCCAAGAACATGTGGTCAGCCTTATGATCTGCAGTTCCCCTGCTTGTGGAACTCCAGAGAAATTCTCATTACACCTGTGTACGAATAGCCACAACTTCCCTTGAGATTCTCTGAGAGATCAAAAGTCTTTGCTCAAAGGAAGTGCACCATAGGAATGGGTGAAGTTGAACTTTTAAAAATTTTGGCTGTATTTTATCAAAACAAACAACCCCAGAGACTTTTTCAGAAGTTCACCTATTCCTGTTGGGCTTTGGAAATTCTGTGCTGTTGTATGTTTGGGTCACGGATTCACTGAAGCCAAGTTCCTTTCTAGCTTTAAAATTCTCCTGGTCTCTGATTTTGCTCCTGTGCTCTTGGGTATTTCCATCAGAGCCTTAAAGACATGAAAGGCATTTCTGATCAAATTTGTGGTTGCTAGAGATCCAAGAGAAATAACTAATTCATTTGATGACCATTTCAGAATGAAAATTAGAAAGATGAAATCTAAAAGGGATAAAAATAAATGTTTGCATTTGGGTTATTACAGTGAGGTAGATCTGCCTTGATAGAATAATTTGGTTCCAATATATTTCATTATATTTTGTCCACAAGAGATATATGGTAGCTAGTGTTGGGTAGCATCTATTAAGAGATGCATCAAAAAACAATTGTATTTTGAAGGAGGAGAAACAGCATGCTGATGTAGCAGGTGTAACCTCTCATATGAAAAAAACAATTAAGGGAATAGTTTATGCTTAACTCAGAAAAGAGAAGTTTAGGTAAACTTAAAAGTTGCCCGTATGTTTACAAAGAGCAGAAATCCAACCAGCAGGTGGAAACTTCAGAGCCTAAATCTAACATTCTGACTTGCCCAACAAAGCAATCCACAGCTTCAAAAATTAGTCACTCTAAATAAACAAGTAGAGTCTGA
>NW_011889178.1:1092862-1094746 GCF_000151845.1 Pteropus vampyrus | reverse complement strand
AATTTGCTCTCATCAAGGCAGCGGAAAATGGAGGCAGAGTTGTGAAACTTAAATGCTAAAATGATAGTAAAATTCTCCCACAGTGACTGACACGTGGTTAGGGCTCAATAAGTGGTAGCTATTATTACTAAAAAGTTCCAAGGACGCACTAATTTTAGAATAAAATAAAGCTTCCATACAGTTTTGTATTTTGCCGGTCCTGGGAGCTTCTATCACCCTCCACTCTTTCCTAGAATCCCCCGCGAGTGGCTCTTAAGCACTCAGATAAACATGCCTTAGCTGCCGCATGGTATCCTCTCCTGATCTGGAGCTCTGAGGTAAGGTCTGCTGTTGTGGCTTCTGTTGTCCACACGAAGGGGCCGATGCACAGGAAGCCTTCTGGCTCTGAAGGCATCATTTCCTGCCACACCAGATCTCCCTGCATCGATGCTGATGATCCCATCCATGCTGGTTTACATTCAAGTATCCTAAAGCTTTCATATAATAGACCTGGTTTTAACTCACCCCTTCTTACTGTCCCTTCTTCTAAGGACTTGGATGTGAACCCACTGTTCTGGCTTGGAGAATAATCGTAATTGTTATAATAGTAGGTATTCAAAAAATAGGTATTAGCTATTATTATGTGCCAAGTACTGCTCTAAGGGTATATAGCTCACTGAGATATGTGCTACCATTTCCCTCATGGGACAAATGAGGGAATTGTGTGACAGCTGAATGACAGGCTCACGATAGAGTGACAGCATGGGAGCCTAATGGCTTGTTCATGCCTCTTTTTATGGTCTCCAGCAATGTCTGACACATAGTACAAAATAAATGTTTGTTGAAGGAATGAGTAAATGAAAATATTAGTTGTCAATTCCCCTCAACACTGGCCCATGTTTCAGAGACCAGGCTTTTGTCTTGGCTCTTTCTTCCTTCAGAAGAGCTGCATTTCTGAGAGAATCCTTGGCCCCTTGTAGACACATTCATTAGATACCACTTCATCAAGATACTTTACAACATGTAAGAGGTTTCTGTGTTTGGGGATGGGGATGGGGTCAGATTGTTGCCTTCAGCTTTTAAGTCTCTGCAACTACCCATCATTATAGCCCTGCCTGCCAGGTTAGCCTTGCCTGCCCATACGCTGCCCACGTGCCTTGTTCTTTTCTGAAGGAAAGGAAGTGGGGATGGAAGGAGCAGGTCTATTGTCTGAAAAACCGGCTAATTCGCTATTGCAGCTCAAAGTCATGGTAAGGAGGGGAAATAAAGAAAATAAAGGAAAATAAAGGAAAAATATAATAAATTATAAAAATTTTAAACATTTGAAGAAAAATTTTAAACATTTGAAGAAAAAGAAAATGATTGTAATATTGCTTTCCTATTATATATATTGCAAATGAAATTGTTGCAAGAATTTTAGAATAATGAAATCTTGTGCACTGAAATTGATGATATAATCACAATGTCTATTATCAATCTCAGCATAATTTAGACTTGGTGAGAAAGAGCCAAGAGGCAGCCAGGGAGTTGTCTTGCTAGTTTTGAGAGCCCATTTAAGCAGTTTATAATGTCTAAGACATTCTTTACTTTCTGTCCCTAATTTTTTTATTGGCATATGATAGCTCTGTCATATCCATGAAAATATATTATAATGATAGCAAATGAGAATTTAAAAACTTCCTGGCAAGACTGTGTGTGTTGGACATGTTGTAAGATGTTCTCACAAACCGATAACTTTTAGAACTATTAGAGAATTGTCACATATCAAGCTTGTTAACTTTCTGAAAACTAATGTATGAAAAATATGCATTTCATCAGAATAAAAGAGCTTCGGGGGTGTATATTCCAACAACAGATAGTTTCTCCAAAGCTTTGGTGAATGGTTAAAATTTACTGGATTATTTT
>NW_011889178.1:1090864-1092812 GCF_000151845.1 Pteropus vampyrus | reverse complement strand
TCCTTAAACTTATTTCTAGAATGTAGCATCTATTCATAAAAACTATACAATTCATCATAATTTACACTCTAATTGTCAGAATCGAATTTCATGGTATGGACACATGTTCTGTGTTTTAGAGAGTGATTAAAAAAACTAAGATTTATTTATAGCAATTTACTTATATTTTTAAATCACATTTTAGTAAGTTGGTAATTTTTTTGCTGTTGTTAATAGGTGGAGAATGAATTAATTTACTATGTTCATGATGATAGTGAGGAACTTCTTGACAATTTCACCGTCTTTGCAAATAGCTTAGAGCTGGGAAAACAGAGTTTTCCCCAAACTCTTTTCGTGACTGTTGAATCAATAAATGATGAGGCTCCAGTAATAACAGCCAATAAAATTCTCCAGGTAAGTGCTCTTTGATTTATCATAATAACACGAGAGCTATCACTTTGATTTTCTTTTGTATTATTCCTAATGCTAAATAATAAGACATATGACTATGTATGTACAGTTGACATATTCCTACTGGTTTTAAATAAATGATAGTTATTACCATAATATTTCAGTGATAGTTATTACCATAACATTTCATTGTGTGTCGAGAGATGATGAATCACAACGAGTTACTGTCATATTATATTTCTCAAGCGGACACCACTCACATTGTATTTCCTGATGCCTGGCCTTTTCTAGTTAGGTTAGGAAGGTGTTGGTAGCATAGTGGTTAAGAGAGTGGGCTCTGCTGTAGACAGATTGGGTGAGAATTGGCTCCCCAGTATTTCCTATGTGATCTTGGGCAAGTCATTTAGCTTTTCAATTTGCTCTCATCAAGGCAGCGGAAAATGGAGGCAGAGTTGTGAAACTTAAATGCTAAAATGATAGTAAAATTCTCCCACAGTGACTGACACGTGGTTAGGGCTCAATAAGTGGTAGCTATTATTACTAAAAAGTTCCAAGGACGCACTAATTTTAGAATAAAATAAAGCTTCCATACAGTTTTGTATTTTGCCGGTCCTGGGAGCTTCTATCACCCTCCACTCTTTCCTAGAATCCCCCACGAGTGGCTCTTAAGCACTCAGATAAACATGCCTTAGCTGCCACATGGTATCCTCTCCTGATCTGGAGCTCTGAGGTAAGGTCTGCTGTTGTGGCTTCTGTTGTCCACACGAAGGGGCCGATGCACAGGAAGCCTTCTGGCTCTGAAGGCATCATTTCCTGCCACACCAGATCTCCCTGCATCGATGCTGATGATCCCATCCATGCTGGTTTACATTCAAGTATCCTAAAGCTTTCATATAATAGACCTGGTTTTAACTCACCCCTTCTTACTGTCCCTTCTTCTAAGGACTTGGATGTGAACCCACTGTTCTGGCTTGGAGAATAATCGTAATTGTTATAATAGTAGGTATTCAAAAAATAGGTATTAGCTATTATTATGTGCCAAGTACTGCTCTAAGGGTATATAGCTCACTGAGATATGTGCTACCATTTCCCTCATGGGACAAATGAGGGAATTGTGTGACAGCTGAATGACAGGCTCACGATAGAGTGACAGCATGGGAGCCTAATGGCTTGTTCATGCCTCTTTTTATGGTCTCCAGCAATGTCTGACACATAGTACAAAATAAATGTTTGTTGAAGGAATGAGTAAATGAAAATATTAGTTGTCAATTCCCCTCAACACTGGCCCATGTTTCAGAGACCAGGCTTTTGTCTTGGCTCTTTCTTCCTTCAGAAGAGCTGCATTTCTGAGAGAATCCTTGGCCCCTTGTAGACACATTCATTAGATACCACTTCATCAAGATACTTTACAACATGTAAGAGGTTTCTGTGTTTGGGGATGGGGATGGGGTCAGATTGTTGCCTTCAGCTTTTAAGTCTCTGCAACTACCCATCATTATAGCCCTGCCTGCCAGGTTAGCCTTGCCTGCCCATACGCTGCCCACGTGCCTTGTTCTTT
>NW_011889178.1:1089628-1090286 GCF_000151845.1 Pteropus vampyrus | reverse complement strand
AAGAGTAATACAGTGGAAAACATGCCTCATCCAGCTTTTGGATGCATGGTATTGGAAAAAATGAACATCTACGAGTCATGGGAAGAGAAATGGCAATACATTTCCAAATCAATGTGAATTCCTGAAGAAATGAGAATAAGATGCATAAATGGATTTAAAAGTGTAAAAAGTGAAAAACTAAAATGAGTGGGCTTGGAATTTTGTTAAATAATCTACCTCGTATGTTTTATAGAAACTATAACTTCTCCATGGATTAACTAAATGCCAAAACCTTATAATTTGAACATTAGGTTGATTAGAATTTCTGGTAGCTATTTGAAAATTGATGTACTTATAGTTTAAAGCTGAAAAATCTTTAGTGGCCATATCCCAAATGCCAAGGTATAGGGGCATTGATAACACAATCATTAAACAGATAAACCATCCACCTCAAATTATGAAGGAATGCTGTGGGATTAAAGAAAATCTGCAGTACATGTTATGGAATAGTCCCAATAGTGGTTAGCATCGCACTCCAAATGACTTTTAAGTAATATTTTGAAAAATCACATCTATTCTTAGAATTAGATGTGCTGAAGATGGATAACATAAAGCTAATATTAATATTGAATACTTATTATGTGCTAGGTGAAGCTTGTCTGAATTAAGTACTTTACAT
>NW_011889178.1:1053935-1089578 GCF_000151845.1 Pteropus vampyrus | reverse complement strand
CATGTCCACTCTCCTGCAGCTCTCCTCATTTCAGTTGGCGGTAGTTGCTGAAGCCTAAACTATGGAGCTTTTCTGCTTCCACCCCTTACCACATTTAATTTGTCAGACACTCCGTTGGCTTTACCTTCAATATACACCCAGAATTTGACCACTTCTCAACAACTCTACAACTTCTGTCCACTTTCTTCTTTTATCTACCTCTGGGATTATTGCTGTCACCTCCTATCTGATCTCTTTGTTTCCATTCCACCCTCACTCTCCCACAGTCTATTCCTGATAACAGAAGCCAGAAGGATTCTAAGACCTAAGTCAAACGAGGTTAATCCTCACCTAGAGACCTACGATGATTCCCCCTGCACTCAAGTAAAGCCAAAGTTCTCAAGGTGGCCTTCAAGACCTTGTAGGATGTGCCCTGCCATTGCGTGGTGGACTCATCTCTTTTTACCCTTCATCTTGCTTATTCTGCTCCCACCACGCTGACCTCTTTGCTGCTCCTCATGTAAATGAGGCTCGTTCTCACCTCAGCGCCTTTCCCTCTGTCTGGTTGTTCCTCTCGTAGATATCTACGTGGTTCCTCCTTCACTTCCTTCGATTTTCACCAAATGAGCCTTCTATTTAACATTTTCTCACTCTCGAGCCCCTCATTTTGCTTTATTTAAATTTTTTTCACAGTGCCTGTGACTTTCTGTAGACTATATAATTCATTTCTTTATTATGCCTATTGTTTTTTCCCCATATCTTTTTATTTTCTCCTGCTGGAACATGTGCTCCATGAGGACTAGACCCTATTTTGTTACTGATATATTGCAAGCCTCTGGAACATTGCCTGGAACATAGCAGATGCTCAATAAATAATGAATATTTAATAAGATATTCAGGCAATGTAAATAGATATTAAAAGTAATTGCATAACAGAGACTATTATTCAGAAACAACTGTAGATGAGATATCAGCACAGCAAACATTGCAAGTCTATAGGAACCAGATAGTTGCTTTTCTGCAAGACAGGTGAGATAAAAGAGAATAAAAAATGTGCAGTATGTGTTGTTCCTTCTAATTTTTAAAAGCTGATGAAATCATTTCCTTATTAAAGTTATGAATAAAAACCCTTAAATCAACCCTCTGAAGTAGATTCTGTGATTATCTGAGATTCCATGTAGAGGATGTGCATATGTCAGCCACACAGAAGGTGCTTACTAGCCATCATTTATTATTGCTATTATACTTTATATAACTGCATATGCACTTTAAATAATTATTTTTGAATAAATAATTATGAATCTTATTTTTTATTTAAACCTCATAAAGTAAACAAACACTACAACATGCCCTGCATTTCATCTGGCATTTAATTGTATGTCTGTTTTGGATTAAGAAATCTCGTGCTTTAAAATCTCTGGCGAATGACTTTAGTTTTAAATCTTTGTGCAAGAGGCCAGGGTAACATAGCTATCCAGTTTACTAATGTGACGTGGTTGGAATTGGTCCTTACAAGATCTGTGGTTCTCTTCTTTTTCAGGTGTGGGTGAATTCTGTCACTGAAATTACCAGTAGTGACCTCTGTGCGGAAGATGGGGACTCATCCCCGCAGGACCTTGCCTACTGGGTCACTCCACCCAGCAACGGACATTTGGCTCTCAAGTCTTTTCCTGGCCAGAGCATCCAGAACTTCACCCAGGTTCAAATCAACAATGGCCAGCTAGTGTTTGTGCACACTGGTATGTCATAGAGAAAAATGATGTAAAACTAAAATGAGTTTCAGTCAGACATTAACAAGGTAGTCAAACCTAATAACTTGCTGACTGAAAACCACAAGCCATCTAAAAACTTTCAGACTCTATAATTTTTTTAAAAAGTGACACATTTTAATAAGGCCGATAATAGCTAACATTAGAAAACACCTTAACTCACATGTGGCTCCCTCACACTGTCATGTAAGGTCTGTGCTCAAATAGAAGCTTCTCAGCCTTTTCCTGACCGCCCTCTAAAACAGCATCTCTTCTCTTTCAGCCTCCTTCCTTTACCATGACCTGATGCTGTAGTGTAGATTGATTTGTTTGTTTGTTGTCTTTTTTTCTTTTTCCACTAGAGTATAAGCACTATAAGAATGGGATCTTTGTTTTGTTTACTTTTGAATCTTCAGCACCTAGAACAGTCTGGAACATAGTAGATACTTAATAAAAATTTGTTGAAAGAATGAAATAATATTGAATACTTATTATGTGCCAGATAATGTTCCAGACGGTAGGGACATTAGTGAACAAACCAAACATATTCGTTAGATGAAGAGATGAATGAATGAATGAACGAATGAATGGATGACTATAACTATAATTCTAAGAGACCCTGACATTAAAAGCTTTTTTCTTCTTCCTTCTGTTCATCAATAAATCAATAAGTCAAGCAGCCACTATAAATCTGCAGAAGTGCCCAGCCTGGCTTTGTTTCCAGGCTGCCCTTTTTAGTGGCCTGAGAGAGGAAACCGCCCATTCCCAGCCTGTGAGAGGAAATGGGAGGGAGCGTGAGCCAGTGACACATGATGGAAAAGCTAAAATCATATCTTTTCAGCCATTTTTAATTATCTTATTTGAAAATACAGGAAATAGAGATAAAACATCTAAATCTAAATGTAGTAATTTCCTGATTATCTTTACGGTTAATGCAAAGAATCCCCAAATAATCTGAAAATAATTGACTCTGTGGATGCTTTCATCTAGTGGTTCAAAACATGTAGTCTGGGGACCTGTGGAGTTAGTGTTATTGCAACGAGATCCTAAATCTACACGCATGTGTCAAAGCACTGTTTCTAGACTGAGTGATTTTTTTCCCACATATATATGTTCCCATTTTTTAAATGTGTGCAGACGTGCTTGTTAATAAAATAGAATTCATTTAAAGAAGCACTGAGTTGATAGGAGGTTTCTGCCAATTATGTGTGGTTCTTATTAGTAGATAGCAAAAATCTGAGTGTTAGGTGAGGGCCTAGAAAGAGTTTTATTTTTATGAAAAGATTATCATATTTTCGAAATGGAGAGAACTGCTCTAGAGACTTGCATGAGGGAAGTTTTGGATTTCTAAAGCTATACAGTTTGCAACAGAAAGAAATTACTGACCCTCTGGCACATGCTGGCCACCGCAGGAGGTGCAGTCACTGGCTCCATTTCATTTGATCTGCAAAAGTTCTCTGAGCCATCAGGAGTCCTGACCCCATTTTAGAGACAAAGAAACTGAGACTCAGAAAGATGTAAGTTGGTCTGACCCTGAAGCTGGACTTTCTCCACTAGCTGCCACCCACCGAAGGGCAGAGTAGATTGAAGAACTGGTTACTATTTGCAGTGAAGGTTTCAAATAATAATTAGCTCTCTGTATTAATTTGTCAACTGCCAGGTCAATATTCACTCTTGGCAAGTGGAGGGAATAATTTCTTCTAAAAAAGCATGAAGGAGAGTTAAAGGCAAGGTCTTTGAGAGCCAATCCATCACATTTTCTAAATGGACTTGGAGGCAATAATAGCTCTGAAAGTGGCTGGAGCCCAGCTGCAGATGAATCTGTTGCTGAAACCAGCTGGTTTTCCCTGTTACGTCTGTCCATCATCAGCCACAAACAAAAGGCTTGGGTTTAATTAGTCTCTCTTAGCATGTTATACTTGCAAAGTGCTCTGCCATTAATCAAATTATATTCCACATAACAACCTAAGTAGGTTGACAAAGCCAAGATGTGAGAGGCTAAGTGATTTCAGGTTGCCCTTCTGAAAGCACTGTCAGGAAAATCTGAGCTTGTACAATAGAAAATCCACAGGTCGCCCCTACATTCATGTCATCCTGCTTTCCTCTCTTTGGTCATAAATTAGTATGATAGTTAGGGTATACTCAGCCTGCCATTCCAGTATTTGTTTTGATATAATTCCTTTTGATTCCGTTTCCATTTTATTTCGGATTCATGAAATGTTCAAAGTGCCTAATGGCAGAAAACATTCTCTCTCTAATTTCATGATAAATTAAATACAATTTTCCAAGTACTATTTCTAGTAAACACAAGTAAGCAAACGAACAAACAAATTTGGTTGTGGGCTCTTGTGCAAAATTAGGTAGACTCAGAATTCTTTTTCTCTTTCTTTTTAAATGATGATTCGAGCATATTGGGAATTTTTTTTATAAGACTCTAACCTTTTTTTGTGAGGAATCAGAACTCTCAGGGTTTGCTTAGATAACAGAAACTTGAGAATCTGTTAAGCCCTTGGCCACCCCTTTATTAAGTCATGTCATTAAGGAAGTGCTGTATGTAATTGCAGAGTCTGGCCATGCCTTCTTTGTTCCTTGCCACACGTCCCTGAGGGCAACAAAGAGGACATTTCTACCCATTACATGATGCAAAGACCTGTGGGCCTCCAGATTTACTGCTGAATGAACATTTTCAAAGGGTGACGGGAATGTGAACATCAGGCTCTGCATTGCGATCTTGCCTGGTGCTTTGTGAGTCAGATTGGTAAAGCACTCCGGGGAACTGGATCGATAGGGGGCCCGTCTCAATGTCTGTTTCGCACATAAGTTAATTTATACCTTTAGTGATATCACTAATGCCTTGACAGAAGTGTGGGAGTAGGATTCTTTTCTTGCAGGAATTTAACAAAAGTGGGCCTGGATCTTTCACCACTCTCTTTCTCTTCTTGGCAGCGAGCAGCTAGTTCGAGATAGAATATCTCAAATTAGAATTATTTGGGGGGAGGAGCTAATTGTTGTTTACGTCACCCTAGTTTTGATTTTCAGTATTATCAAGTGTTATTAATATTTCAGAAACTGCTGGGGTGTGTGTGTGTGTGTGTGTGTGTGTGTGTGTGTTGCATGCATACATTACTTTTACTGGTATAAATTGATTCCAAATAATAAAATGCAGATAATGAATATGTTTTAAATTTTTTTAAAAATTTCTTGGAAGTACCATCTTTGCTTTCCTTTAATATGTCATGGGGGAGGGGGAAGTGGAGATATGCATTTTGGACCTTTATCATTCTTTCAACTTCATGTTTTGACAATATTTGTGTGAACTTAGTGGCTGTGTTAACGCACTTTCTAATTATAGGGGTTATCTTGCAAGGGAATTAAGTGGGAGAGAAGACTAAAGTGGGTAACTCTTGCAGAACAACCAAATTGACTAGAGTGTAATTTCTTTTTTTGAAGGAGCCATGTCAGGAGGCTTTAATTTTCAGGTTACTGATGGTTTGAACTTTGCACCACGACAAATTTTTAGCATCACAGCTCGAGCTCTGATCATTAGCTTAGAAGTAAACAGAGGACTGAGCCTCTTTCCAGGTAAGATTTTAACTTGAGTAAATGTTTGGGTTTAAGCGTTTTTTGATTTATTTAGAAAGTTCTACCTGCATGGTATAGAATGTTATCTTTGAACATAGAGTGATACCAACAACAGTTATAATGTCCCAGAAAGAGTTCTCTCTTTGCAGAGATTTAGCAAAAGCAAGGCTGGCTCTTTCTGCCCCGTCTCTGCCCCTCTCGTTTCTCAGAAGAGGGCACATTGGTAAAGAACAGTGTGGGAGGAGCCACTAAAACTGCCATCTTTATGGTCCATGTGCACTTTTTTGCAGCTCTCTCCTCGGGTCCTTAAAGAAGGAAGGAGAGCCAGGCTCTGCAGTGATCCTCTGGATCTTGGGGTTTTCTTTTTCTTTATATAAAATTCCTGTGCGTCAGGGGATTTCAGGGGAATTTACTGAGTGCTTGCTTCAGGGCCCTGCAGCCTCCAGACTACTATTTGCCAAGAATCTCAGCCTGGATGAGGTGGAAAGATCTAAGTAAGCATCTCTGGCTCAATATCCTCTTTTCAGGGCTAGGGAAAGATTTACGCAATGCCAAGGTATGTAATAAAAAAGAGGAGAAAATTTAAACTTGCACTGAAGTAGACAGCATGAGAAACAATACAATTTATGTTACAGTTGAAAAAAAAAAATAGCCCTGTGCCTTGTGACTTGTTTAATTGATATGCATATCCAGTAACACATAGATAAAGAAAGACATAAGGGCCTCACCTTACAGCAGTTGAATGGGAGTCTCTGGGATGGAGCCTGGCTATTGTGGTTTTTTTTTCAGTTCCAAGTAGCTCTGAAGCTAAGCCAGGATTGAGATCCATGGGGCTAGGCACTGGACTACTCTTTGAATTCTTACATCTATGAGATAGGTGATAAAGTCATAAGAAATTGGCAGGATTTGTGGCTTGGAGAGATGATGCACCTTGGCTATGCACCCAGTAAATGGTGGATAAAGCTCACATACATCTATAGTAGACCTAGAGAAAAATCGCTTTTTGTACCTTAAAAAAATTTTAAGGAGAAATTTTGAGTTGCCTTAAGTATCTGAGCTCATGAAAAGAAACCTTATCAAAATCTAATTGAAGATATGTTAACCCAGATTCTTCTATTCTAAAACCTTTTTATTTTCCTAATTTTTCTCTGAGAATAAGTGTGATGCTTTTATTGATTTTCAAGGCAATTAAGATGCCATTAACTGTTTTAAAAAATAAGCAAACCAACTATTGCACCCTAATAATCTGAAAAATATAGTAATCTGTAAAAATGATGTTCTAAAATCAGAGTAAATCTAATAGTTGCAGAAGATTAAATACTTTTCATATATTCTGGCAAAACTCTGGATTAGTCATATTGGATTACAGGGATGTTATCCACTATAGCTTAGAAAGTTTAGAGTTTCTGGTGCCTGTTTTATAGAATATTAATTTAGCAAGAAAAATATATTAAAGTGTCACAAATTACCTTGTCACCTTTGTGGAACTATATAAAATATATAATCTTCATAGCCCTCTCTTTAATATTTGGACACAGAACCAAGTAATGGACTCCTTTCCCTTCTCAGCATGCCCTGTACCTGTCCCGACCTGGCCTTTCCATATCCGAGACTCTTCCACGGGAATCTGCTCTTTATCCTCAAATCTCAAAGCGAGCTGCCCCTAGCACATTAACTATCATTCTTGGTTTCTGTGTCTCCCTCTATCCCCAGACTGTGACTTGTTTCAGCTCCAGCTCCTTGCCAATAAGAAGGAAGATGGATTTGGCTCCTGAATTTGATAAAATCTCAACTTGGGTGGGTGTGGAAATGAGAATTGTAGAGTCACAGATTTTAGAGTTTAAGATGGTCTTTATGGGTCACCTTGTCCACTTGTTCTTGGTGTTTTTAATATCCTAACATCCCCAAGAAGCATTGGCCCACTCTGTTCCATATTAGAATTCCCTGGTCGGGGTGTGGTTCTCATGACCACATCTCCGTGTCCTCTTTCCAGGGACCCAAGTGAGCTTTGCTCAGACCTTTCTTCTGCAGCAGCCACCTGAGGATGTTGGCCCTGCCACTTACAGGAGGTGATGATGATACCCCAGTCTTCTTCTTCCCTCAAGACCTCCCGCAACTATGGTCCTGCTGGGAGCAAGTCCTAAGTGACCTCTGCCTCCCTCATCTGTCAGCCAGCCCCATGGCTGAGGGAGAGGGAGGCATGCTGTGTCCTGCCTCCGGGTATGACTGTAGGTATCAGCTATCAGCTACTGCTGCTCTAGTCAGACTCAAGTTGACCTATAGGTTCTGAAATATCAGGAAATATCTATTCCTTTTTACCTTTTTATAGAACTATAGATTTTTATAGAACTATAATAGGAGAAAATCTACATATAGATCTATATGTAGATCCTAATATAGAATGGATATTCAGATACTATTGATAACTGTGTTTTTGTAGTGCTTTATATTTTTTATCTACTGAGTTGTTATAAGGATATAAATGAAATAATGTATATAAGAACAAGTTTTGATCATCTCCATTTGGCAAATACAAAACATTGAGGCTTGAGAAGTCTAAAGTCATGTAACTCATAGGAGCCATAAGCCCCAAAACCGAGTGAGTACCAACTCCAACCCCAAATCCTGTGCTTACCTTGCAGCACCTCCTCTCCTTTCCGTGTGCCCACATTCCAGGCCATCTCTATTTTAGAATGTCAGTTCCCTGAGAACAGGGCCATCATGGCGGCTGCTTATTTTGTCTCCTTCTTGATGTTAACGATGGATCGACGTACACAACCAGGAAAATTTACATAGCATCTTAATAAACAGCAACAATTATGTAGAAACTTTGTGTGTTTTACCCTCTTGGATTAGAGAAATATTTCAACCCAGCATTAGTCAATATTTTATTTTCATTTGCATTTATCCCATACCAGTTGGACCTCCTCTGCCAGCGCGGCTTACTTTGGCCATGCTGTTTTGCCTCCTTTGCATACTCAGTCTTAAAATATGGCCCTGGCTTGAGACTTGTAAGAATTTGTAGAATGAGCCAAACTAATTAAAACAATACTTAGTGGGTGAATTTATTAAGGTTAACCATAGCTTCCATGTCCTGCTAAATTTGATAGTCATTCTTTAACTTAGGTATTTTAAAGTAGGAAGGACTATAGTTCTAAATGAACTCTTTGTGTGTGAACTAAGAAAAAAAATCTATTCAATGTATATTTTCGCTTTGTAATTTTACATTTATATATACATAAATACACACAGACACACATATGCATGTTTTATTTCTTTCTACAAAATTTATTCCCCAGAAGTTTTATAACCAGTTGTTCACTTTGAATGTTACATTGCATGTGTTTATTTATCTTTAGTGATGGCATGTTGGAACATGCTGTGGCCTCAGGACCTAGTTTTTCTGCATATGCAAATTGTACTTGGCAGAGAGTGTTGAGGAGATCAGTTGACCTTGAGAGTTTTGTCAAACTGGTCTAGAATATAAGCTTATATAGACCGAGAGTTAAGTAGCCCATCGGTGAAGGGTATTCATAGCAAACTGTGTGACTTCAATACCTTTGGGGTTTGGGAATCACATCTGGGGAGAGAATCACATCTCACCAATGGGCCATCTGTCCTCTGTGGTAGGAATTGAGGGAGAGAAGAAAGCAGAAGGAAATCACAGCATATTGCTAAACGATTTGAAACAGAAATTTTTAAAAACTTTTAGTCGACTGGTCTTGAAATATTGAATTGAATATCGTAAGTAGGAGATAACCAAGAACTAGAAGAAAATATTGTCGATCCTCCAGGAAATAATTAAAGACTTACTAATTGTGGAAATAAGAGACTTACACTCAAGAGTGCAGTAGTCTTGCAAAGTTTGTGGTGAGTCGTACAGTTTAGGTGAGTTACATGCATTCAGGGGATGGAAATTTCCCATAGATTACAATGGTCAGGGAGAGCTTATTGACCAGACAGGCCTTGAGCTGCCTCTGCAGAATGAGTAGCATTTCGATGGGTGGTGATGAAGAGAGATGAGCACACCAGAGAGGGCAGCATGACTGCAGAAATGAAGACCAGGAAAGAAGGGTGTGCTTGGAAGGTGGAGAAGAGAATTTTTGGGGTTTGTTGAACGAGTCATTACGTTTTTTCTTAACTCAAATATCATTTCAGCCCTGATCTCCAAGTAGTATGGTGAAGGCAATATAGTGTCAACTTTAAAAATACTTTGGAGTTAGTGAGATGTACATTTGACCATTAGGCAACTTGCTTAACCTCTCCAAACCTTATCATCCTTTCTTAGAGGTGTTGAAACAAATATATACTTCTTAGGATTATCATGATGTCTAAAAGGAGGGGAAGGGACTCTGTCTTTACTATTTCCTGGTGTATCTTCACTCTTTATTGTAGAACTTGTCACATATGAGTCACTTGCAGAAATGTATATGGTCCCCTAGCCTAGTGACCATGAAACTATTGCTGTTATGGTGGTTTTTGTTTTTCACAAAACAAACACAATAAGATAGATACAAGTATGTTTGGAATATGTTGTATTTAAAAGTTGGATAAAACAGATTTCTTTACTCCAAGACTTAGATTCTTTAACATGCTGATTCACTTTTCAAATCTTCAAGAGGTGAATATGGAGTGAGGGCTTTTCAACCAGATAAGTTTACAGATAAGGTTATAGAGCCCTTTCATTATTGCACCCCTTGTAGGACAGTTAGTCTATGGAATGTGATTTAGGTGGGACCTTAGAGAAATCCTTCCCAAGTTAAGTGCCTGGAGCTCATTGATGAAAATACCAACAGCTTGGATGAAATGAGGTGAGTGGGGGCAAATGATGTTTGGCTTTTGGTGAATTGGGCTTTGTAATAAAAGATGCTCATCAGGCAGTTGTAAAATGGAGCAAGCTAATCTTGCTGACTGAGCATGCCCAGGGTGACTGCTGAATAGGAATTAAACCCTAGATACTGGACAAGGGAATGAGGGATTGGTGTACCCTGGCTGACAGAAAAGAACTCCTGGAACATCTCTTGTGAGTCCTCTATCCCAAGAGGCTAAGATAAATGAAGTTTGTTTGTTTGTTTGTTTGTTTGTTTGTTTTAAAAAGTACCCCTCGCCCTCTACCTGCCAAAGATAACCTGAAGTGAAGGAATAAGTATAAAGCTAAGGTCAGTTTAAAAGAAGGAAACAATTAATAAGGCACAGTGGAGAAAAGTTCCAAAGAAAAACTGAATATGGAGAAATTGGATGTTGGGATGCTCAGAAACTGCACATATAAGACATAATCTACCTGAGAAGAAGTGGGGCCCACCTTGGCCTCAGTTATACTTTATGTAACATTGACTAAGAGTACAGAATACTCTCTCTTGGCCTCCCCAGGGTGACCTCTGATTCTAGACCTTCAGCTCCAGAAACCATAAGGTGGCAAATGATTGCAAAAATTCCAGCAGCAAAATATAAGAAAATGTGGGAGGCAGTTATAAGCCTCACATTAGTGTTTTTGTATAACAACCAAAGTTGTGCCCAGGTGGTCCTGAACCTGGAGTAGAATTGTGTTCCTGAGGCTGACATTCCCAGGTACTCCTACCTCACCCCTAGGTGCCCAGGACCTAGCGACTGTCACAGGGACACAGGTATTCATTTTATTTTATTTTATTATCTTATTATTTTTCAGCTTTATTGAGGTATAATTGACAAAGTTGTCAAATAAAAAGATATTTAAGGTGTGCAATGTGATGATTATGATTTGATATATGGATACATTGAGTTAACATATCCATTACTTCATATTTATTTTCTCTTTCTCTTTTTGTGAGAACATCTAAGTTCTGCTCTTTTAGCAAGTTTCAATTACACAATACAGTCCTATCAACTATAGTCACCATGTCTTACATTAGATTCTCAGACCTTATTCATCTTATAACCAAAAGTTTGTACCTGTTTACCAACCTCTCCCTATTTCCCTTACCCACCCACCCCCCTTAGCCCCTGGCAACCACTTTTCTACTCTGTTTCTATGAGTTTGACCTTTTTTTAGATTCCGTAGAGCCTATTTCACCTAGCATAATGCCCTCCAGTGGCAAGTGACAGGATTTCCTTCTTTTTAATGGCTTAATAATATTTCATTATACTATACCACATTATCTCGATCCATTCATTCATTGACAGGCATTTAAGTTGTTTCCACATCTTGGCTATCATGAATAATGCTGCAGTGAACATGAGAGTACAGATATCTCTTCAAAACACTGATTTCATTTCCTTTGGATATGTACCCAGAAGTGGGATTTCTGGATCATACGGTAGTTCTATTTTTAATTTCTTTAGGAACCTCCATGCTGTTTTCCACAGTGGTCGTACCAGTTTACATTCCCACCAGCGGTGTACAGGGTTCCCTTTTCTCCACATCCTTGCCAGCCTTTGTTCTCGCTTGTCTTTTTGGTGATGGCCATCCTAAGAGGTGTGAGGTGACATCCCATTGTGGTTTGGATTTGCATTTCCCTGATGATTAGTGATATTGACCATCTTTTCATGTACCTGTTGGTCATTTGTATGTTTTCTTTGGAGAAATATCTATTTAGGCCTTTTGCCCATTTTTAAATTGAGTTGTATGAGTTCTGTGTATATTTTGGATATCAACCCCTTATCAAATTATCAAATGTGATTTACAGATATTTTCTCCCATTCCGTAGGCTGCCTTTTCATTTATTGATGATGAGCAGAGCAGAAGCTTTTCAGTTTGATGTGGTACCACTTGTTTAGTCTCTCTTTTGTTGTCAGACATTTGAAATAGAGCCTCCAAACTGAAGATGCAGAACAATACTTGTGCAGATGGAAATCTTCCTGACCCAAGACTAGCTCTCCCTTGTATTAGCTGTAATTGAGGTCCTGCTTTTAAGCACCTAACGTAGTTTAAACACTACAATTGGTGGCCCTCACTCTCTAAGGATACCATGGCTGAGTAAGGAAAGCAAAATGGATGTCATTCAGGAGGCTTATTGGGTGGTTTACTCAATTTCATAACAATTTATAAAATGCCTAGTCTAAGGGCTAACCTTGCAAGGCCTAATACTGAAGCCCTTTAGCAAGGGCTAAAACAGAAGAGAGAAGATTCTGAGCCAAGATGGCTGTGTGAATCTCTTCTTCACCTGCCGCCCTATAAGGATGGGGCTATTACCTAAATTAATGCCAAGAAGCTAGATATGAACTCTGACTCTGTGCTCCTTCAGTTGTGGTCCACGACCTTCTGGTCTATGAACTCATAAGAATAGAAAGTGAGAGGAAGCGTTTAGAAATTCTTATAGCAATTTGATATTGCTGTGACATTTTATTGTATTTTATAAAATTATTGGTTCACCATGGATTAGGAGGGAAAATGCTGATCCTTCACCACAGAGCATTTGAGCATCACTGCTCTAACTTGAATGTTTCTAAGCCTCTCTGGCGTTTGATTTCCAATGAGGTCACATCCGCACACAAATCCACATGTCACTGGTTCTTCCTCACTTTGCATTCACATGGGACCTTTCCTTCCCACAATTCTGTGCAATCTGCTTGCCTGGGGTCCTCTAGAGATGTCTCATGTTGTTGGTTCAAGAGCCAACCTCTCCCCAACAGGTGTCTGCAGATAAACACTCCATCGAGTACCTGCAGCCACCATCAGTCTAGGACATCTCTGTTCTCCCAGGGGAGGGCACTGTCTCCTGTACTCTCAGTGCACACAGTCTGCTTCCCCTTCCTGTGCCCAAAGCCCAGCTGGGTGCTACACGCACTGATATTGCCTTCCTTCTCTAGGGATCGGTTAGACACACAGGCCCGGCGGGGGATGTGGAGCCCATCTCATCTGGCTTCAGTAGCAGCTCACACCCATAAGTAGCCCCTCACAGCCCAATTACAAGCTAAGGCTAACTAGTGGCCCCATATGTAACCATGTTTTTTCCTGAGTTTCCATGAGTATATAAAGATCATTTGGTGAATCAGCAGCCTTCATATATTTTATACTTACACGTTTTAATCTTCACTTAGGTTCCATGAAGCCTCTTTCCTCTCGTGACCTGAGAGCTGTGACCAATGACGAGGACAGTGCAGGAAACAGAACTATAACTTTTATGGTTGTAAGTTCCCCTAGACTTGGGAAGCTGATGCGAGTAAATCCTGACAACAGCACCGAGGATGTTTCCGTGTTTACGCAGGATCTGGTGAGTCCTGACGTCTGTCTGTGCAGCTGGGCAGTGCTGAGTGCCTCTGCAGGGCAGCCCTCGTTCATCTTCATCCTGTTAAGCTAAGCAGATGTGCTCTTTTCCCCAGGCAATTACTCATTTCATTGTGCTGGTTGTAAAACTGGACATGTAGAGAGCACAGATGAGACACCATTGTCAGAAAACATTAAGCAAATTCGAACTCTGTGTCTAATAAATAAGAAGTGATCTTTTTATCACTAAAGGCTGATTTAAAAGGAAATCGAAAGCATAGTTGCAGGAGTAAATCTACAGGGTATGTCAGTGTACATTTATATTTAAGATGTAGTATTATATTATATACATTATTTCATATATTATAGTTAGATGTGTGTATATAAATGTGTGTGCATTTAATCCAGAAGCATCTATTTTAAACTTTGCTGGTACTGTACCACCACCACCACCCACATACGTTTATATTTAAATGGATAAACCTTCAAACCTTTTTATTTATATTTTTTTTTATCTTTTACATTCTAGGAATCTGACTGACTGGACGCATTTGCTTATATGTGATTTCATTTTCTAAATGTCTACATTTTCAAATGGTCTTCTTAAATATTTCTCATTTGCCATTCGACTTTCTTCTTTCGTTTCTGAACAGTGTGGACAAGGATCTGAGAGTTGATTTGGCTATTGGTTTACATGACTAAGGAGTTAAAAAATCCTAAGTCAAGTTTAGATGAAATAGCAAGTGTCTGTCTTTAACCTTTGAGTCATTTCTCTCCACGGTGATGTGGCAGAATTACATTTGACTTTTGCTTTGCAATTGCCTTTGTTGGGGATGCATTTAAGGGGGCAGATCACGAGGCTAGCAGAAGCTCTGGATGTGACTCTGAAAGGAGGAAGTATAAATTCTGTAGGTCACAGATGTACTCTGGATGAAAAACAAAAGGCTTAGGATGAAAACTAAGCATTCTGTGGGGAGCTTAATGTGCCCAAAGGATCAGTTTACATTTTGAACACTAACAAGAATGATATTAGTCACATAAAGGTGCCTTGGCTCTAGCCCTAGTTTTTTAAAAAAAGTAATTGATGATGATTATTTAAAGCATTAGTTTCCACTACTTTTTTTGCAAATATGTAATATTTTAGATTAATATGTTCTATATAGGTCTTAGTGGATATGGTAGCCAGGATCCACCAGATTATGCTGCAGTAACAAACTCCCAAATCTCAGTGCTTAAAATAACAAGTTTATTACTCACTTGTATTGCATATGAGCTGTGGGTTGGCTGTGGGTGTCTCCTTTATTCCAGTGTCCAAGTTGAAGGAGGAGACTCTCTCGTCGTCATTGCTGTATTTGTAGCAGAGGGAAAAACAGTGATGGTGGAACCATGTGATGACTCTTAAAGTTTGTGCTCTGAAGTGCTGTGTATCACTTGTGCTCACATCTCATTGACTAAAGAAGGTCACATGAGGAAGCCTGAAGTCAATGGGGTGGAGAAGAATCGTTTCACAGGGAGGAGGCCCTGAATAATCGGAACAACAGAACAATCTGCCACAGTGGGCTAATCTGAAAACTGTTTATAAATACATGTGGATTACATTTTCCTATGAAAACAAACTACCTTTAGAATACAACACATTTGTAAACAGGAATTAAAACTCCAAGCTAGTTTTAAATCCCTAGAGTGAGAGGCAAAGTCTTGATTGATTAAAATCCAATTATTTTGGTTTTATTTTTCTTATTATTCCTTCTACTTTAAGAACCAAGAGGCAAGTATGAAGAAAATGTCTTAAATAACCAAAACACTAGTTTGTAAACACCCCTATGTTTACGGCAGCACTATTCACAATAGCCAAGATATGGAAGCAACCTAAGTGCCTATCAACAGATGATTGGATAAAGAAGTTATATATACATATATACAATGGCATATTACTCAGCTATTTTTAAAAAAATGAAATCTTACGATTTGCAACAAGGTGAATGGACCTAGAGAGTATTATGCTGAGTGAAATAAGTCAGACGAAGAAAGATAAATACCATATGATTTCACTTGTTTATGGAATCTAAGGAACAAAACAAACAAACAAACAAAAAAAACTAAAGGAAAACAGACTCATATATACAGAGAACAAACCAGCGATTGCCAGAGGGGAGAGGGATTAGGGGCAGGGTGAAAAAGGTGAAAGGGGTGAAGAAGTACAAATTAGTAGTTACTAAACAGTCATGGGGCTTAGAGTATAGCATAGGGTTAAAAAGAAAAAAAAAGTGTATTAACAATGGCAGATGGGGCAGGCGACACGTGACCCTGGGCTGAGGACTGTAAGCGGCCTGCGCAGGGGTGTCTGGGAAGAGGGGCCTTTGAACCAAGTGTTGGCCCTCGTAGGGACAAGGGCAGGCTCCAGTGTGAAAGCACAACCTGGGCAGTGCCACAGCCACAAGTCAAGCGTGGTGAGAGAGGAATTTCCTTCTCCTTTTCAACTGGACCAGGTGTACCACACACAGCCCTTTCCTCTCCAAAGCATGCACCCACCGTGCCAGGGCTGGCCCCGTGCTTTGACTCAGAAGACAAAGGAGAGTTCTTTTTATAGTACACAAGGTATCAGACTGTGTATCAGGCTTTTTATGTGAATACAGTCCTGAATGTGATGATTCCTGTCTTCATAAAGCAGCTTCAATGATATATTCAGAGTCTAGAAATTCAGTTCAGCAGCCCACACTCTCTGCCTGTGGAGAGAGCACGTAATATAGAAATCAGGTGCCCTGTTGTTGTTCCTTGATACTGCTAACCAGTCATGGCTGAGGACAGTCCCATGACTCCCTACAGTCAGAAGATCTGGATTAGCTCTGTGAGTTAGGGCAAATTACAAATCTCTTAAACCTCATTTTCCTCATCTGTAGAATGTAAAAAGTAATGGTAATAATGAAACCATTTTGAACATTCACCATGTCCCCGGCACTGTTCTAAGCTTTCTTCTGTATTATTCATGGTCTCACTTTATAGGCTTGGATCCTAAAGCATAGGGAGGTTAAGCAACCTGCCCATAGTTACACAGCTCAGAAGTGGCAGAGCCTGGACTTGAACTCAGGGCTTTGACTCTAGGTCATGCTCCTATCCTCTAGGCTATACTTTCCTCTTAGAGTTTGTAATGGATTAATACAGATAAAGAATACGAAAGTGCTTAACACACTGCCCCATTTGTAGCAGACAATAAATGGCAGCTAAGGCTGCTGTTATTATCTTTCTGTTTTTGGAAATGTGAGACGTTCTTTTCCTCTCATTGTGGCCAAAAGACTAGTTTTATAGGGGCAGAGAATTTTCTGGGACACTGGAACTGGCTTCTGTGTTTACCCTGAAGTGCTATAGTGATTAAATGCATGGAAATGAGGTCATTAGAGGAGAATGAGATTTGCTTCACCTTATAACCTACTTACTGTTTCCCTCTGGGGGAGAGTGCCTGGTGTTCTGGAAAACATTTCCCTGAGTGATGATGCCAGGTGGGGGCTGAGAAAGATGTCAGGGGGCCTCATGCCTGGATGAAGCACTTTATCCTTGGGCAGAGCACTGGCTAGAGGCGGAATGGGGTGGGGGTGGGGGGCGGGGGGGCAAGTCAGAGCAAAAAGGACCTGATGGAAGGGTCCCTCCCAGATCAGCTGAGATCTGCCGTAGTGAACTGGAGGTGTTTTTACAGGATAGGCTGTACTAAATTTCTATGAATAAATTTCATTGAAATGTCCTGTCTCCCTTTCCACTTCAGTAGCAATAATGTGGGTAGAGGAGGGGGCAGGCAGAGAAAACTCTGTAAGGATATGAACCAAAATACTAACTCTGGCGCTTTCCAGTGTGCATGTTTTTCTGAGTATGAAAATAACGTATGGTTATTGTAAAATAATATTAGAAAACATTAAAGCATTAAATTTGCATTGAGTAGGAGAAGGGCATCATCAATAAATTCAGAACAGTTGGTGTCAACCTAAAGACATTCCGATTGTGTTCAAAAATGCACATTTTTGTTTGTGACCTAGGAAGAGAAAGACATTTATTATTCATCTTCCTGACTTTCCCCTTTCCAGATCCTGTCTCCTTTTTCACATGCAAATGGAATGTGACTCTTTTTCTAAAATCTGCAGTTTTATGACCTCTGCCAAATAGAACCATGGTCAACTCTCAGGCGTTTTACGATGGTTCCGATTACTTCCAAGCAGCTCTTTTGGGAAGCAAAAGAAATGGTAGGACCGGTTTTGGAGGTAGTGGAGATGGCCAAAACCTTTTCTCTGAAATTACTTAATGAAGACATTTATTGAGCACATATTATGTGCTTTGATTAGACCTCTTCAATCTGGCTAGTGAAAAGAGGTATTACTCAAAAAACAATTTCAGTAGTAAAAGGAGTTCAGAACTATCCAGCCACGTTCACATAATCAAATAGCTTTGAATGTTTTATGGCTTTCTAGACCAGTTTTTCTAATTTTAAGAGTCTGTTCCAGCCAGTAACCTGCTAAGTATCCAGCTGGGAGAAAGTTTTAGGCAGTTGATGGTGGAGTCCTCTTTCATACCTTTACCATAAAGGACTAAATTGTTTCCAGTCCTCCACCACTCTCAGCTGTAGGAGGAAAATCCACTGTATCATTTGCCCATAAAAATCACACCCTCTTTTGCTTTTTATAGATAAATAAAAATGATCATTTTAATCAGTAGCTCTGTATGGATACAACTTATGAAGGAAATCTAGACTCTGTCCATTACGCTTAATATCATGCTTTGGCAAAATAATTGTGGGGAAAACATTTGCGTTATTATAGCTCAAAATATTTTCTTATTACAGAATAAATTCACTACTTTTTCAAGCCATATCATGTCAACCTACCAAGGTAAACAAATACCATTCTTGTTTTCTACCGTAATATTACATTTGCCTAACTAGGAAAAGCTAAACTACAAAAACTTGTGCTGAAAATCTTATATCCCGAAGAATTAAACATATGAATACACAGAAGAGGTGAATCATCATATTTTAAAATGAAATGAAAGTTTTTTATGAATTTAGAGAAATTATTGTTTATTTCAAAGACTGTGTGAACAAAGTTAAGAAAAGAGTTCTATAAAGCACTAATCTCTTCCAAGTAGATGAGACTAATTGAGTGATTCTCATTCTAGTGCTTGTTTAGATAATTGAGAATCATTACAAAGTAAAGTGTCCTGGTTTTGAGGTTCATGACGCCTAGCCTTTTTTCGTTTCCATAAAGCCAGTAATTGCATTTTAGCCAATGTGCTGCTGTGAATGGAAGATTGTCCATCATGTCTCTGCTTCCTGCTGCAAGAAGATACAGGTTTCCAGGGCCACGTTTAGGAAATAATGCAATCGATTCTGGGTAATGAATTTTGTCTAATTACCTCTTCTCCCAGAATCTGGATTTATTGTTCAAGACAACACTTACATTTTAAGAAATTAACACATTTCCCATAGGATAGAAATTAATTTATTATAGTGTAATGGAGAGTACAATGGGATCATTAAAGGTTGGCTCTTTAATTTTCTGAGCAGGGAAGGATGAGTGTCTTTGTGTAGTGGTCACTACTACCCACCCTCACCCCTGCTTTTCTCATGTTTCTTTAGTAGCCAGCTCAGTGGCAAGTAGACTCAGTCATCATTTTGGACATTTTCCACCAGTTTTTTTTTTTTCAATTTTGGTTTTGCTGGTACAATTCACCAAATTATGTTTGAGCATCCTTTTCCATGTGTAGAAATTACTGGCTTGTGGTGTCATTTAGTCACCTATTCATTATTCGAACTGGCAATTGGCTGATGGGTCCTGGCCCAACGGCTTTGAATGACCCATAATATATCTTTTTCTTAGAACTATTGGCTCCTTCTTTGAAAAAGCAGTAGAACCAATTACCATTTCAGTGAGAGTGGTTTATCCTTTCTCCTTGTATTAATTTCCTATGGCTGCTGTAATAAATTACCACAAACTTGGTGGCTTAAATCAGTAGAAATGTATCCTCTCATAGTTCTGGAGGCCAGAAATCTGAAATGCATTTCACTGGGCTGAAATCAAGGTAGCAGCAGGGCTCTGGTCACTTCGGAAGCTCTAGGGGAAAATTCCTTTCTTGCCCCTTCCATCTTCTGGTAGCTGCCGACATTCTTTACTGTGTGGCTGCATCACTCCAATCTCTGCCTCCAAAGTCACATTGGCTTCTCCTCTCCTGTCTGTGTCAAATATTCCTCTGCCTCCCTTTGCAATTAAGTCCCACGTGGATAATCCAGGATAACCTTCCATCTCAGGATCCTTAACTTAATCACATCTATAAAGTCTTTGCCATGCAAGGTAACATATACAGATTCAAGGATATAAGACCTGCTATTCTGGGGGCGCATTTTTAGCCTGCTACATTTTTAGCCTGTAATAAAAATAAGATGTCCCATACTACCCTCTGGTGTTTCTCAATGAATCACCTTTTATATAATTTCATTTGGTAGTCTTATTAAAGGTCTACGTTCTTGTAATGATGTAAGACCCTTAAGAATCTATGTTTACTTCTATATAAATGTGGATTTGGACCTCTCTGCCATGTGGGGCTATAGATAAATATATTGCTGGGCTCCTTGAACAACTTTTGTTCCAGTATTTTTATTTAGAGTCTGACCCAGTCATGGAGGGGCATGAGCCATAACTTCTTGGATAATTATTTGGACCTGTTTTTCAATTGCTCATTTCTAGCTGGAGATTTCACCATTTTGGAGCTTAGTTTTCCTAAAATGCCTCTTCTATCCATTCCCGTTAAGGAAAACTACTCCCAGAACTTAACCCAGTTTCCATTTTATTTATTATCTGCAGCCTCTAATCTGTGGCCCTGGACTTCTAACTTCTTCTGAGAACCTTGAACCCCCTGTGCCTGGCTACCTTCTACAAATGTGGTAGTGCCAGTCATGGTGGAAATAAGAAAGGGTACGTAGAAAGAAGTCTTTTCTCTGAGCTCATCCTTCAAGAACACAGGATCTTGTTGTCTTGTGAATGTTAGCTTTTAGGATTTTTTGGTGAACCCACATAGAACCTTAGAGACTTTACCTTTTTGAATTGTCTGTAATATCTTTTCCCCATGATTATCTGCCCAAGATAGAGATTTTTTTGGCCAGTTCTTTATCCCTTGCTCCTTCTGGCCAACCACCGTTTTGTCCAGAGACTTAGAGCTTTGGCAAAGCCGTCATGTTGTGGAGACGCAAGCAAGTGGACTCCATGTTTCCTTCTCTTCCTCCCCCTTCTCCCAGCTGACCCTAAGATAATTTGGTTACTCTCTTTTCCAGTGGGAGTTTCAAAGCTGTGATTGACTTTTAGGCTCCACTGTGGGAAAGATCAATGTAAAGGACTCATGCTCTGGTTTTTTTTTGGTCAGGATCATAGGGAGCTATATTTAGAAGAACCCTCAGAATGTTGATATTCTCCAGAGCATTCTAGCCCTGCCTTTTGGCCAAGTTTGACAATTTTATTCTCATACAACTCAGCCCTGTCCACATGTACTTTTGTAGATCTAAGGAATGTCTACATGTTTTAGGGGAAAATATCATCAGATTTCATGCCATGGTTGACACCACCAAACATGACATATCAGAGCTCCTGCTTCATCTCTGGGTTCTTGCAGGTGTACTCACGACAACTCTTAGCTCTCTGCCTCCAGGTTTAAAAAAAACTTAGTCTAACGGAAAAGATTATTTGCTGGTCACCTTGGAGCTCAGAAAGGAATTACCCTCAAATTGGAGCCAGGTAGAAACTTGTTTCCCCTCAATCCTACCTTTTTAACCCCTGATATCTTATGAGAAAGTCTCTACCTGGTCAACAATGGCAGGCAATAGTATAGAAGAATTAGAATATAGTCTTTCTTTAGCTTGCCATTTGGAACACAGTATATAGAATACAGTATGTGAGCTATTTCTTTGAGTCATTATAAACTCTGGCCAACAGTGACTGTACCTAAGCCAGTCCAGATCACAAAATGGCATTTGTCTATCCTACCAACTGACTTTCTACATTACTAGACTCCTTAGGGTTAGAGAGCATATCTTGTGAATTTCTTGGTTGCCTAGAGTCTCATTGAGCTTTTCACACTGTTGACTAGTGTTGTGGGAAAGGCACAAATTCTGGAATCACATGGGACTAGAATAAAAACATGCTCTTCCACTTGTTAGCTATAGATGAATTATTTAAAATTTCTGAGCCTCAGTTTCTTTTTTAAGTCTGTTGGATGGGCATAATAAGTGCCCCCTAAAACAAAATTAAATAAATTGAGTTACATAATGTATGTATTTAGTTCTCGATAAAAGTTAGGTACTGTCTATGTGTTTTTATTAAATAAATGGATAAGAAATACTACTCTTTCATGATATAAATATATACTTCATAATTAAATTTTGTAAAGCACTTTTAAAGTAGTTTATTTGTTCATTAAACAAATATTATTGAAATGCCAAGTATAGAGTGGTGGACTAATACTTACCAACCAACTGAAAATAAGCTCCTAAAATATGTGCCAAGATTCCAGCCTACAAATTCCTTTGTTTTTATGGAAAATTTTTATTTTATTAGGCATGATTTAGAACTTTCTGATTGCTTAATAGTCTTGTGCCATGACTCTTATAAAAAATGAGTTTAACCTTCCATCTTAACCAGAATCCCCTGATATCCCAGTAAGATATTGGTCAGTGAGGACTAATGCTTTCTTGAAAGACCTAGAAATATTCAGAGCCATTTTGAGCACTGAAAAGATGATAGACCAGTTAGGTCAAATGCGTAACTCCAAGTGAGATATTATTCTATATTTTAATGCAAAAATGGAGGCTCAGAGAGATTAAATGACTTGCATAAAAACCACAGAGCTGAAAGTTGGTAATATTCATATTTGAACTTAGATCTGATCAGTCCAAGGCTCAAATTCTACTACACTCCTCTGCTTCCATTTTCATATTAATAAGTGTCCATTTTTTTTCTCGGAGGAAAAAGAATAGTAAATCAAGCAGTTGGAACCAAGGAGGCCTAAGTACAGTCTACTGGAGAAAGATCTCTTATCTACAAGCTTGGAGATCTAGCTTCTGGTCCCAGTTCTGCTATCAGTGAGCCCTGTGTTTGGGGGAGATAGAGGAGTTCCCTAAATTCCCAACTTCTCTGAGCTTCTCAGCAGCCTCTCAACTCTAAGCTTTAACTCATCAAAGAAAAGTAAATAGGACCTCGAGCCTTCTTAGAGTCAAATTTATCTCTTTAACCTCTAACAAATATTTTTCTGTGTGGTTCTATAGAAATCAAGGATATGAGATCCAGAAGGTTTAGATCTCAGAGATCCAAGGGGTGGTATCATATTATCCTTTCAATAAAAGCACTATTCTGAGAAGGTCTAGGATTTGGAACCACATGTCCACCCATTTATGAGCCAGGTAGGAATACAACCTTGTTAAAGTCCTAGGGAAATGCATCAAGTTGGGGTGGGTAGGGTACCATGTCGGGATAGGAAACAATCACTTTTTGATTTCAGAGTGCCAAGGCATTTGTGAGTTCCTTCCCCCATTCTGCATCATCAGAGAAATGAGTCATCAGAGAAAAGGGACTATTGCTCCCTTCTTAAAGTCGATATAGTAAAATGCCATGGATTTACTTTTTAAAATTATTTTTAACTTTTTATTATAAATAATTTCAGACTTATATAACAATTGTAAAACAGTACAAAAAATTCTATATACTATTAATCCACAGTTCCCAAATGTTAGTATTTCCTTTCCGACACATGCATACACAGATACACACAGGCGCACACACAGATATATATGCACACACCCACATTTCTGAAAATTTGAGAGACAGTTGCAGACATGATGCCCTCTTACTTCTAAATATCTCAGTGTACATAACCTAAAAACAAGGCCTTCTCTTTTATAATTACAGTATACAAAATCATGAAATTAACATTCGTATATTGCTATTATATAATCTATAGGCCTTATTCAGATATTACAAGTTGTTTCAATAATGTCCTCTATAGCAAGAAAGAAAAATACAGTATTTAGTTGTCATGTGTCCACTGTTTTCTTTAACCTGGAAACCATCCAGTCGTCGTGTTGACTTTTGCAACCTTGACATATTTTTTGAGAGAACAGGCTAGTTATTTGTAGAATGTCTCTCAGTTTGGTTTTATCTCATGTTTCCTCATGATTAGATTCAGGTTGTGCATTTTTGGCAGGAATGCCATGAGAGATGCTGGGTCCTCAGGGTTTTATGTCAGGAGGCATTGATGCTCACTTTGTCTGTCACTAATGATGTTTCGTTTATCACTTGGTTGGGTACTGTCTTGCAGACTTCTCAACTGTGAAGGTACTATTTGCCCCTTTGTAATTAATAAGTCTCTTGTGAGAAGACACTTTGGAACTATTTAAGTGTCCTTTATCTCATCACAATTTAGCTCACTAGTTTTAACAATCATTTTAGGATTCTTGCTTGAAACATTTATTACTATGGTGGTTGCCAAATGGTGATTTTTCTCATTCTGTTTTTTCTTCTACATTTATTAGTTGGACTTCTACACCATTGAATTTCTAATGACATTTCAGAAAGATTCCGTCTGTAAAAGAGAAAATCTCTGGGCTAATCTAAATCCACAGGAAACAAAAACCTCCCTTCTCCCCTCTCTTTAATCCGAGAGCCCAGGTATCCAACTAAGTGGCTTATCTACCTATATTTAACACAGTGGAAATATGCAGACCTGCTAGAAGTTTTCCTAAGGCTGCTTTCTATTTGAGGTAACAAAATTTCTAAGCCTTTCTGAGATCCTTCTCTCCTCAGGTTTACTCTATACTTTTTTTGATCAAGTCTTGGTCTCATTCTCCCTTTTCTGGTCCTTTCCCAACACACGTACACACACATACCTTAGAACCTAACTCTCAAAGCTGATGAGGCAAAGCTGTCTTCTAAACTTTAAAACTACTCACCTCAAACCTCTTTCAGTGCATGACCGGCGTGTTGACATTTCACAGACACCCTTATTCCATTTGACTTCTAGCTCCACACTTTTCATTACCTGCTCTCCAGTCTTAAAGCTCAGATGCTCAAGATGAATCTAATCAAATTCTCTCATTCTCCGGTGTAAACAATGGGTTACTCATGATTTCTCACTCTTAAAATGCCTTTCTAAAAACTGAACCTATAATAGACCTCTGCTCCACTAGTCTTCAGAAGTACAAGGCCATGTATAGGACTCTCCTTCAATTACTTTTCTCATAAGATTTCTGACCTTCATCTCACATGTTCTCATCTATGAGAACCATTCTTTTGCTGTGACAATCACTCTCCATACTACAGATATCAGAAGATCCTTAGATTATTCTAATAACTCGTTATATAATTTTCAGGGGAACTAATTTTCACTTATACCAAAGGAGCAGTGGACAAGATTGCCCAGCTCCCGGGAAGAATTTCCTCTTGGTTAATAGACTAGGTTACTTAATATTAAGAAACTGAGTCTATTTTTCCATATAATATTATGCTTCTCTCTGGAAGAATGGGAAACTTTTAGGAACCATCCTCCAGTCCAGAATCCATGGCACAGTCACTGCTTCTGGGAGGAGGAATACATTTATGACTAATCTTTTGTCATAAATCTTAAGCTGGGAATAGAAATGGCAGAGCTGCTGAATAAAACTAGTTAGTACCAGAAATTACTGTCTTTGGAGAAACTCCAATTCCTCATGAGTAACCTTGCTTATTTATGAGGAAATGTTGAAATGATATTTTCTTCTCCTCATTTAAAATCCCCAAGTGACAGCATTTCCTTGCGTCATCCTTGAAAGGATAAGGAATAAAAACTCACCGACAGTTGTTGGCCATTCTGGAAAAAGAGAACTTGTATTCCATGGAAACTCACTAGACCAAAAAGCCTCATTCTAGATACCTCCACTGTACCAGAAATGAGACAGAGCAGCACATCACCACATTCTGCTAATTAACACAGTTGTGAATTAATTATTAATTTCTATATACTGACTGATGAAATAGACTTAATTACTCTGTAAATTATATAATAGTTTATCCTAGGCACTTTTGATGTGGACATTCAAACACCTTGGCAAAACCCACTGGTAAGTTCGGATGTTATAATAGGTAGCAGGTCAGAAAAAGATATGACCCATAGAAGTATTAAGTATTTTATCTATAGCCTTTCCTTCTGTGGTTACAATTTTGGAACTTTCAATCATTGTTGTTGAAAGAAAGACTACCCACATGTTATCTGGACAACAAAATACTGGTGGAACCCATCTCCATGGATTGAGTTAGAAAGAACATTGACAAGCAACAAGCATTAGGAACTAATATTAAATCTTGAAAAATACCTTAAGCAAGGTGGGAAAATTTGAACATCAATGGGAATACTAATTGCAATGGAATTTAAAACATCATATATTAAAATTAATGAGTTATAACGATTCTAAAACAAAGAAACAAACAACAAAATCAAACCAATAGTCATGTTTGGAGGTTGGAGCCAAGGGACTCTTCTAAAAATTGGTGGATAAGAGAAGAAATCAAGCATTTGTCTTGTCTTTTCTGCATGCACTGTACCTCATTGTAACCAAATAGCTGATGAGGGACAGTTCTTTATAGAAAAATTTCAAATAAAAATCAAGAAGGAATGAGAAAATGATATCATTGTTTTGCCACTGCAAAAATAAGAAATTTAGGCAATCATATCAATGACTCTATAAAACTATTAGGTGACAGGCTGATGGGGAACTTTAAAATAGATGGAGCAACCTGGCAACACTTGAATCCATCTTTCAATTTTAACATATCCAAAAGAGAAGTAACCCAACGTTATTTTACCTTGCAGTGAGATACAAGAGAAAATATACCATACAACCTGTAAAATATTCTTAACAAAAAATTGAACCTCCTTTTTATTAAGCCTCTAGATTTAGCTATCACTATACAGGAACTACAGGAGATAGAGGAATATGTTAAACACTATAGGGATGCAATTAGCAAAATCCAGAATGTAGGAAACTAAATCTACAAGACAACCCAATTTCTTTAACAAATAAGTTACAAGAAAAATATTAGAGAAGGGGAACATATAGATTAAAAGACACTCGAACAAATGTGATAGGTGGACTTCTTAGGATCCCGACTCAAACAAAGCAACTATGTAAAAAAAAATTGTACTAGACCATCAGAGATGTTTGAACACTAATTGGATATTTGATGATATTAAGTGTGTATAATATTTAGGTGTGATAGTGGCACTGTGTTTTTAAAAGAGTCATCTTTTACCAATACTTACTAAAATATGTACAGGTAAAATGTTATGATGTCTGTGATTTGCTTCAAAATAATCTATTGGGCAGAAACTTGGGTAGGAGTATATATGAAACAAGATTGGTTATGAGTTGATAGTTGTTGGAGCTTTCTGGCAGGTAGATGGAGGTTCATTATAAACTTTCTATAATACAAATACCTTAGGCATTAGTCATTTCAAAATCAATGTGCTTTTCTTCCTCTAATAAATAGAATCACCTAGGTTTGAGAAGTAAGTGAGCACATTTTTAATGTTCCTGCATTTGTATGGATCTGTGCAATAATTTAAGCATGAGTAGAAAAGGCAGCTAGGGTATGTGTTAATCTTTGTATTATCCCTGAAGCCAGGTGCTGATTTTTTTACTCTCTGGCCAGGTCAATGAACAGCTGATATTATACCAGCATGTGGACCATGAGAACACTGGCCGGACTGTAGAAGATTCTTTCATGTTTACAGTGTCCTCCCCACCAGCAGCTCTCGGCCCTGAGAAGTTTCATATAACTATTTCATGTGAAATTAATGAACCTGGTCGGCAGAGTCGTCTGCTTGCTAATACAGGTAAAGCCACACTGCTATAGTCAGTGCTTTATCTCTACTTATTAAAGTAGGGACAGTTTGGAAACACATTTTTTCTTCCTTAATTGCCAATGCCATGATATCACCCTTTGAAATAAAACTTATGGTTATAAAAATTTGTAATTTCTTTGTGTGTGCTCTTTCTCTGGGCTTTTTCTTATAAACTTTAATAGTTGTAGTGGGGCAGGAGTGGGGTGGGGTGGGGAAAGATGAGAAATTAGCTTTAAAGAATTTTATTTGTACTTCCAAATGGGGACTTCACCATGCCCATGACTGAAAATTGTTGCTAGAAATGAAAATGACAAATAGGGTTAAGTTCTTGAAAGGAAAGGGTATTGAAAGCTGCACCCATTTCCTTGGCAAGGGAACATCCGGTAGTAGATACGTTAGGAGAGTAACATTTTATAATGAATCTCAAAAACTCCCTTGTCTGAAATGTTGACTTAGTAGTGTGGATGTGTATATTTAAATTTTAGTTTTTCAAAAGATGCCTTGGATAGCAATGTTAATTAAGGTCCTTGAGCGATAAAAGTGTTTTGAATAATTCACTGGGACAGGCAAATTTGAGGGAGAAAGTGCCTTACTGCTTTCATCTGAAAGTTCTAATGAAATGCCACCTTGTTCCCTACATTTATGTTTAACAGGAGCTGCTGTCAAGGAGGGAGACAAAGTTCTCATTGACCAATCTAAGTTGGATGCTTCTAACTTCTTGTTGAAATTGCCCGAATCTCAGCGTTCTTCTTACGAAATCTGGTTCCAGGTTACATCTCTTCCACACCATGGAACCATTATGGTTGGAGAGAGAAATATTACCAAAGGAAAACCCTATTTTTCCCAGTATATAATTAATAAATTTGGAATCACATATGTTCATGATGACTCTGAATCACTGGCTGATAATTTTACCTTTGCTGTTTGGCCAAACCCAAAGAGTAAATCTGTCGCTAAGCCAGAGGCTGACTTTCTTGAAGAGACGTTTAACATCACCATCTCTCCTATTAATGACCAGACACCAGAATTAAAGACAAAAGAGCTTCGGTTGAAAGTTCTGCAGGGCAGTAAGTTGGTTGTGGGACCTGATAAACTAAAAGTGGAAGATCTAGACAATTCTCCAGAGGAGATCAGATATACAATCATCCGTAGTCCTAATAATGGCTTTTTGTCAATGGCTCACCATCTAGACACCCCAGTTCACCATTTCACACAAGCCAACATTGATGACTCTCAAGTGTGGTTCACACAAGATGGAAGCCCATCCTCTGGAGCGTTTTACTTTAGTGTGACTGATGGCCAGCACCGCCCACTCTACAAGCTGTTCCATCTGGATGTCATCCCCATCTCCATCACCCTTGTCAACCTCACTGACCTACTTCTCCCACAAGGCCAGACAACCATCTCAATCACCAACGCTCATTTGTCAGCAATGACCAATGGGAGGATCCCCCAAATCATGTACAAGATAACATGTCCTCTCCAACATGGGCATCTGCTCATTGAAAACCAGATGGTCGTCAGCTTTAGACAGGAGGATCTAGATTCAGGAAGACTCTCTTATCACATGACAAACCTCACGGCCTCAGAGGACCAGCTACAGTTCTCAGTGTTCACATCAGAAAGCAACCTGACAGGACTAACACTGAACATCAGGGTGCAGCCTTTGCTGCAGGTTCTGTCAGACCTGACAGTTACCAACAGAGTGGCTTATCAGCTGACAAGAAAGGACCTTGATGCTTCTGAGCTTGCTAATAGGACTAATAGTGATCCCAAATTTGAAGTGACAGAACCCCCTGTCCATGGAAGACTTGTACGAAGAGTGGGCCATGGCACTCTGATGGAAGACGCCACTCTATTCACTCAGTGGGACATTGACCAAGGACTGTTGATGCTTGATTCACATGCCAATCTAACCGGCACTGATATCCTGAATGACTCCTTCACTTTCTTGCTGCGGGCAGACCACGTTCAACCAGCAATAGGCTATCTCCCCTTCTCCATAGTGCCACCTGATGCCTTACTTTTGCAGCGTTTTACCCCTGATGTATCTTTATTAGTCACTGCAGATAACCTTGTGACTTCAGCTCTCTCTCAGGAAAAACCTGTGGTTTCCTCAGGACCCATGGCACAGACAGAAACTCTGGGGAAGCTGACTCAAATTAGATGGCAGAAACCAGATCCCTGGGGACGACACAGTGGTGAAGGGCCTACTGTGGATGGCAAGGTTTCTCCCACTGGGGTCATTTGGCCACAAGCTGCCACCAAAGACAGCCCTTGGGCACCCACCCAGCCCAGGAAGAGCAGTTATACTCTGATAGTCATCATACCCTTGGCTGCTGTGGTCTTCCTGCTACTAGTAACTGTAGTGGCCTTGTGTGCCTGGCTGCTGGGCCAGAAGGTAGAAAAGAGAAAACCTCTTATAAAGCCCCAGACCGACTTGGAACCCACAACTCCAAGTCCTAGGCCAGAAAGGAGCATAACTGTTCCCACTGTCACAGTGACACCCCTTCTAAAAAGCTCCAGCAGTCCCCAAGTCAGTCTTTTCAGGGCCCTTCCATGTGAGCAGATGGCCTCTCCAGTCACTGAGCCAGTAGAAAAGTGCGCTCCTTGGGAAACATGGGTGAATCTGGATCCTGACATGGTCAAGCTCTGCCGACAAACCAACCCAACACTGAAGCACAACCAATATTGGGTGTAGACTGAGGGCTGTTGTTCCTTATTGACTCTCTACCGTGGGCCAGATACCGGGATAAGCACTGGGATACAAAGGCAAAGAAAAGTAGATTGGATCTACTGAGAAAAAGCTGGCCCTGCTAGTCACTCAGTCCTTTGTTATGGTCCCACGGTTAGATGTTGACAGATATTTGTTGTAACTTTTGTACAATACTCATCTTATGGGCTCTCCACAATGAGCTTTGTGTGCCTCTTCTAGACCAAACTCTCTGCGTGCATAAGATGTGGTCAATATTTAAACCCTTTACCAAGGCGCTACAGACCATGCTGTCTCGACACGCAACAGCAGTGTTAATTTGGGAGCTGGAGTTAATGGAGGAAGGCTTTGAATATTTATCCCTGAGGATTCACTCTCTCTGAGTGAGTCAGTAAGGAAGTGCAAGAACTGTTTCAGCAAGTAGAAGAGGTTATTTATCAAACCAGTGACTTTGTATCTAATGTTTTTCTGCCATGTCTTTTCCTCCTAGGAGTCTCTATGTTTGACTTCTAAATGCAGGAAATGGCCTGGTGCTCCAGATAGTGGGACCGTCTGGCCTCCTTTGAAGGTATTCACGGAACACACTGTGTTTCAAGAGGCTTTGTCTATTCCGATTTGTACAATCAAGACTATTATTTAAACCTCTAAAGAATAGAAAACTTTGTTAAATGCTTTTGTGATGACTCAATTTGGCTTAACTTTACAATAAATTGAAATAATGGCAAATTTATATTTGACTGTCTACCTGCGCTTACCATTGGCAGCCTTGAGCTTCTAATTGGGAAATGAAGATATCAGTACTTGCATTAGTTAGGGGTGCTTTGTGTTGCAAATTACAAGACATCTTCTGTGAGTGGTTTAGGTTGTGGATTGGCAAACTTTTTTTGTACAGGGCCACACAGTAAACATTTTAGGCTTTGTGGGTCATATAAGGTTGTTTATTTTTATTTTTTAACAGTCTTTTAAAAATTGTAAAAATAATTTTCTTAGTTCCTGTATATGACTCACAGACCATAGTTTGCCAACTATTGGTTTAGCTAAGTGATAAAAGTATTGAATCATTTCAACTGACAAGCAGCCTGAGGTGGACATTCCAAGGCTGGTTCAGCAGTTCAAAGATGTCATCGGGGACTGAAGGCCTTTTGTTCTTTCTACTCTACCTTCCTCAAGCTATTGGCCTTTCATTCTTTTCTTCAGGTCCTTGTGAATATAAGATGGCTACTGAAGCTCCAACAATACAGTCACATTCAAATGCAGAGATCCAAGTGGGGGAAAGAGAAATATGCAAAAAGATTTTTCCTTAGAGATTATTATTATTGTTTTTATTATTATTTTTTAATCTTATATAAGGGGATTCTCTTCTCAAACATTTTTCACCTTCTTATGTCTCATCGTATAGAACTAGGCAACATGATTCTCATCCCTTGACCAACAACTGGCAAAGGGAAATGGGGTTCTCATGACTGACCATCTCTCTTGGGGCTGGGAGTGGATTCTGCCTAGTCAGAGACCATTGGATCATCTTACCATGTAATTAGGGAAGGATAGGGGGATGGCAATTATATAGGCTATGAAATAGGATCTCTTAAAATACTCTTCAAGTATTGGAATACTTGGGAAACAAAGATTTTGATCTTTCAAATTGGTGTCTACTTTAACATCTCCTTGTCATATTTTAATGATTTTCCTAAACCCAGCGGCCATTGTTTCCAGGGTAAGGGGAGGAATTGCCCCCTCAGGGGCATTTGGCAATGTCTGGAGACATTTTTGGTTTTCACAACTGGTGCTGCTAATGACTAGTGAGTACAAGCCAAAGATGCTGCCAAATATCCCATAATGCACAGAACATAACAAAGAATTATCTGTCCCAAACCGTCAGTAGTACCAAGGTTGAGAAACCCTGGTTGGAGCTGCAGCAAAGAGTTTTCTTATATAACCAATGAAAGATTAGTAAATCCATTACCAAGTCCAGGCAAAAACTGTATTCTAAAAGTAGATGGAAGGGTGAAAATTTCATAATATGTTTGAAACTCTGAATGGCTTATAGTAAACATGAACATTTGTAAAAGAGGCTGTATTATAAACCAAAGCAAGCTTGAGAGCAGACTCATTTCTTCATATTCCTTGTTTAAGGAAAAGATTTTGCTTTATGTTAATGGGTGGAATACATCAGGAGAAAAAAGGGAGCATGGATATTTACAAAGGTAAAGATGAGGTCAAAGTGTCCCCAAAAGTCTGAAGCCTCTGATGTGTTCCATATGGAAAATGCTTTTTTTCTCATTCTCTCCATTTTCTGCTCCTCTAGGTTGCTTTTCTCTCCCAACCTAATTTTAACTGCTCTTTGTGAAAACAGATTTCACAATCTACAGAATAAATGGAAGTATAGGATACTTGGGCCTAGAGACAAATTACACATTAGATCTAATACCACAGACAACTGTTGCTGTGTCCCCTGGCCATGGACAACTGTTGGTGGAAGAAAACTACTCTTCTTCCAAGAGTGATTTTTTTCTGCATTTCTGGATTCCTGAATTATATATAGCCCCTTTCAACTGTTTCTGTACTTAATTTCTTTAGAAGAAGGAGGAATGTAAGTCTTAAGCCAAGGTTGGCTCGATCACTATGCGACTCAGAATTGTTCTCAGGCCTGTTCTAAGCAGCTGGTCATTAAGAAGGAGAGAGTAGTATGTGCTTGAGCCTGCACAGAGAAGGGGAAGGCTGAGGAGCATCTTTGCATCAGTAAGTGGGTTTTGCTCTCCCTCCACTGGGCAAGGAGAATGCTTCTTCTTTGTTGAAGAGCCAGACTTACTTGGCTCTGTGACCATGTTGGCCTCTTTCTTGCTTCAGCCATAAGATTTCTGGAGCTAGGATTACCAGCTTGGCCAAACAAAAAGTCTGGTTTCCCCTCCTCTTTTTCTTGTTAAGTCTGCAACTCTAGACAAATAAAATTGGTGCCCATGTTGTAATGAGACATACACCAGTGCTTTAAAATGATAATTCACATTGTTTGTTAGTGTGCCTGCTAGAGCAAGAATATCAGTGTGAGTTCCAGGTGTCCAGACTCTGCAATTAACCAAATAATTAACATAGAGCTCGGAAAGTTTTCTTCCAAAGGCTCTGGAATATTCTACCAATTTGCAGATGGGTTTAATTAAAGGGAAACAATGCCTACCATTTGGTGCTGGCTCAAACAAAACATGAAGTAAAAAGTTTTGGCGAAGACTTGTTTAGTGTTGAAAATTGAATTTTTGGAAATGGAAAATCAATCTGAAATGATTTCTCCCATATACAGAGCTGTAAATGCATAGTCTCAACTCCTTGTCATAATGAATTCACTACCTCTTAACAAATGACTGATGAATTAATTAGATACCAAAAGTTAATATCAGAAGAGTAGCTGAATTTTGCTTTTGAGAAGGTATACTTTAGGGTGCATTATGGGTGGCAGATTCCATATGTAGAGGTGTTGGCAGATTCTAATCTTTCAGGGCCTCTGCTCAAATACCTGGGTGCACTTCCTGGGAGTCCTGCATTAATTAGGTGCAGTAGGAGTGACACTGAAGCTGTTCTTACTCTCTGGTTCTTCGGATTTCTGGGGTTATAGTGGACACTTTGGGAGGCTGACCGATAAGTAATGGGAAGTGATAGTATATAGCAGATGACATTCCCTGAATTTGGGGAGGACTGCACTATATACCTGCATCTTTCAGAAGCATGGTAATTAATAATGAGGTTTGAGTTGGTCCTGTGTAGGGAGAGAGATGGAAAGGAAAGTGGGCATTGAGCCACTGTGAGGCTTGCTGAATGATGGAGCCTTTGGCTAGGATGCTCAAGAACACCCCTGGCTGTTTCACAGGGACCTGGAAGAGGCTGCCTTCTCATAGTGATATGCAGACATTTATTAGGCACCTACTGTATGTGAGACACAATACCAGATACTGCTCCTAGATACTGAAGATGCAGGACGTTGTCCTGAAAGGTATGGTATCTTTATGGTATCTTTCCTCTAGTAGGCACTTCCAAATCACACAAAGAGCCAGCATAAAGGAAGGTACAGGAAAAGAAGCACAAAGAAAAACAGAAATTAGGAAAAGGCTTTGTGTTTTTACTTGAAGCGCTCATAGGTGAGTGTTGCCCGCCAGCAGTGCAGCGAGAATTAAGGAGCTCACTGGCCCACCCTGGCATGTCCCTCAACTCCACCTCTCAGTCCAAACTTGTATCACCTGTCCCTCAGTGTGCCCCACTCATATCCTCACCAGGCCTAGTGATTATATAATAGACTTTGGGTCTGCTTTGGATCCTAGCTTTCTACTTCAGAGCAGTGCGACTTTGAGTAATTTGTTCAACTTTTCTGAACTTTAGTTTCCTTAGCCAAAAAGTGGAAATAATATTAGCACCTATCTCTTTGGGTTTTGTTAGGATTTAGTAATATAATCACCTGACGTTAATATCATCATCATCATCATCATCATCATATTTGTAAAGCATTTTTAGTGTATCAGGCATATTAATTACTACAAAGAGATTTTCTTACCCAGGATTTTAATGCATTTTAAAAGAGCTAACACATTAAGTCACTTGAATCAACCAGAGGCTCATATTCTACCTGAAGTGGTGCATTACTGGCAGTGAAATTTCAGGTGGGTGATGTAGGCATAGATGATGTGTTTCTAAAAAGTAGAGCTTCCCAAATGCTCAGGGTCTAGCTGGCAGGCGGCGCTTTTCCCCTCCCCCTTAGACAAAGCCTTGGCAAAAAAAGGATGTAGGAAAAAGTGTCTAGGGATACTTGCCAGGGGCAGAGTGGAGCTCAGAGGTATTCACAGTTCTCTGTCTGGTAGGGAGTGTTGAGCTGCTGATAAATACCTTGCACTGGGTCCTTCCAGTCCATGCAGTATCTAACCCCTACATCAGCCTGGCCCTTGAGTTTAATTCCGTACCTGTTCTTCCTCCCAACCCAGTATTCTCAGGCAGTCACCAGCTCCTAATTTTCTTTTTAAATCCAGAATTGGCAAAGGACTGCCACTTAAAAAAAAAAGAATATCCTTCTTTCGCAAAATGAAAAGTGCTATTTTGTTTTTAAAGTAAGGTCAGAATCTTATAATAAAGAATTTTATGGGAAAAAAATAAGCAGCTCCATGGAAAATTCTCGTCTTTGCCCAGATTTGACTTTGGCTTGGGAGATTCTCAGCACACATCAGCAGGGTCAGGGACCCTCCTGCAGAGGCCATGCTTTTGGGGTGGAGTCAGAGCTCTCAAATGCTGATGCTCCTCAGGAGATGGGGTCAGGAGTTTCTGCAATGTGGAGTGTGTGTGTGTGTGTGTGTGTGTGTGTGTGTGCGCGCGCGTGTGTGTATAGTCAGGGTGAGGGGTAATTTACTACTTAAGAGTCCAGACAAGGCCAGCTTCCTGGGCATATGCAACCAGTGGAGTCATACAAGGTCTACTCTCGAGAAGACCCTGGGCGTGGCTTAAGCTCTGCTGCCACCATCTTGAAATTCCAATAGGTGGGAGAGCTCCAAAAATCTCTGAAAAATCATGTCAGA
>NW_011889178.1:1046180-1052550 GCF_000151845.1 Pteropus vampyrus | reverse complement strand
CGTTGGTTTGACATTATTATCTAAACTACATACTTTATTTGGATTTCACCAACTTTTCCACTGATGTCCCTTTTCTCCTCCAGGACCCAACTCAAGATACCACTCTCCTTAGTCTCCTCTCATCTGTGACAGTTTCTTAGAGTCTTTCCTTGTTTCCTAAGAGAACTGGTCAGTTCGTTTGTAGAATGTCCTTCAAGTTGGACTTATCTGATGGTTTCTTATTATTCAGCTAGAGTTATAGAGTTTGAGTGGAAATATGACCGAGTTGAGGTGCCTCTTCCCTTCAAGGGATAAATATTAGGGGTATATGATATCCACATGACTTACGACTGGTGATGTTATCCTTGATCAGCTAGTTAAAGTGGTATCTTCAGGTTTCTCACTGCGATGTTGCTATTTTTCACTAAGTCCAGCCCACACTTAACAGGAGAGAGAGTTAACCTCCATTCGTGGGACAGGGCATATCTTCATATATTTTTGGTATTTTCTGTAATAAAGATTTGTCCTTTCTCCTCCGTTTATTTAATTAGTTTTCAAACTAGCACAAGGAAAGGGCATTTGTTAATAAAACTTCAGGGAAATTTCTTAAAACCTCATGGCAGGAAAAATAGCCAGGATGACAGTCTGCAGATATATTAGAAACCGAGATAAGAAACGATGTGGAGAAAACAAGAAAGATGCTCTCTGTGGTCTGCTCTACTCCCTTGGCTTCTGTCTGTCACAAGGTTCTTAGTTTTACTTTCCTCATGGCTTCAACTAACCATGGCATGAGCCTCTCCTTTGTCCCCATGCTACATGACTGTTGCTACATAACATCATATGATGTCACCTGGCTCAAATTCTCAAGAGAAAGAAACAAATTTTCTCAGACTTGTCTATAGATTCATTTTTCCTGAGCCAGGTATCCATTTGAATCCAATTAGCTGTAACCAACACTGGGGTGGAATTACTTGGTTAAAAAAAAAAAAATACAATGATTTTGCCACCTCTTTGTCAAAGCTCTAAGAAGGAGTCAATTTTACAAAGAGGGAGTGTGGGGGCTGGCACTGCAAAACTACTACTGCACTTTCCTTGAGTTCTTCCTGGGATAAGTGTTCTACTACTAAAATCACATCAGAGGTCATATTCATTTCAAAGTTTACAATATGGGCTCTCCTGCTCAATACACAGTGCTTTTCAGTGATCATGTCCATTCTCTAACATTTTGGAGTTTTTGCCAGAAATTTTGTTAAGCAGGTAAAATAGAGATGCCGTAGTTGAAGCATTGGTGGTGAATCACGTCAGCCTCTCAGCCTCCTCATCCTCTCTCTGGTGGCTACCAAGATCCTCTTCAGAATACCATTTAAGGGAGGAAGACCAGACAAATGGTTTACTTCTCGGGGCCTCAGTTTTCACATTGAAGAATGAAAGTTGCTGCTTTCACATATCATTCTCCTCTATAGTCTATGAGACTATACTGAGGGGCCCTAGGAGATTTAGAGTCCCCATTCCTAAAATCATAAAGACGAGTCTGATTATATATCCTTCAGAGTCCCAGAAGGCACAGCCAAACTGGATCACTGAGAAACATTTAATAAGGAACTCTAAAGAGATGTGAGCAGGGTTCAGGAAAGATAGAGTATGGCTCAGTACCCCTAGGCATGCAACCAGAGGGAGCCATCTCTACCCCTCAGGCAGAAAGGACAAAAGGAAGCAGTAGCTCCTGGAGCAGAGATAACAGCTATTTGGTGCAGCCTTCAGCAGGTAGAGGCAGCCAACCCTAGAGGATGGGAGGGAGAGGGCTGGAGCAACAAATACTCTGTCTCACCCTCCTCCCTTCTGATCTCCTGCTAGTAGCTGCGGTCAGGCCCAACCAGAAGCCAGAGGGCCAGCCAGGTTGCTTTTGAGTCAGTCCACAGATAGCAACCTCCCAGGCAGACAGCAGGGTGGGTAGAGAGGGCGGAAAATGGATCTGGAGAAATGTAGGGAAGGTATCCAGTGCATACCAGACAGCTGGTTTGTGGTTGAGCCTGGCCTAGAACCCCACTTTCCTGACTTGTATCATCATGCTCTTTCCACTCCACCACCCATCTTCTTCTCATTTTCTTCTATCATCACTCCAGGCGGGCTGCTCCAAGGCTCTTTTCTTGTTATAGATGAGGGAGCGGCTTAGTTCTGCGAAATGTGAGGGCCCCATTTTGGCCTGCATTTCACACACTCTTCAGCAGTGAAAGACCCGGGCCTTTACCCCTGCTTTTCTTGGGTCCCCTCCCAGCTCTGGAAGCTGGAATTGTACGTATGTGGCCTCTCCGTCCTGACCTCTGGTGGACTTGCTTCTAGGCAGAGTTCTTTGCTCAGCAATCTCTCCTTATAAGCACAGAAAAGCCCCCCAATAATTTGTGTGTTTGTGTGTGTGAGTGTGCAATGGAAAAAAAAAAAAAAAGCCTCAAATTGCTTTCCAAGTAAGCGAGGTTTTCATTCTTCCTGGAAAGAGTTCCCTTGTCTGAGGCTGCTATTGCCATGGTCAATTGAAAACTAGGAAGCTGCTTTCAGCATTGCTTGCCTGTACTTTGGAATGTAATTGAAAACAACTGTTCTACTTCTCCTGGAACATGTATGGAGTTGGAACCAACATTGGCAGCTAATCAGGGAGAGGCTGGGAGTGGAAAGGTTTGGAGGAAGGGAGGGGAAGATAGTGGTCAGGTCAGGGCAGAGGATAAACAAGGCTTATTGGTGAGAAGAAAGAAAAATAATTTGAGGTTTCCATGTAGAATAAATTTCCAGCCGAACTGCCCAGATGGCAAAATAGATTGTGGACCAAAAAAGCTGAGTGACTTTTTAGAGTGACGACATAGTCTCAGATACAGGCAGTGAGAAGGCTAGTCTCAAGTAGGTCTGGAATCCTAGTTTTTGGGGGGCTTTAGACAAGCATTACCATTCCCATTTAAAGAGGAAACGGGGAGGCTAGTTCACAGAGCTTTAGGGAATAGCTCATAGAAGATACAAGGGCTGGGCACTGAGCCTTCAGAAGGAAGGCTCCCATCAACTTTCCAGTTACCAGTCTCACTTCATTGAGGAAGACTAGAATGCCCACTCATACCAACATAACCCTTCTGTTTCCTACGGGCCCCATATTCTCTGGCTTTAGATTTTCTTCATGCATCCTAATTTTATTCCTAAGCAAATGGCATACCAAGGACAGATGCTGGCTTAGCCAGCTAGATCCACACCTGGAATAAATCCTTCCCTGAGCAGTATACCTCCAAGCCCTGCCGGAATAGGGGCTGTAATTCCTCCAGGATATCTGACATACATTCTTACAGTGCTTTGAAAAATACACAGAATTGGAGGCATAAATTCAGAAGACAGGGCTCTTAAATGCTTTTTCTTATAAGAGATAGAACATTTGCCTCCATCGCACTGGATAGAGATCAGAGGTGATCACATACAAAAGCATTAGAAAGGCTACTTGGGGGGAAATTATCATAGTTCCTTCCTAGAGCTTTTTGTGATTGTAATATTAGGAATGATTGAAAACCTTCAGGCTAGGTATTTTGGCTGGGAGTCTGGGCCTCTGAGGAATCAAAAACAGACTGGGCCATAGATAGGTTTCTGAGGGGGCATCTTCCCCTTTCCTGACCTCCTAGAAGACTCCACAGTCCCAATTAATCCAAAAATGTAAACTTTCCTCTTCTTGTGGCCCTTATGAGAGGCATAAAATGACCAATGCTTAGAACAGTGCCAGGTACATAGTAAGCACTCAGTAAATGTTTCACACGTATTGACTCATTTAATTATCACACACTATAAAGTAAATACTATTATAGCACCCCAGTTTACTCTTTTGTAAATATTTAGATAAGTAATTTGCTCAAGGTCATGTAAGTGTTTCTAGGGATGTCATGATGTGCTGCTCAAATGCCCCTTCAGGAATGAAGAACTTACACCTCCAGCTGCTGAGAGTGTGGCTGCAGATGGCCCTTAGCTGTCAGCCCTCTTTGGGAATGGCCTTGGCTGAAGAGAGTCATCAAGCCCAGGGATTGCTTTCCAGGGCAGCCCGCATCCAATGACTAATTAACACAGGAGTACAAAGGCTCGGCTCCTCGTTCCTTCTTGGGATAATTCTGAAGATCCATTTCAGCTTCAGAATCCTGAGGGGTTGACTGAGTTGGAAGGAAACTTTGAGGCCAAATACAAAATTCTATTCGAAAATGTAATGTCTTGCCCATAGCAGATACTCTGTGTTTTTTTCATTGAGAGGGAATACGTGTATGGTGTATGAACTAGGAAATTAGGAGGATCCCCTGTCTTCACATATGGTTTAATAATACTAGTAGAGATTTGTTGCTGATTTTGCTGAGCAGAATTGAGGTCTTCTATGGTTTTCTGATGAGCTTCTAAGAGCATGAGTTCAGTGAAGATTGGGATCCTGAGAACTGATAGCCTCTAAACGACACCACGAGGGGCAGGCACTAGGAGAAAGGTAGAAACCACCTCTGCTTTCTCCATTAGGGCTTTCTAAGTGTAAAATCCTTGGTAGAAATGCTGAAAGATTATCCATGTACTCCCCTCACAAGACTTCTCATAGAATTCTGTATTTTTGACCTGAAAACAACATTGGAGGTGATACAAACTCACTTCACCTTCTACAGATGAGGACACTGATATATGGAGTAGCAGAGGGTTTCCTAGCTAACCAGTGGCAGAAATGGCTCTGTAACCTTGTGCCTGGACTGCCACGCAGGGCTCTTTCTATTGCTCTGTTCTCCCATTTTGAAATTTCATGAAACATTTCCAATTCTATGAGTATGCTAGAGACAATTGGTGCAGTAATTATTCCATGTATTCCTTTAACACTTTCGAGCTTCCTCTGCATTTAGCTTGGAATGAAGTGGCCACATCTGGCACTGGACTGTGAGTCCAAGTGGAACATGTACCTCTTCCAGGACAGTAAGTTGAGATCGGTATTATTCCTCTCTCCTTCACATGTTCTGCAGAGAAGAACTTGGAGACCAGACGGAACATATAGCAAAGCTCAAAATGGTGGAAGGCTTCTCAATTCGTGTGAGACTTGATATGAGCATGAAGTAAGCCATTGCTCTCTGAAGCCACTGAGATTATAGAATTTTGACTTTTGAGGCAGCTTGCATTCACATCCCAAGTCAGTGGGCTTCTACCTCTGGGCCAGCTTGCCTGAACAGGACATAATGAACAAGGTTTGGAAATGGCAATGCACCATTTGGAAAACGTCAACAGGAATGTGACACTCATCACTTGGACACTCATTGCTTACCTCAGAGGCAGAAGGCTTGAGAGAAGGCAAGAGTTCCAAAGCTGAGAGAGGTAGTTGCTGCCTTCCCAATTTTCTTCAGGAAGACGGGTTTTCACGGATGTAGAGAAGTCTGAATTAGGCAGCTCGGTTCTCCTTCAACATTTAGGCATGGGTGTGGCCTGAGCCCAGCTGCATCCCCTCTCACAAGTGCACTAGGAACTCGTAGGAGGAACTGAGCCAATGCTACTTCTCTATGAAACCTTTGTTCCAGACCCCACTTCATGCCCCCATCTGCAGTGAGCCTCTGAGGACCTGGCTCTGAACTGAGAATTTAGCCCAATGGCACAGCTGTGACTCTAAACAGAACCCTGAGATAAGACAGAGGAAAGGCAGGGCATTCTTTCTGCTGGGCTGTTGGTTTTGTGGTCATCACTGGGTGACTTTTTGCTCTGAGAACTTAAATTAAATGTGGGTTTCTGGCCCCAGTGTTGAATTCTGGCCAGCTAGCCTTATAGTCTTCGCATTTCCTGCCGCTGAGCTTGGCACGCCCACAGCGGTCCATTGATGGAGGCCTGGGTTGCCTGTGCCTTTTTCTCTTTCCACTGCTGGCATCTTATTTCAGAGAGACTCCCCAGTGGATGTTCACAGACACACATTCCAGTGTCAGCAGATCCAAGGCCAGGCTTTCATACCCTCACCTCATGTAGCTTTAGGTTAAGCTATTTAAGGTCATGGTTAGTGGTTTCATTACATGCAGACTCTTCAGAGAACAGGATGTGATACAGCTAGAAGGTGATTCTGTGGTTGCTGATGATATAGATTACGTGAGAAATTCCAATAACTGAGCTGACCTCTTTCATTTTCACTAGTAACAACATACTCTCTCCACTGGGTTATGGTAAATCTTATAACTAGTATAATCAGCAAATGCAACTAATGCCAGCTTTTTACATATAAAACCAAGGAGACATAGTCACAAATACTTTGGGGTTTTTTACTGACATTTTTCTTAAAAAAAAAAAAAAACTAATATATTTTACTTGTAAAAGTTAAAACAATACAGTAGAAAATATTTTTCTAAATCTCTCTAACATGTAAATGAAGAGTTTGACATATCTT
>NW_011889178.1:1038978-1046130 GCF_000151845.1 Pteropus vampyrus | reverse complement strand
TCATGAAACATTTCCAATTCTATGAGTATGCTAGAGACAATTGGTGCAGTAATTATTCCATGTATTCCTTTAACACTTTCGAGCTTCCTCTGCATTTAGCTTGGAATGAAGTGGCCACATCTGGCACTGGACTGTGAGTCCAAGTGGAACATGTACCTCTTCCAGGACAGTAAGTTGAGATCGGTATTATTCCTCTCTCCTTCACATGTTCTGCAGAGAAGAACTTGGAGACCAGGCGGAACATATAGCAAAGCTCAAAATGGTGGAAGGCTTCTCAATTCGTGTGAGACTTGATATGAGCATGAAGTAAGCCATTGCTCTCTGAAGCCACTGAGATTATAGAATTTTGACTTTTGAGGCAGCTTGCATTCACATCCCAAGTCAGTGGGCTTCTACCTCTGGGCCAGCTTGCCTGAACAGGACATAATGAACAAGGTTTGGAAATGGCAATGCACCATTTGGAAAACGTCAACAGGAATGTGACACTCATCACTTGGACACTCATTGCTTACCTCAGAGGCAGAAGGCTTGAGAGAAGGCAAGAGTTCCAAAGCTGAGAGAGGTAGTTGCTGCCTTCCCAATTTTCTTCAGGAAGACGGGTTTTCACGGATGTAGAGAAGTCTGAATTAGGCAGCTCGGTTCTCCTTCAACATTTAGGCATGGGTGTGGCCTGAGCCCAGCTGCATCCCCTCTCACAAGTGCACTAGGAACTCGTAGGAGGAACTGAGCCAATGCTACTTCTCTATGAAACCTTTGTTCCAGACCCCACTTCATGCCCCCATCTGCAGTGAGCCTCTGAGGACCTGGCTCTGAACTGAGAATTTAGCCCAATGGCACAGCTGTGACTCTAAACAGAACCCTGAGATAAGACAGAGGAAAGGCAGGGCATTCTTTCTGCTGGGCTGTTGGTTTTGTGGTCATCACTGGGTGACTTTTTGCTCTGAGAACTTAAATTAAATGTGGGTTTCTGGCCCCAGTGTTGAATTCTGGCCAGCTAGCCTTATAGTCTTCGCATTTCCTGCCGCTGAGCTTGGCACGCCCACAGCGGTCCATTGATGGAGGCCTGGGTTGCCTGTGCCTTTTTCTCTTTCCACTGCTGGCATCTTATTTCAGAGAGACTCCCCAGTGGATGTTCACAGACACACATTCCAGTGTCAGCAGATCCAAGGCCAGGCTTTCATACCCTCACCTCATGTAGCTTTAGGTTAAGCTATTTAAGGTCATGGTTAGTGGTTTCATTACATGCAGACTCTTCAGAGAACAGGATGTGATACAGCTAGAAGGTGATTCTGTGGTTGCTGATGATATAGATTACGTGAGAAATTCCAATAACTGAGCTGACCTCTTTCATTTTCACTAGTAACAACATACTCTCTCCACTGGGTTATGGTAAATCTTATAACTAGTATAATCAGCAAATGCAACTAATGCCAGCTTTTTACATATAAAACCAAGGAGACATAGTCACAAATACTTTGGGGTTTTTTACTGACATTTTTCTTAAAAAAAAAAAAAACTAATATATTTTACTTGTAAAAGTTAAAACAATACAGTAGAAAATATTTTTCTAAATCTCTCTAACATGTAAATGAAGAGTTTGACATATCTTCTTCCATATTTAATGCTTACATATATCCACATATTTTTAAAAGCATAAATAGGGTCATACTATATATATTGTTCTGTGACTTTCCTTTTTATTTTATTTTAAGGTGTTGGGACATTTTTCCATGTCAATAGAATCTACATCATCTTTTAAAAAAATCTATAGGGTATTTTAGTATGTGGATAGAAATTAGGGTATTTCCATTCACTTATTGTTATGACCAATACTACAATAAGCATCTTCATACAGTGTATCTTTGCACACCTGCCATAATTTTTAAAGGATAATCTGCTAGATTTAGAAATATTAGCTAAAAAGGCTGTATACTTAAAATTTCAAATCGTGACTTGATTGTCTTCCAGAAATGTTGTAACACTTTATTCAGGGTATTAACTAAGGCTGGGTATGTATAATGCTTGCCCATTTTAGAAAAATCGCCATGTGGACATCTTCATTCAGAACACAGATGGCAAGAAGAGAAGCATTTATTCCATGTGTGGGAGTGGAGGGGAGGGTAGGAGAGAGAGAGAGAGAGAGAGAGAGAGAGAGAGAGAGAGAGAGAGAGAGAGAGAGGATTTTGGGGTAAGGTAAAAGTGTCACGTTATTGTACCTGGAGTTGGCATTTAGTCTCATCTCCTTTCCTCTCTCCACTAAGAATATCACAGCATTAAAAAAATTATTTTTAATGAAATGATAAAAGTTGAGTTAGTCACTCTTTCTTCCCATTTTGTTTTCCTTATATCTACTCTAGCTGCAAATAACTTCTCTAAGACTGTCTATATATGTCCCTGTATCAGTTTATTTGCATGAACTGATTTAAAAGATACTTTTTAAAACTAGACCACTTTTATTCATTTATTTTTAATGGTGCAGAGAAAGTTTATCTTCTTCGAATTCTTTGATCAGATACATTTATCCATCCTATCCTGAATTCCAATAATTCAAGACTTTTTCACCTTTTTCTACTTTATGACATACCTCTGGATTATTCTGCCTATTGTGAAAAGTGCCCTATTTTATCTTCTTTATCTCATCTGAAAGTTTTTTTTGTCTTTCTTGGTCTCATTTCTTTGCCTTACCAACTTTGTTTCCTCGCTCACCTTTTCAACCTTTTTTTAACACTAATTTGAATATTAATCAGTATTAAGAGATAAAGTGAGACATATTAAAAATGTTAAGAGTTTGTCTGACTAAAAAGTGATTCCAATAGAGCCATGACCGACCAGAGTGGTTAGGAGCGCTTCTCCAACAGGAGCCAAGGGAAAGACTTACATAGAGAAAGTGAAGAAGCAAAAAAAAGAAATACCTTTGATTGGCTAAAACACAAATAAAAGCATAGTTGACTATCTGTGATTGGTTGTCCTTAGTATTTTGATTTCATAACTGTGAGGCATTAACAGGCTTAGATTTTGGTTTACTTATATAGTCCACCACAACATGAAAGCCTTGGTCTAATGGCCTTTTTGTTTAATTAATTTAACATAAGAAATGGAAGAAAAGAGAAGAAATTGGGAAAGAGGGGTTTCAAAGCAAAGCTACTGGATAAGAAGATTTGAGATGCAGGTGAAGTTTTTCTATTTTACTGAAATGTCTCCAGTCATTTCCAGCTTGATGCTTTGATTCTATAATCTTTGTTTGCTTGTTTATCTTTGTCTCAAAACTATTTCTTCATGTGAAATATTGTAAGTAAAGCAGACTAAGAAAAATAAGTCATTTTTATTGGTAACTAATACTGAGGTTTTCCTTACCCCAGCTCCTCACTGTCTTCCACTGTGACCTCTGGGGTTGGGAGAGGGTATTCCCTATGACTCCCAACAATCTGCAGAATATGGTTTAAAAATCACTGGAGAAGCTCTGAGCATTCTCCTAGCTTGAAATGCTGTGTGACTGTACTTGCCCTTACCTTACAACTTCTCCCCACCTGTCTAAATTATATCCATCACTTGAAGCCCGGCTTCTCCAATCCACATCCCTGACCTCTCATGAATATATTTGCATCATCTTTCTTTGTGTTCCTGCCCTCTTTTCCCCCTACTTCCATTCCCCTTCCCATCTTTCTTGGTCCTGAAAAAGTGTAGAATTTTTAAGTAATGAGCGTATTACAATTTGACTGGGGTTGAGGGCTTTTGAAGGAAAATGGTAAGAAAATAGGATCCAGATCACAGAAGATGATAATTGTCTGGGGTAGCCACTTAAGTCTAGGGTGAGAACATCAGCAACACACACAATTATCAAGCAGCTTGTATGTAAAATGATTTTGAAGTTCCTATCCAGTCTAGCATTACTGACTTCTATGATCAGAGTTGTTTCTGGTCTGACAGCAGGGGATGGAGTGAACTGGAGCAGCCAGGACCAGAGGCAGGGACGGAGTGTTCTAAAACTTGGTCTGTGAGCTGCACAGAATAAAAGCCATAAAAAAATCAATGTCTATCCAAGCATCTTTCCTTTGCCTCTCTGTGACATGTCTAAGTGGGTATTCTGTTTCTCCACAGGACATGGGAATCTGAAATCTTTATTTTCTCCATTGGGAAATCTGAAATCACCTCAAGAAAGCACTTATTTGGCAGATGGTGCATTTGAACTCTTGGAATTTTCCCTACAGTCTCTATTCCTCTATCCCTGAACATGTTTAAACATTTATCTAACATTTTTAACTTTTAAAAAGCACTTCCACATCCACAATATCATTTTATTTATTTAATTATTCAAACTAAATTTTAGTGTTAGAGTAGAATATATTATGCTAATTATTGCAAAGTTATCACAGCTCTCAAATAGTCAAATAAACTATTAAACAAAATGTGGGTTATATGGTGTTGGCAAATTGTGATAGGATTAAACCATTCATTCCCAACATGAAACTATAAATTTGAAAATGCATTCGCAATATCATTTTATATTTATAACAACTTAGTCGTGGGAAATATTATCTTTATTTTAGAAATGAGGGAATTGAGCATCTAGCAGGTTAAATGACTTGTTAAGATTACATACAATAACTAATATTAGTGGCAGAACCATAAAAAAAAAAACAATGAACTGAAAGCTAAGAGACCATGATGACAAATGTATGCTCATATTGCTGATATGATTCTATGGGAACAGCCCCCTCTCTGCCACTATGCCCACTGCCAAGTTAGAACTACATTATCCCATGAACTCATAATGTACTCGATATGAAAATCTCCACTTGAAAGAAAATTATTTTGGACTAATAATCATTACTTCTCAAGGTGTGGGTTTGGGGGAAATAACATTTCAGCATAATTAGAACAAAGTAAGTTTTCAGAATTGATTGGAAGCAAACAGGCCAAGAGAACATGGTAACCAGATTTTGCACATTTAAAATACATTCCTGTTTAAGAAACAGAAACTTTCTAAATCACCTCAGAGCAGTACAAGATGGAAATAAAGATCTCCTGCCAAAACTCCAGTCACCACAGAATCTGTTCAGTTCCCTCAAAGTCGGCTCCGCAATGCGACAGAGCATGTCTGTCATCCAAGCCCAAGTGCTGTGCTCCGCCCTTCCGAGCAGTGGTTTCTGTTTCACAGGCAGAACTCTGGCACCTTTCAGAAACTCCACGTTTGGAAGGGAGAAGCCAGGGTGGGCTGCAGGGCTCTGTGAGCACTGGGAAAGGGTGTGGGGCCTGGTCTCTAAGCTCAGAAGCACCAGTGACGTCAAACCCTCACCCTCCTCCCATTCAGGCTGGAGCAAGCACCCTGAAAACTCCCTTTTGCAGCTGTGCAAACTGAGCTTGCTGAACTGCAGCACGCGCACTGCCCTCCACAGTTATTCCATAGCCACAGTTTCATTGGCCATATTCAGAGGAAAATAAAAAACACGCCTATTTCCCAGGTGGCCCCTTTTCGGTCAGATGAAATTAAAATAAAGCCTGAAGTTTAAATGAAAACTCTAGAGTTTCCATGTGCCTTCCACTTCAAGCCTGGTTATAGCAGAGCTGACCAGCTGAGGGCTTTTCTTCCAGGGTCTCCTGAGGAACATCCTGGAAAGATGGCTATAAGGATGTATCTCTGTCTAATATGCATCTGCTTCAGGCTTCAAATGTGCCTTCTACCTTACCAAGGCAGATGATAGTTTCATTGGTGGAAAGTGGAACACTTGGAGGGAGGGGAAAGGAGAAAGTTAATCAGATTTGTTTCAGGTCTTGTGTGAGCTCATTGTCCCCACCCATCAGGTAATACACAGACTGCCCAGAGTTCCGTCTCTGTGTCTGAGGTGCTCCAACCCAGTCCTGTGGGACAGAGGAGCCATTTTCCTTGGAGGGAATGAGTGGTAGAATCTGCACCTTCCACTGGAAGCTCTTCCAAGTCCCTTTAAGGTTATTTCTAATCCCAAGTACCCTGTAAATCACAATGGTTCTTGGGTGTGCATTGAGATCATCTAGGATGATCCTAGAACTTTCTAGGAATATAATTATCATGCTTCAAGCCCAGATATTCTCATTTAGTAGGCAGGGATGCTGCAGGGCCTTAGCATTTGTGTAGTTTGAAAAGTTCTACAGTGATTCTCCTACAGGTGGTTTCAGTATTTGCCAGTTTTCTCAGCTGAGTTATCTACCTAAGCCACCCCTAAGGGTGGAATTCTAAAATTACTAGGAAAAAAAAAATTTTAAGTGGCAATCTGCAATAGAAGGTAAGGAGATAGCCAGTTTAAAAAGACAGGAGGATATAAAACCAGGAAGTTACAGTATATGGAAACAAATGCCTCATTTGTAGACAAATGGAGTAGGGCTATTATTTCTAGGAAAACTACGTTAGTCTGCAGCTAGAGTTAATGAATAAAATTAGTTGTGCTCTAGCTACAGAGATAGTGCCCAGCAGAGGATAGGAGAGAACCAGAAGTCTCATCCCTGAGATCAGATATGGATAATATTAGACCCACCTACACCCAAGGAACAGGGATGTATGTGGACAACATGCCTCAGGGAAGAAACATGAGTATTTAAACACCGATATTTTGACCTCTCATTTTCAGTGATATTGAACACCTTAAATATGTTCTAATTGTCAAGACTTTCATTTATTATTATTATTAAATATTATTATCCACCTGCTATGTGCTAGTCAGTAGACACTAGATACTAGAGGGACAGTAATAGTGCTGTCAAAACTCTTTGTCTTTGATCATTTTTCTTCTTGCCTTATTTTTACTTGCCCTGAGTTTTTTGTTTAAACTCACACCACATGGTAAAGAGGCAGCCCCCAATTTATACCCTTCAGCTTAGAAACTCCAAGAAAAGAGAAAGCTTCTTTCTCTCAGGTCTATCAATCATTCCGAAGGAAATATTCAGGTCTGCTCTGATTGAGTCATGTGCCCAACCATAGCAGATGATAGTTTCACTGATGGGATGATGGCCAAACAAATATATTCATTCCATTACACATGTTCTTCTTGCAATGTGGCTGACATACCCAAGGGGCGGGGGGGCGGGGGGGGTGGTGTCTTATGTTCCCTTCCCTTTGAATCTAAGTGGGGGCTCTGATGGCCTTAACCAACAAAGTACTGCAGAAATGACGACATGTAA
>NW_011889178.1:1034344-1037963 GCF_000151845.1 Pteropus vampyrus | reverse complement strand
TTTTTTCTGATAAAAAATTTCCTCATAGAGATCTATTCTGAAAGCTCAAAACATAGGAGGGGAAAATATAAATTAAGAAATATCTAAAATATGCTCTTTCTCACAGGAAAAAAAGAAAGAAAGAAAGAAAGAAAAGAAAACTTTATTCTGCCATCAGTTTCATTGACAGCCACCAGAGAGGCCAGAGACTGGGCTTCTGGATTAGGGGCTGAGATCTGAAGCAATAATGCCTGCATCAAGGCTCATCTATCAGGAAAAGACAAAACCAGCAGACATTCAAATGCTATGTGTCTGAGAAGGCAGGCTCTGGGGAAGAGGGAAAAGGTGAATGGAGTTTGCCTACCACCAGCTCTCTGGTTGGACAGTGGTCATGACTGAAAACATCCTCTGGCTCCATTCCTTTTCAATGCAGAGCCATTGCCAATGGAGGAGTACAGATTTTCCCTGTCTCCCTCATCTCAATCCGCATGAAAACAGAAGAGTTGCAGAACACTTCACAATTCACCAGAAATGGATCCTACTTTCTGAATTGGTAGTGAGAATGTTCAGTTTGTGAATCTTAGTGACTATTTTGTTTGTTTAAGCAGTAAATTTTTAATAATTGTGATAACATTTGTATAACATAAAATTTACCATTTGAACCATACATTTCAGTGGCATTAACACTAAAGATTTGCGCTGCAGTGTAACCATCACCACCATCCATCCATTTCTAGAACTTTTTCATCTTCCAAAATTGAAACTCCATACTCATTAAGCAATAACTGTTCTCCTCCCCAGCCCCTGGAAACTACCATTCTACTTTCTGTCTCTTCAAATTTGAATACTCCACGTATGTCATGTAAGTAGAACCATACATTTGTCTTCCTGTGACTGGTTTATTTCACTTAGTATATCCACATTAAGGCATGTGTCAGAATTTCTCTTTTTGAAGGGTGAATAATATTCCATTGTATTTATGTACCACATTTGGTGAGTTTTTTAAGGAGGTGGATTATCTTCAGTGATATACCTCAGGATAGCCTTTCTTCTCCCTATTATCTTCTCAACATTAAATATTTGTTCAAAGATGACCTTTTTCCTATATTTTATCATTATATCTGGTTTCTCTTTCCGTTTTACCTCCTTTCTCTTTTCTTCTTCCCTTCCTGTGTCCCTTTCTTCTCTCTCTCTCTCCTTTGTAATAGCAGGTGATATGTATTGCTTGTATCATAACTATATAAATTTCTCCCATTAAACTGTCAGTTTCTTGACAGCATAAACCAAATCCTACCTTATGGGAAACCTTAAGCAAAGCTGAATAGATACTCAGTAGATGAAAGGTGAGTTTAACTGAGTAGAATGATATTCAAAGTAGACAGCTAAATAATGATCTCAGTCTCAGATTTCTTAAAATCAGCGGAGACAGATCCATTTATTAGTTTTCTATGTCTGCCATAACAAATTTCCACTTACTTAGTGGCTTAAAACAACACAAATTTATTTCTTATGGTTCTGTAGGTCAAAATGTTCAGTGTGGGTCTCACGAGACTAAAATCAAGGTTGTCAGCAGGCTACATTCCTTTCTGGAGGCTCTAAGGGAGAGTAAGTAGTGCAGCCGCAATTCATCTTCATTGTGTACACATATACTGACCTGATCCATTGTAAAAAAGCTCAGCCTTTTTCTTCCTCCATCAGCTGGTCATAAAGGAGCTCATACATGGCCCTAGGTTTGAGCTAAAGGACAGGTGCTGGTGTAAGAGCAACAGATGGTATGCAGAGCTGGGCTACTTACTTACATAGCTGCAGTCCTACCTGCCAATCCTAGATGCAGCACTTACATTTTATGATGGATTGCTACAAGACCCGTGGGCTGGATCTTGTGGTCCAAGCATTGCAAACTGGAACTACTACAAAGTCCTTTCCTGCTTTGAACCCTACTCAGAGTTGGCAGCCTTTCATGTCACCCACTCTACCAGTTCGAACAGGGTTCCCAGGAGAGGAATATTTGGCCTCAAGAATCAGAAGTGGCCTATCAAGTGGTTGGAGGTGCAGGGAACAATAAATTTTCTTTTGCTTTGGAAAATATGTTCATTTTGCCTCAGGCTACTGGGCACCTAAAAATTTTACTGACGTAGCACTCCTGAAAATCTTCAAAGGAATTCTCTCACATTCTCTGGAGTGCGTGTGTCCTACCAGGACCTCCAATGAACTAGCCACTGTGCTCATCTGGTCCGATAATAGATATTATCAGTATAGCAGACCAATGTGAGGTTCTGTGGGATGTCTAGGCCTTTTCAGACCATATTTTAAGAGAATGGGAAAGTTCATATAGATCTGGGGCAAGACAATGAACACACACCATTGCATGTTCCAAATAAATGTGAAGCATCAAATTCTCTTTACTGATAGGATTGTAAAAGAATATATGACCCCATAGCACAAGCATAAGACAATGTTAATCTCTTTAGTTGTCACAGCAGCTGTGATTAGGGCCACTACCCAGTCGATTTTGTGCTACCCCGCTGTCATCCATCAGGGCCTGTCTGGTTTCTTCAGGGGGCAGACTGATGAATAAATAGAGATTTAATGACTACCACCTCTATAAGAGTGAAATAGAAAGGTGGATGAGGGAGAGTTTATTGATTTGGGAGCTTTCTCCCAGAATACAGAACTAAATAACCTAAAGAAGGCCCCGGGAGATAGATGGAGCATGATGCTGGCATGGCTCCTAGGAGGATGGTAAAGGAGATGGCCCAACTGAATGAAGTAAAAAAGCCAAAGATTATCATGGTGTGCAGTGGAAGGTCAATTAAAAGGCTCAGAGAAGAAGGCACGCTAGAGCAGATGTACTATGTAAAGCTGGAAAGCTCGATTATATTATGACTTAACCCTATTTATTGATCTAGTGAACAGGAGGTGGGTAGGGAAAGATTTTGGTGTAAGGAGGTTGCATGTTGTCTTATGAGAGAAAGACCTTTGCATCTTTTCAAGTAAAACAGGTATATTAACCCTCAGTAGGGAGGAATGGGGCCACTTTTGCAGGCTCAAAAAGTTAAGAGAAATCTAGGGAGTCAATATTTTGTGGGGAATCAACCCAAATGTCCTTATCTCATGTGTCCAGGACCCATTCTTTCTCAACCAGTGCCCTGACCTTGGCACACTCTTGATTGGGAGTTTAACCTTTCTTGGAGCCAAACTACTATGTCAAATTCCTGTGGCTGCTTCTCAGCCTTCTCAGCCCTCCCACTATAAGAGATAATACCTCCTTACATGCTATCAACGAGGATATCTCTGACATCCACTCTTAGCTTATAATTGGCAGTTAATCACTATCAGTTTTTGTTATTTTTCGAGATCATCGAGTTTACCAATAGCCATCCAGTTCCATTGTTTTTACAGTTATTATTTCTCTCACATTTCTCAAATACATGATATATAGCACAACTTAATGAATTCTGTTCCACCAGTATATCATCCCAGTTCATCATTGCTTGAAAGTCTTAACAATTGCTTTGCTACCTAGTGCCAGGGGCTATCTGCTGCCCACCTACCACCAGTAATGGGGTACTTTTTGCCAGGTAGGTTTTGAATGATTCACTTCCAAATTCCCATCTCAGTGCTTGACACAGAAGGTTTC
>NW_011889178.1:1012180-1034294 GCF_000151845.1 Pteropus vampyrus | reverse complement strand
GGCAAGACAATGAACACACACCATTGCATGTTCCAAATAAATGTGAAGCATCAAATTCTCTTTACTGATAGGATTGTAAAAGAATATATGACCCCATAGCACAAGCATAAGACAATGTTAATCTCTTTAGTTGTCACAGCAGCTGTGATTAGGGCCACTACCCAGTCGATTTTGTGCTACCCCGCTGTCATCCATCAGGGCCTGTCTGGTTTCTTCAGGGGGCAGACTGATGAATAAATAGAGATTTAATGACTACCACCTCTATAAGAGTGAAATAGAAAGGTGGATGAGGGAGAGTTTATTGATTTGGGAGCTTTCTCCCAGAATACAGAACTAAATAACCTAAAGAAGGCCCCGGGAGATAGATGGAGCATGATGCTGGCATGGCTCCTAGGAGGATGGTAAAGGAGATGGCCCAACTGAATGAAGTAAAAAAGCCAAAGATTATCATGGTGTGCAGTGGAAGGTCAATTAAAAGGCTCAGAGAAGAAGGCACGCTAGAGCAGATGTACTATGTAAAGCTGGAAAGCTCGATTATATTATGACTTAACCCTATTTATTGATCTAGTGAACAGGAGGTGGGTAGGGAAAGATTTTGGTGTAAGGAGGTTGCATGTTGTCTTATGAGAGAAAGACCTTTGCATCTTTTCAAGTAAAACAGGTATATTAACCCTCAGTAGGGAGGAATGGGGCCACTTTTGCAGGCTCAAAAAGTTAAGAGAAATCTAGGGAGTCAATATTTTGTGGGGAATCAACCCAAATGTCCTTATCTCATGTGTCCAGGACCCATTCTTTCTCAACCAGTGCCCTGACCTTGGCACACTCTTGATTGGGAGTTTAACCTTTCTTGGAGCCAAACTACTATGTCAAATTCCTGTGGCTGCTTCTCAGCCTTCTCAGCCCTCCCACTATAAGAGATAATACCTCCTTACATGCTATCAACGAGGATATCTCTGACATCCACTCTTAGCTTATAATTGGCAGTTAATCACTATCAGTTTTTGTTATTTTTCGAGATCATCGAGTTTACCAATAGCCATCCAGTTCCATTGTTTTTACAGTTATTATTTCTCTCACATTTCTCAAATACATGATATATAGCACAACTTAATGAATTCTGTTCCACCAGTATATCATCCCAGCTCATCATTGCTTGAAAGTCTTAACAATTGCTTTGCTACCTAGTGCCAGGGGCTATCTGCTGCCCACCTACCACCAGTAATGGGGTACTTTTTGCCAGGTAGGTTTTGAATGATTCACTTCCAAATTCCCATCTCAGTGCTTGACACAGAAGGTTTCTCACTGTGACATTTACAATGGCTGGGATAGTAAGTACTTCATTCCTAAAGACTGGGTGGTACATCTCAGTGTCTATCAAGTAATCTTAAACCCTTATTATAAATCAGAGCAAGCTGAACCAATTTCAGAAAGAGCCTATTTCAGGCAAAATTCTTCCTCTGGAAGGCTCTTGTGAAATAAACATATATCCTTGACTTCATTTCCTTAGAAAGGCAGAACTCTTTGGTAGTTTAACTTGCTCATAGGCAAGTTATCAATTAATGGTGCTTATTAGATGTCTACTATATGCTCAGTCACTATGCCTGCACCTTGCACTCTGAGATTTTGATGATTTTAATAAGCTTCCCAAGTTTTTCTTATACAGGTGGTCTCTAGCAACTGTTATAATACTTTCCATTAGAATATTTGTCAACACACGCAGGTAATATCTTTAGATATATGTTAACTGAACTTCTCCTTCAGTTGACCTCAGGATTCCAGCAAATGTACTCATAACATACTTCTCTTTAATATTTATTAATAAATTGTGTAATGTAAGTCTTCTCCTCTAAAGCACAATCTCCATAAACTCAGGGCCCAACTCTGCCTTCTATCTGGTTATATTCCTCAAGTCAGTATCATACTTTGCCCGAAGTGAGTGCTCAGGAAATGTCTGTTGAATTGACTTTAGATGATGGAGTAAGCAGAATAATGACCCCCTATGCAAAGATGTCCATAGTCTCATCCCCTGGAATCTGGGTCTGCTCCTTATGAATTTGAATATGTTATGCTACCTGACAAGGGAGAATTAAGGTTGCAGGTGGAACTAAGTTTGCTAATCAGTTGACCTTAAAGGAAAAATCCCAGATTATCCAGGCGGATCTAATGGAATCACAAAGGTCCTTTAACATGAAAGTGGGAGGCAGAAGAGGTCAGAGTCAGAGAGAGATCTGAAGATGGAGGAAGGGGCCATGAACTGAAGAACGCAGGCAGCTTCTAGAAGGCAGAAAAAGTAAGAAGTGGATTCTCCTCTAGGGCTTCCAGTAGGGACCTCACACTAGACACCTTGAGTTTAGCCTAGTGAAACCCATTTCAGACTTCAGACCTCTAGAACTCTAACAGAATACATGTGTGTTGAGCCATTAAATTTATGGTAATTAATTAACAATGCCAGTAGAAAACTAACATAGATGGTAATAGAAATGTTAGGTCTTAGTAGCATTTATTGAACAACTACCTTCCAGACACTTTACCTCTATTCTTCCTTGTCATAAAAAACTATTATCCCATTTGGCAGATGAGACATCAGAGGCTCAGAATAGTCAAGGAATGACTGAGATTATACCACTGGCACGTGGTGGAGCTGGGTTGCAAACCTCTCAGATCGATACTCTTTCACGTACCCATGCTATTCAAAGTTTGGTGCCTAGATATTGTTACTGATTCATGTCAGAATAAGTATAGATATTGACACTGTGTGTTCAGAAACTTATTATAGTAATTCTTTTCTTTTAAAAAAATTTGTTTTTGAAATGTAATTTTATGTCTGTTGAATCTTAAATAAATGGGGGCTCATTTTACACATCTTTTTAATTTCACTTTTTTTAGTAATTTATTCTTACTGTATTTTGTAAAAATACAGATTCATCATGAATTGGAAAGGGAAACAATGGTTCTAAATCCTAGACACTTTGAGAAGCACTGCACAGAAAACAACACTGAGATTTGGGGTTTTCAGGGTTCCTTGCCTCTGGTTTTACTAGTCCCCCAACAGTGGCAAGAGTGAGGAGCATGGCCCAGAGCTCAGGGCCCTTGTGGGAGGGGTTGTGGAGAACGGGCAGCCTGGTCTTCAGAAGTGTTCTTTTACCCGAGGGTAATGTTCTCCCAGTTCTATCTCCCATTTGTACCCCAAAGCCTTGCCATTTCTACCTTCTTCCTCTCTTTTCAATAAAGATTTTCAAAATTTAACATTTCCTTCCCTTTCTTTGGTCAGTTTCTTATGAGAGTGCATGTCCCCCCATTTCTCCCTGCCTACATATATCACATGGCCTGCATTTTTATGAATCCAAGAATAAATGCATTTTTGGCTAACAGCTAAGAAGTATTTTTAGACTCATAGGGCTGTATTTTTGTCTTTTTCAGAGCATAATTTGAAACAGATGCAGTTGCATGCAGCCCTCTTTCATTCTGTACCCGGTTTCAGATGTCCTGCTGGCACACTTCATCCCTTGAGAAATATGTAACACTCTAATGAAAACCGATCTGATGTGAAGCATATAAGTCTAGAGGGATGAGCCATCCAAAGAACAAGAAGCTGGGATCTTGCCTGTTTCTTCAGACTGCTTTGGGTCAGCTGCGTTTTGACCTTCGATTTGCCAGGGAAAGGGGCTTCTGCAGTCAAGATGTTTCGCAAGCAAATGAAGGAGAGAGGATGAAGGGTGGTCAAAATAGGAAAGATTTTCAAAAGCCCAAAGAGTCCCCTGGAGAAAGAGGAGAACATCCCCAAAGGAATCACGGCTGTTTTCCCTAGCCCTCGCAGTTCCATGATGGAACCAGACAACAGTCCAGGAGAGCTTGCATGATAGAAAGAGAAAGAACCCCACTAACCTATCCCACTCATGAAATCTTCCACTTGTCCATAGAACAGGAAGCAACCTCTGTCATCATCTAGTTCAACATCCTTATTCTATAGCTGCCCTCCAGAGCTATGTTTGGGTCTAACTTTGCCTTGTACCATTATCATCTGAGTAGACATCAAAAAGTTTCTTGAAAAAGTGAGTGAGCAAATGAATGAATGAAATCGAGGCTCAGAGAAGGTAAATTTTTTGTCCAAGATTAAAGAGTACAGAAATAAAACAGATGTATTTCTATACAGGCCAGGCTTGCTGGCAGTACCAATATAGAACTCCCAGAATGCTCCTGGTGTGAATTGAGACTTGGGAACTGGTTTTCTCTGAGCTTGCTGAGGGTTAAACCTTCAAATATCTCAGCTGAGTTTAACTTGTTCTATAAGCAGGAATTCTATACATTTTAAATCAAGAAGTCCTGAATCCCAGTAGATGAAAAGTTTCATATGACCGAAAGGGCCGAGCCTGTGTGAGCATTATACATTATCTTATTTCACCCAAGAAAGTAAAAACTAGGTGGTGGAGGGCCGGCCATGGTGAAAATGTCCCAAGGCAGAGGGTTATTTCGACTCTGCTATGATGGGAGCTAGGCGGGCATATTTACTCTTTTCTAATAAAATAAAAAGTGAAGTTAAAGTCAATTTAAAACACTTGCGATCTTGCAATTTTCAGATGTAAGTCTCTATTAGAATCAAAATCAAGGAAATGTTGACAGCCTTCTGTGGTTAAAAATTCAAGTCTTCCTTTCTCTGAAAAATCTTTTGGGGTTTGGGGCTAACCCAAGTAATAATAAATGGAACATAATTGGAACGTTGGCCTGTCCATATCTGACTGGAAAAATGACCAGAGTGAAAAAGTGACTGTGAGTTTCGCCTCACAGATGGGCAGCTTGAACAATGAACAAAAGCTGTGATGTAGCACACAGAGCCAGCCGCTGTCAGAGCACTCGATGGGGCAGGTGATGTGCCTTCTCAGAGCTTTGTTTTCATGTGAAAATGGTGATGACAATGCTTCCCTCACTGAATTGTTGTGACTAGGTCTTTTAACAGACGTATCAATAGATATATTGATAATGGCTAAACTTTTTCTAGCATTTGCTATGGGCTCAGGCACCACGAGTTTTTTTAGTCTAACTTATTTCAGAAGCAACTTCGGACAAATTATTTGTCCTTTATTCTTTGTTTATTCTTACTTTATTGAGAACAAACCTCTGGAAATTATTAATTTTGTCTACCTCATAGAGTTGTTGTGAAGATTAAACAAGTTAATTTATAAGCATGTTTATTCAAGTATATGACCCATGTTAAGTCCTTAATGAATGTTGGCTATTAATGATCTATTATATTATACTGACTAGTAATAATTAATAATATAATATTGAGTTCCTATGAATACTATCTGCATGAGGAGGGGGAAAGAGGAGGAGATTGTAGTGACTATGGGGAGCTTCACAGAAGTGGGGACGTGTTGGTTAACATGCGCTCTCCACACTTCTCCATTCTCCCTGCTCGTGCCCAGGGAGGCTGACCTATACAGGTTATACCAAGAGGCTCCCTCAACCTCTGGCTTCCTCAGTGCTCAGCTGATGTAGAGTCTGAACAAAGAAAGAGGGAGAGAGGAGAGTGAGGTCAAGGCATCTATTTCCCACCCTGTGCCCCCTCGTCCCTTCAGGCCTAAGGATGATAAGAGCTCCCCTTCTGTAACTAGCCCCAGGCACTGCACTGTCACTTGTGATTTCCCTGTAGTCTGCCCATACTTTGGAAAATAGTGCCTTCATTACATTCCTCTTGAACTGCCCAAGCGAGGCCTCTACGGTCTTCCTGGATCTTCCCTTGTATTCATTCTATTCCTATGCTAACATCTAATAGTGGTAACAAACAGTACTTCAGAGAAACGAATTCTGTAATCTTCGAACTGGTCATCCTGAGTAGTTCCTTTTACTCATCTATACCCCTTCTACTCTCTTCCTATCTTATCTCACATGGGAGGAGAAAGTACTGCAGGATTGAAACTTAGTTCAGATTTTTCAAATGGGGCAGTGGAATGACAAGGTTTTGAGGGCTTTAGAGCATGGGTAAGAAGGTGTTGGATGATTTAGGCTAGGTAGTTTAAGAATGAGGCCAGGTCATTAAGCATCAGAGAAATGCAAATTAAAACCACAAGGAGATATCACCTCATACCTGTCAGAATGGCTATCATCAATAAATCAAAAAACAACAAGTGTTGGTGAGGATGCAGAGAAAAGGGAACCCTCATATAGTGTTGGTGGGATTGCAAATTAGTACAGCTGCTATGGAAAACAGTATGGATGTTTCTCAAAAAATTAAAAATGGATATACCTTTTGACCCAGCAATTGCACTTCTAGGTATTTATCCAAAGAAAATCCAAACAATAATTCATAGAGATCTATGCACTGCAATATTCATGGCAGCACAATTTACAACAGCCAAGATATGGAAGCAACATAAATGCCTATCAACAGATGATTGGATAAAGAAATTATGGTTCATATACACAATGGAATATTACTCAGCCATTAAAAAGATGAAATCCTACCATTTGCAACCACATGGATGGACCTAGAGGTTATTATGCTGAGTGAAATAAGTCAGACAGAGAAAGATAAATACCATATGATTTCACTTATATGCAGAATCTAAGGAACAAAAAAAAACTAATCAAAAACAGACTCACAAATATAGTGGACAATTTGGTGACAGACAGAAGGGAGGGGGTTGAGGGCCTGGGAGAATGGGTGACGGGTTAAAGAAGTACAAATTAGTAGTTGATAGTTGGTCACGGGGATGGGGAGCATGGCAGAGAGAATACAGTTAGCGTTAATATGATGGCTGGGTGGAGGGCCGGGGGAAGGAGGGAGCAATTGGGGGATTGTTTTATGAACTATTTAGATGTCTAACCAATGTACTGTATACTTGAAACTAATTTAAATAATTTTTTTTTTTTAAAATGAGGCCAAGTAGGTGCTAACAGACTGGAAGAACATCAAAGAAATCAAAGGACTAGTGATCTGTACGAGGCTGAAGATCAAGTGTGGCAGCAGTGAAGAGAAGAGACAGCTGAATGTATAAGAAGTTCAGTCCAAGGATGAGCTAGTGGGTTAAGATTTCAGAGGTGGAAAAGTTCCAAGTGATGATAAGAGTCAGAGTGTGTGGGTGGGATCAGGTGGGTTAAGTGGAGAGGAGGTGATGGCCACTGTATCTGAGGAGGTCAGGAACTGAAAGGCAAGGTGAAGAATGGGTTGTCAACGTGGTCGCTGACATCACCAAAGATGAAGGCACAAGCCGGTGCTGAAAGGACGATGAGGTGGGTGCTGCAGATCTCAGAGAAACCAGGGAGTGAACCCAGGAGGGTGGTAGGCGACAGACAGCAGTAGGAGGGAGAGGTATAAGGCACGCGTCTGAAAGGAGGAATCACTCAAGGGAAGTTGTTCGCTTTGTGAATGTCAACTCCTTCTCTAGCCCCTAACATTTAGAGGAGAATAAACAACATCCTGTATCATTTGACTCAGAGCAGAACAAATGGCACACTCATCTGGGGCAAAATATTTTAAGATAGTTGGAACCTAGAATTAGAGATGAAGGACTATCACTTGGAGAGGAAAGAGACCATGGCAAACAAATGTTTATTTGAATATTGACTTGAATCTCTAAAGATCTTCAAAATGTCTACCCTCACTTTCACCTTCCCAATAGAAATGTTTCATGCCCATTTTTTGAGTATTTGTGTAATATGTTCACCTTCCTTTAAATACTGTATATTACAAGACTTTCCTGGTTTAACAATGATGATTCAGTTCTTTAACAAGTAAATGAGTCGTGTAAAGTTACACAACCCATTCCTCAGAGTTTCCTTGAAAAACGAGAAGATGCAAGCAAAAGTAAGATCAAGGATATGAGACTAGTTTCCATTTAATTTACTATAACATATAGTATGCCATTTCATTTTGGTCCTTTAACTGAAGAACCGATTTTTTAATTTTATAAAGATTGAAAATAAGAAGAACATTTAAGCAATACAAACAAATTTCTTGAGGCCAGCATAATTCTTCTTGCTTACCCTTTTAAGACTCATCCCACTATTGGTCTCCTGCTGATGAACTTTGCTTCTAACAGAGAAGCCCAAAGTCACTTTCTTAGAGCAGACCAGAAGACAGAAGTATCAGCCTTGCACGTAGGGAGGATGAGGTCCTTGTTCAGGTTGTATGGCAGCACAGCTATTTCCCCTATTATTCACTTTCTCTTTTTTTCCATTCCCCCTGGATTTTTGTCTGTGACCAGCCAAATGAAGACAACATTTCACAGCCTTGCTTGAAGCCCTGTAACTAAATTTTTCAGCCCGTGTGATGTGAGAAGTGGTGTGTGCAAGCTTTGGGAAGTGTCGTCAAAGGGACGACACTTATCTTTTCCTCGTTGTCTTCTTACTGGCAGATGCACAACTGAAACTCACGCATCCATCTCTGTTGCTATGAGACGGAAGCTGTGCCAAAGATGGAAGATCAAGAAGACAGAAGGAGCCTGGGTCCCTGATGACCACGAAGCTGCCCCATCAACTTTGTACCACTCGCTTGCTGGACTGGTTTAAGCCATTGCTATTTTAGAGTTTTTGTTCTCTCAGCTAAATCTAAGCCTAACTAAAACAAGGTATGATGCCCAAGTTCCACTAGTTTCCTCCCTAACTAGTTCTAGAAGCCCCCGGGGAGGACATCATAATGTGTTTGGAGCTCATCTTTCGTCTCCCTCATGTCATTTTTGTTTTCCTTCTTCTCTAGACATTCGTACTTCTAGCTCTATCAAGTTACTTCTTCATGATAGTATCACTAGTATTTGATGCTGTTAATGAACAAGGTTCACTGTTCAGGCTGCTATTAGTTCCATGGAGTTCCATTTGATTGATAAGTGCACAGAGATTAGCATCTGCCACACACCAGCTGTATCATGTGGGAGCATTGCCTAACCTCTTGCCGTTATCTGTAAAATGAGAAAAATAGTATCCACCTCATGGGGTCATTGTGATGACTGAAAAAATAATGATAATCAAAGACAATGTTTAATTTGCTCTCTCCATGGGCCAGGATCTGTGTACACATATTCTGTATCAAACATTTAATAAATGCTAAAACAATGCTCCATGATCCTGCCTGCACTGTGCTACCTGTAGGAGTGAGGATGGTGCTGCCCAGGACTAGCTAATGCTGCCCACATGATGCTAAAAGCATCTGAGCCCTGGGGCTTTTTTCCATAGGACACAGGACTGAGTTCACAGGACTTCAGTCTAACTGGATGACCTGAGTGGTAAAAAGTTTTCTGTGCTCAAAATAGTTTCTCATCTACCCTTGACCCTGATATATTGTCCTTAAGCCAAATAACATGAGTCACACTCCCAAGTGTGCTTGTCCCTCATGCAAAGGGAAGAGGGAAGAAGATATACCACGTGGTCTCTGTGATCCTGTCCGCAACTCCCGGATATGTCTAGTCATGTCTGAATTTCAGGGCGAACAGTCTCCAGCTGAAACCTATTCACCCACGCCTCCTCCTCACCCCACTCCTGTGTGCACCACTTCCAAGAAAATATATTAGGATTCTGATATATCTTGACATTTTACTATGGTACAGTTGTCATCTTTTGGGGACAAAGGGTCTCTGAACCCAGGAGCTTCTTTCTCTCCAACATGTGAATAGGACTGTTTCTTTTTGCTGCCCACATTGCCGTCAGTATTGCCCTCCTCTTCCTAAGCTCTGCGTACACACATCACCTCCGTTTTTCTCACCCACTGTAGCTCTAGGGTATCTGAGCTTTACCCACTTTTGTCAGCTGTGCTCATGATTGAATATTGTACCCACAGGTGTGCGGGTGGCAGGGGCAGGAGAGGAGAGGGAGATGGGAGCCTGAGCCAGACGTGGAGCATCCTTCACATCAGGCAGTCCCTTCTAGCTTTTAACATAGACTCTATTTTCCTTCGCGTAGTCATCAATGTGGAAACGTGCTCTAATTTATCAAAAGTTAACTCATTATCTTTTTTTCCTTTGTTAATAATTGCTCCTGTCCATATACACTTCCCCCAGTGCTGGTTCCTCTTCTTGTCGGCTCCGGTTTCCATTTCTGGCACTGCCATCCTCCCAGGACCCAGATTTAACGTCTCTGTGCTGTCTAGTGGCTGAAGATGGGTGCCATGAGAATGGTGGCTGTGTGAACGGTGGCTCCAGAATTGGGTAATGCCCAGCCTGCTCGGTGGCGCACAAACCCTGCCCAGGCTTGCTACCTTGCAGTCAGTGTTTATCGTCTCTCCTCATCCACTTAGTCCCAGGTTCTGTCTACCTTGCCAATACTGTCCATTTCCACTGCCATCATCTCAATCCAGCCTCTGCCATTCCCGTTTAGTTTTCTCACTGGTATTCCTTCCACCAGTTTCCACCAAGTACATCCTACAAGTCAGTGCCAAATTAGTCTTCCCAAAGCCAGATGGGTTGTGTCACTTCCATGAAAAGCCATCACATCAAATGTCCTGGTCTGGCATCCAGGTCCTCTGAATGCTATATCCATTCCCATCTACATCACCTTCACATATACCTTGCTTCAGTCAAAGTGAACTGTTTACTATTCTCCAGGCAATAAATAGCATTCCCTGATTTCGGGGCTATCTGCCTTACTTAGGCCCTTTTCCTAAGAAACTTCTATTAAACTAACATTGCAGTGACCTTTTGCTGTGTATTTTCTGTGACATTCTAAGAATGTCAAATGATGGCCTGTTGGCACTGATTGGGTCAAGCATTTAAATCCCCTTCGTAGGATTTGAGTCTTTCCAGATTCTCCCTAATCTGGATTGTCCCCAACTATCTGGTATCGCTCTCTTCTCTAAAATCTCTTAGCCTTTTGTTAAAATTTCTCTTAACCTATTTAAACTCGAGGCATTTGTATTCACATCTTAAATATGCCTTCAAGTAGTTAATAATTCAGTAAAGGAAATACGTCTTTGCATGTCTAATAAAGTCTCATATATACCTTTGTCCCTGTGGTAGATATGCGTGAATGAGGAAAAGAGGGAGGGAGGGAGGGAAGGAAGGAGAAAGGAAGAAGGAAAGAAGGAAGGAAGGAAGGAAGGAAGGAAGGAAGGAAGGAAGGAACAAAGGAAGGAAGGGAGGAAGGCAGGCAGTCAAGAAGGAAGGAAGGGCTAGTTTTCTAAATATAAATGACTTCTAAAACCCACTCCTCTGATTTAGAGATAGATGTTTTCAAATCCAAGATTGATACTGTTTCTTCTCATTAGTGCCGCAAGGAAATTCTTGAGGTTAGGCTAGATTGCAAAACACTGAAGGGAAAACCAGAAACTGAAAGAACTAAAAAGAATTCTGCACCTAGTTCTGATGGGGCGAGCGGGGAGGGGGGTTGTGTTTCACGTCTTTTAAGACTTCCACTCTCCCCAAACCTCCCTTTATATACCCACCCCCAGAAACTCTCTGAACCCTCTCCTGTTAGGGGTTTTTATGGTGCCTTCATTACAGAGGCACTGTAGATTAAATCATTGGCCACGGACAAGTGAACTGGAGGTCAGGGAGGTGAGACTGAAAGTTCTAACCTTCCAATCACACAATTGGCTTCTCTGGTGACCAGCACCCCGCTCCTGAGGTGCTCTCCAAATGTCAGCTCATTACCATAACCAAAGGTACCTTTATCACTCTCATCACAGAAAATTCCAAGGGTTTTAGGAGCTCTGCTCCAGAAAGGGGACTAAGACTAAAGAGACATTTCTTATTGGAAATCACAGCATCACAAGAACCACTCCTTTTACTTTAGGAAGAATCAAAGAAAAATAAGTGAAGAACAACATCAAAAGGCTAAGGACTGCTGACCTCTGCAATGTGGGCCTCTGAGATCAGGGAACACCAACCAAAGTGTGGGAAGGAAGGCTGGGACACACAGGGTCATTTGGGGTAGTCAGGAGGAAGGGAACTAAAGACAGACTTAATTTTGTCAAGAAGGAAATGAAGGGTGTGTGTGTGGTATATAGTGTGCATCTATATGTGTGTGTGCATACGTGTGTGTAGGTTTATGCGTGAATACATGTGCATGCATACAGTACGGTGTATATATTCCTTCCCTCTCTGTCTTCCCCCTGGGGAAGGGGAATGACAGCTTCTATTAAACTAACATTGCAGTGACCTTTTACTGTGTATTTTCTGAGACAATCTTTATTTCAACTATTTTGGATGAAAACATATTTTCTGAATTGGTCAACAGGATATGTGGTCTCAATGCTTAATGTCATGTGTCATTAAGATATTTCATCATCTGCTCAGTTTTCTCTAAAATACTTATTAGTCCCCACCTCCATCCTCCATAATTGCTCATTTAAAGTTTATCAAAAAACGTATTTTTCCCCTTTTAAAAATATATTTCTTAAGCTTCTTTCATGCATTCAGCTTTGGTTCCGGCAGCACTGTTATTTTTTCTCTCTTTGACAGAGATATTATAAAATGATAAGGAAAAAAAAAGGTAGGATTAGGGATGGGGAGGATGGGAGGCCAAAGAGGAAGGGAAAGGTGGATTATTCCTCAAAGCTATGTAGATATTTGTGCTTTGCCACTCTTGGATGTGGTGCTTAACTAAAAAGCCATCTCTAGCTTTGTAGGGCTGGTCCTCAGCATATAAAACAATTAGATGATTGTTCTTCCCAGATAATTTGTAACCATAAAATAACAGGCTTTAGCATTGTCTCCATTCCTTTGCTACTCAAAGTGCAGGCCAAGGGCTGGCTGCCTTAGCAACAGCTGGGAGCTTGTCAGAAATGCAGAATCCCAGACTCTGACCCATCCCCGCCCCTCAACCCGCTCCCCTCCCCTGCCTGCCCCGCCCCCCCCACCTGGAAAAGAATCTGCATATCAACAAGATTCCCAGGTGATCATGTGCACAGTATTGAGAAGCACTTCACGGTTATGGAAACTGAGGCCCAGAAAGAATGAGGAATGTGACCTAGATGTCTTCTTTTGTGGTAGGCATGTAAAGATAACTTCATTTCTGTGTAATTGAACCTGGCTTTTGAGCTCAGACTTCTGCTCTGTAGAAGAAGTCTTATTCTCGCTCAGTCCAGGTAACTTGGCAGTTCTGGATTCTCTCAGTCTTGCTTGGGTAAACAATTAACTCAAGATTGTCCCTCACACTTTTCTCTTGCCTTTCTATGTAGGTGTGGCCAAGTTCCTAGGGATCTTGTCTTCGATTCTGGAATCAGAAGGTCAGGGCAGTGCTGCCATGAACAATGTGCCATTTGATTGTCATGAGGTGCCAGGATCCAGGGACAAGTGAGGCTGAAATTCTTTTCTTCTGCTCACTTCAAAGTTATAGCCCTTTGTGGGGTGGCTTCAGCATGGAAGAAGAGGTGTCTTAAATTAATTCACAAAAAGGCTCCTGGACAGGGCAGCCTAGCAGAGGCTCTGGGTAAGAGCTGTTTGGTCCCTAGCAGTCCTCAGTAGAGACCTGAATGAACAGAAAGAAACCTAACCTCCAAGTGTGTCAGCTGAACAGTCTTGCAAGGACTTACAGACCCATCAGAGAAGCTGCGATGGCTCTGCCAAATTCAACCTGAGAGTATTTTTATAATCTTAGGGCGAGAGAACTTACAGATATGAAATAATGCAAGTTCCTCTCTAGATTTTGCATTTCTTTGTTTCTTAAGATACACAGATGTATTTTTCCAGGGACCTTAATCAAGTGAAAAACAGTGCAAATTTCAATCTCTTTGAGCAGACATAAGAATTAGAAAATTTAAAACTTGAACTTAGGAGGTAGATGTCATATCCTTAAATTTACGATGTCCATTATGTAGCAACTACAAATAGGGTTAAATACATCCCTCCAGCGTCTCATGCCACTGGCCAGATCATCTGGGTCCTGGCCATGTGGGCCCTGGTTTGGTCTAATGCAACCACAAGCAAGCAGAGAAGGTACATCTAAATAGTGTGTAGGGCACTCTAGCAGTTCCCTTAGTGAAACTGGGAAGATTTGGAATTACACATAAAAATTTTTAAAGACTTCAAGCAATAATTGATATTTTATATTAAGATGCATGAAAATATTTTATATCCCATGTGCTTATATTATTTAAGAGAACTGGACCTATTAGAATAAAAGGCCAGCCTTATAACTTTAATCTGAAATGTATAATTGAATAATTGATTTTAACTTGTTATTTTTAGGCAAAAATCATACAGTTTTATATAGTACTAGAATAATTAAGACAATTTAGGTTCACTATACCTAAATTTAAATAATTTTTACAACAATAATAACTTTCTCTTGGGAAGTTAGAAGATTAAAGTGGAAATAAAGTGGAGAGCCCCTTAAGTGGAAATAAACATATTAAAATGTAAATGTCATTAGAAGTATTTGAATGTGTTTAACTTTGCACGTGGAATCAAATATTTAGCAAATATCTCCTAAAAAGTATGTGCCTAAATAATATTTGCAAGACTAGCAAACTTTGTTCACAAACCACCTTAAAAGCTAAAGGTAAAATCAAGTTTTAACATTTATAACCTTAATAAATCAGATACTAATTTAAAAATAATAAAGCAAACCTCAGAGTAGTGTCATTCCTGCAAAACCATAGTTAGGGCACCGCAAACTCAGAATTGTCAGTGAGCTGGCCTCCTTTGCAGAGATCCTTGGTTCTATCAGGGGAAGAGCCCAGGAGACACATCCTGGGAAAGCTGTGGGTGCTTTCTGCAGCCACGTGGGGTTGGTGGGAGTTCCTGTGGCTGCCCTTGGCCCATGTCCTTGGACAGCTCATTCAGATTCTCTTGTTCTACCACTCAGGCACCGTGGTGGTATGAGCTTCTCCAGGGGACCAGCATCTCCTAAACTACATCTGGGCAGCAAGGCCCAAGTCCCCTGGCATCCTCCTGTCCTGGGTTTCTTGCCCTCACTTTCACTGCCAGGGATTTACCTCAGGAAAGAAGAGGGTTCTCACCACCTTTCTCAGGGAGCCACATGCATAGCCCACTCTCTACCTCTCCTCCCCTCACTGGGAAGCTTCTCCTCCAGAAAGGTAAAGATCTGGCTCTTCGTCTAGTCTCTTTCAACCTATTATTCTATGCTTCACGCTCCTCTCTTTAGGTTCTGGGTAGTGCAGATTGTATTTTCCAAAACGTCCACAACAACATCTCTCATTTCTCACACTCACCTCCCATGTGATCTTCTTACGTCCTCATCAGGAGGTAGAGTCTAACTCTCTTCCTTTTGATTCCAGGTGAGTTAGTCATGTGCTTCGATAATAATAAGGTCTGGTGGAGGTGACACTGGATAACTTCTCAAAGCAAGTCATAGTAGGTGATGCAAATTCTGCCTTGATTTCTGGAGCACACACGTGCTTGAAGTTCTGAGCTGTTACATGAGAAATCTGACAACCCTAAGGCCAGAAGCCAAGCACAGGTAATGTCAGTTTGTAGGTGGTCTGGTCTTCAGTTCTCCCCAACAGTATTAGTCTACTAGAGCTGCCACAACAAAGTACCACAGACCATGCAGCCTAAGAACAGGAAATTATTTTCTCACTGTTCTGGGGGTTAGAGATCAAGGTGTTGGCAGGATTGGTTTCTTCTGAGGGCTGTGAGGGAAGGATCTATTCTAGACCTTTCTCCTTGGCTTGCAGATGACTGTCTTCACCCTGAGTTGTTACTCTGCATTTGTTTGTGTTCAAAATTTCCTCTTCTAATAAGAACACCAGGCCTTTTAGATTAGGGCCCACCCTAGTGACTTTATTTTAACTTAATTAGCTCTGTAAAAACCCCATGTCCAAATATGGTCACATCCTGAGATACGAAGAGTTAGGACTGCAACGTGTAAACTTTGAGGACGACACAGTTCAGCCCGTAACAGGACCCATGAGCATAACAAAATTGTTATCACTTTATGCCATTAAGTTTGGGATGAACTGTTATTCAGCAATAATACCCAGAACCATGTTCTAAAGCTGTATCCACTCTTTTTTGGGTCAATAGGAAAACATATGTTGAAGATAAATTTAATTATTATCTTAAAAGAATGTCTGGCTACACATTCACCCATCGATATTCATGGAGCTTCTACCATTAGCCAGATACTGCTAAGTGGTCATCAAACATAAAAGGTCTCTGCTCCGGGAAGTAGACATTAATTAATTAATTAATTAATTACTAAATAGATATAAAGGTACTGAGTAGTGGTACATGGTGTTATGAGAGTCTGTAATAAGGATTTGACCTTGTCCAGTGGTCAGAGAAGACTCACACTGTGGTGGGAGGGAGCATGGTCCAACTGCAGGATGAAACAAGGCCTCCGTTAGCTGGAGCCCAGAGAGCTGGGACACCCTGCAGAAAAGGTGGGCAGGACTCAGACCATTGTATGAACTTGCGGACCATCCAAAGTAGCCATCCAATGAAAGATAGAGTGGAGAAGAGAAGAAGGGGTGGTGGTAGCAAAATCAGGGTACATTCCATGCATTCTAAGTCACTTTGGTAAAACATGGAGGATGGATTGGAGAAAGCGGAATGGGCAAATCAATTTAGAGGCTTTACTCAAGATGAAACGTGAAATAATCAAGATGAGATATGATGTCTTTTCCTTTGGGGTTATGGTAATGATGGAAAAAGATGGGCAAATAAAAAAAAAATATGTATCTAGAAGGCGAAGTCAGTAGGTGATGGGTTGGAGATAGAGAAGAGCTAGGAGGAAAACCAGGAGAAAGTTGGGTCATGGAAGCCAAGGAAGGAAGATGCCCTGAGAGGACAGGTGTGGCCAACACCTCTGATGCTCCTGTGAGGATGAGAAGCTGTGGACTGAAATGTCCTGGGTCTGAGCGACACGAAGCCATTAGTGATGAGAGAGAGAGAGAGAGAGAGAGAGAGAGAGACAGAGAGAGAGAGAGAGACAGAGAGAGAGAGAGAGAGAGAGAGAGAGAGAGAGAATGTGACTTCAGATTGGAATGGGTCGAAGAGTGAGTGATAGTGGAGAAAGGCAGACCTGAATTCAGACGATTCTAGAAGAAACAGAGATTTGAAAATAGAGAAGGGAGCCTCTGCGACTCAGGGCAGAGTCCCGACCAGATACCAGCACTTCACCTTCCGTCACTCCATGCAGAATCTGTTTCAAGTTAGAACAGCAGCCAGGAGGACTCAGGAGGAGGACTCATTCCTCTGAGTTAGAAAACAAAAGCAGTAAAAGCAAATGCTAAAATGTTGCCCAGAGGAGAAAGGAAACAAGGACAAGGGGACCTCTAAGATCTGGACATTTATTTATTCACTCATTCAGTCATTCAATAAATGGCAGGCAGAGAGTATCTAATTGCATCCTTGAACAAGCAATAGTAATAACAGTACTTGCTGAGCATGCCATGAGCCGGGCTCTGTTCTGAGCGCTGTACACATAACACTCATCTGATCTTCACGACAACCCTGTAAGGTGAGCGTTCTCATTAACCCACTTTATAGATGAGAAGCTTTAGGCGCAGAGAGGGTAAATAACTTGCCCAAGGTCCCACATCAAGTAAGTAGTGAAGCTGAGATGCAAACCCCATTAACATAATCCTGCGAAGAAGCATTGAAGGACAGGTACTATCCCTTCACTTGCTCAGCAAGCACTTAAGAAGCACCTACTGTCTCTAAGTGCTGGGGGTATAAGGATGAATCAAACTCAGTCCCCGCCCTCCTATGGCTTACACTTTCATGGGAGAAACTGATGCCTACATAGGGACCAAAAATCGGTGTGATAAACGTTACAGTGGGGAAGAGCATGGTGTGTGGAATGCCAGACCTGCTCTCAGAGATCAAGGAAGGCTTTTCCAGGGAAGAGATGGATAATAAACAGAAGTCCGAAGCAGGCGGGCAGCTGTCTTACAAGGTAGAGGTAAAGGGAGAGAAATAAAAGCCATGTCCAGGCTAACAGAGAAGCTTGCTTGGGCCGGGTGGGGCTGGAGCAGGAGAAGAAGACGTAAGAGTCTGGAACTCAGATTCTCTTTTAGGAGATTAGGTATCTGAAGTTCCAACCCAGCTAATAGTTAGGAGGCCGCTGAGGATGACCTGATGATCAGGTGGAGCAGTGGTGGCACAGAGGAAGTGAGTGACAGACCTTGACCTGCTGCTCCACAGTGTCAAAGATCCTCTCCTTGGTCAAACTCTAGGCGGAAGCCTCTCAGCCCTCTTCTCAGCTAGGCTTCACCCTTGGCCTCTAAAAACTTAAACAGACACTAACATAATTTCTATCTGCTTGACAACTCAACCCTAGGATGACACTAGACCCCCTACCTGCTTGAGAAAACTCAAGGCTGTCAAAAAAATTAATCATTTGTTGCAGCCAGTATCTGAAGATAGGCCCCTGACCACCTTTTTTTAGATCATTCACTAAAAAAGGGATGGCAACAGTGAATCTTTCCTCTGTCCCTTTGAGGTGTACATGTATCTCCTACGACTCAGGAGTGTCTTTCTCAAGGACCTGAAAGCCATTTTTTTGAAATGTAATCATCAGAACACATAGGGCCTCTGTCTCCCAGCCTCTGTGAGAAGACAGAATCTGATCTTTGATAATTGCCAGCTAATGGCCACAGCCGGCCTAATCGCATTTACGCTGACCGACCCTTTGTGATTTTTTACCTTCCTGATTCTACTGAGTCCCCAACTCACTCACTCCCTGCCCCCTCATTTTCCTATTAAAACATCCAATCAGCTCTGTACATATCAAAGTTGAGTTCAGTTCACACTGGACTTTTTTCCATATTCTAATAGTTCTTAAATTAAAAGCTGTCCTTATCACCTTAACTAGTGCCTAGCTTTGCTTATCTTTGACGATAGTTCAGCTCAGAACCAGGTGAGAATCCATCATACTACTGAGCAGAATTATTTTAGCTTGTGTACAGCCACACACAGTATAAGTACCTGTTCACACAAACCTGTGGATCTGATGCACCGCGGCCTGCTCACACTGGGCCATTCACAAAGCTCTTTCAACCTCCTTGGCCCGACACGACCAGTTAAACCTCTCTACAGAACAAGAAACCGCTGACTCACTGAAAACAGAGAGCGTTTATAAACAGGAAGCTGAGTGTGTGACCACAGATATTCAGCATCTGATAGCAATTGCTGAATGAGGCAAAAAAAAAAAAAAAGGTTTGAAATAAAAAAAAAATCTCTGCCACTAAATTAGAACTCTCTAGCTCATGGAAATACAATCCCACTATTGATCTTTTATTAAATACTTAAATAAGGAGAGTTCTTATTCGGTCAGACCAAGTCGGTGTCAGGCAGGCTGCAAATATTGAGTAAATCCCTCTGAATGGGTGGTATTTTCTTTTTCCTTTCTCTTCCATCCCCAAGCAGAGCAAAAAGCCTCCTTGGTAAGGATTTCATGGCCATACAGAAGAGACTTGTTTTCCTGTTGAGTTCTGACAGCCCGCCTGCTCCGCGCAGGGGCCCTGTGCTGTTTTAAGTACAGTCTCCACCAGGAGAAATGCACAAACGCTAGCAACTTCAAATCTGGCCATGCAGTGACACCTACGAAGCACTGAAGTGGAAATGGAGAGTTGCCAGGACCACGCACAGCAGAGTGTGTCTCAGGACTGGGGCTTTCCCCACCTTGAGCAGCAAGGGAGCCACTCGTTTTCCTTGGCTCTTCGTTGTTGTGATGGGAGTTGGTGTCAAGCAAACTCACCCAAGAAGGTTGAATTCAGTGGCCAAGGAAGAAAAACAAGTGATTATCTCTAAAAAGTCTTCTTGGAATTGGCACCATTGCTGAGTTGGTCATCAGGCCAAAGTTACCCAAGAGATGTTTGGAATCTCTCCACTTCCCACCTGTGAAATCAGGTTGTGGATAACAGCACAGTGCCTGGAACACGTGAAGTTCTTGATAGGGAGTAGCTAAGTGCTTTATGGGCATAGTTTTGTTGAATCTGTGCAACAATCTCAAGAGATAAGTACTGGCAACCTTGTTGTTTAAATTATTAATAATGTGTTCAGTAAACCAATGAGTGGCCGATTCAGGATTATGGCCCAGGTAGGTCTGATTTCAGAGCACAACCATTTGCGTAACTTATTGCAAAAGTTTTAGATGTCATTTTCATATGTCACAAAATAGTACACTTCTTTGAATATATTTTCAACCATTAAAAAATATAAAAACAATTCTTAGAGTCACGTGTCTCTGACTTTATATTTGTACTGTAATTAGAAGTCCTGATCTTCAAATATTACCTACAAAGAAAATCTCATTAATTAGTTCTTCAGCTTCCCACAGAGCAGCAGATAGCACTTGTTTTTCTATTATTTATAGAGAAAATGCTGTGTTGAGATTCGCAAGTAGCAGTGATTGTGATCAAGTGCCTTGGACAACATATTAATGTTAACAGTAGTGAAAACTAACTTTTATAGAATATTTATTATCTGTTAAACAGTATGTATTAATAGGTCTATTTTACAGACAAGGACTCTTGAGGCTCAGAAAAAGTATTCTGGATTTCAGTGCAAGCAGGCTTATTCCAGAGCCCCTGCTCTCAACCGTCATGCTACACTGTGAAAGAGCTATGCCTACAATACTGGGATTTATTTATATAAAGAGCAGCCTGCTACTTCTGTCCCTTTAAAGCCTGAAAAAGGAATTCCTTGAGCAATGACAATTAGTACCAACTAATATTGGAGTTTCCAGAAGCAGACCCCGACACAGGTCCCTATACAAATGATTATAAAGAAAGTACTCCCCAGGGGAGAACAGTAAGATGTATGGGAAATGAGACGGGAAGGAGAAGTGAGCCAAGCAAAGGTGCAACGCCAATGGATGTCCTGAGAAGGGAGCCTCCCCAGAGCTAGTACAGGACTGCTACGGGTCACGTGCAGGTGGAGTACCCAAGGGGCTGCGCCATCTACTTATTATCAGGATTTAGTTCTGCCAAGTCTCAGCAAATTTCATCTTGCAGAAACAACATAGAAGTGTCTCTCTCCTGTCCACAAAGCCTAAAGCTAAGCTATAATACCATGGGACTACATGGTGTTATAGCAGGGGTTGGCAAAACATGCCTTCCACCAAAGCTGGCCTGCTGCCTATTTTTGTCAGTCTGCAATCTAAGAATTGTTTTTATATTTTTTCTTTGAAAATATATTCAAAGAAGTGTACTATTTTGTGACATATGAAAATGAAAATTATAAGAGATTCAGTTTCAGTGTCCATAAATAAGGCTTTATTGGAACATATATTGGAACTCATTCGTTATATATTATCTATGGCTCTTTCTACTCTAACATGGCATTATTGACTAGTTGTGACAGAGACCATATAACCCGCAAAGCTGGTAATATTTACCATGTGGCCTCTCACAGAAAAAGTTTACTGATCTCTGTTCTACAGTGTCAGGAAACCAAGATTCTTCTATTTTGTTGCTCTGCCATCTTTAACATGGTATCACCTCATGCGCTGAGATGGCTACTTAAGCTCCAGCCACTATGTCTGCATTCCAGCCAGTGCAAAAGAGAACAAAGAGTTCACTTTCTCCCTTTAAGAGAACTTCCGAGAATTACATTCTTCATTTCTGCTTTATCTGGTCAAAAGTTAGTCTCCTCACCACGCCTAGCTGTTAAAACCTTATTCCAAGAGGCTATGAGCCCAGCAAAAAAAGTGAGATTCCATTATTAAGGAAAACGTAAGAGGACAATTGGCAGTTCTGCTTCATCTTAAGACAGTTTGAAACAAGGGAATTTGAAAGAACGGTATATAATTATACAAGGCACAAGGAAAACCAAATCATTCTAACTTTTTACATTCAAATGATATTTCTCCTCTCCATTCCAATATTCATTTCCCTTAGTTCTTAACATACCATAGCAAATTAGTTCAGCATCTATTTTCCTTTCTTCTAGCTAGCTCTTTGCTTCTGCCAAAAAGAATATATTCTTCTCAGAAACTGTCTTTAATTTTTGTAAAAGTAATATATCCTTGGGAAAGAAAATGTAAGGATCCTTTGGAAAAATGACTGAATGCAAGTCCAGGACAGAAGCTCTACAAGATGAGCCTGCAACAACATCTTTTCATACCAAGATGCAAGGAAGTTATCAAAGACCTCCAGGGCACAACAACAGGATCCAGGAGCCACCTTGAAGGATTCCCATTAACAAGAGAGGGAATAATTTTATCATCAATAAGAATATCTGAAATGGACCAAAGCACATTAAATATGTTTAACTCT
>NW_011889178.1:989274-1012130 GCF_000151845.1 Pteropus vampyrus | reverse complement strand
GTTTAAATCTATGAATTTGTAGTAATAATAATAATAATAATAATATAATAATAAACACATTTGTCCTCTTCTCAGGTACCAAGGAAGCAACTTATTATTCTAAAAACTATAAAATAAAAGAATCAAGCATTTAATTTTCTTTTCCTGTATTAGTTGTTACTCAGGGAAACTAAATAGCTGATAAAGAAAAGAATTCTATAAATTCTCTTTATAGAATTATTTCAGCTAATGAACAAAAAAGAGTTACAGAATATTACCCTTTGCAAATCTCTAAGTAAATACTGAATTTAGGTTGTGTCCTCAGTAGCTAACATCATAAAAAGAGAGATAACCAGACATTATGTGTCTCTTGGTGGAAGCATACAACATTTCCATGAAGTATTGTTGCCAAAATTGGAACCTAAATCTGGTTAAGCCTCACGACTTAGCCACTAACCAGGCTCAGGGAAAAGCTATGACATGACAAGATGATAAGAAGACTCTAGACAGAACCCCCAGGAACATTTCCATGGAATGAATGGGTAAAAGAAGGGGACATTTGAAGGGTAATAAGACTAAAACAGAGAAGTAGGAGGAAAATTCAGGAGTGCAGTGCCATGGAAGCCAAGAGAAGACAGTGTTTAAGGAAGAAGGAAGTAAACAATGTAAAATGTTGCAAAGCAGTTGGGGAAGACAAGAGTGAAGAGTGTCCAGCTGGAATTAGCAACAAGGTCAGTGATGGCTTTGATGAGAAAGTTACAGCAGAATAGTGGACATAGAAGTCAGTTACCAACAAGCTGGTCAGTGAGAGGGTGTGAAGCAGTTGAGAGAGACAGTGGAGGACTCCATCGAATTTTGGTAATGAAAATATGGAGACTGCATTAGTGTCTTAAGGCTGCCATAACAAAACCAACCAACAAACAACAACAACAACAACAACAAAAACCAGAAACTAAGTGGCTTAACAACAGAAATATCTTGTCTCGCAGTTCGGGAAGCTCAAAGGCTGAGATCAAGGTGTTTCTCCGTGGAACCTAGCACAGCTTGGTCACAGTGAGGACTGAGGGTTTGGCCCCTCTAGTATTGCAGTTTAGAAATAGTAGATCCAGGAAACAGGACTCTAGATAGGAAACCAGGCCAGGGTCCCCTGAGACAAGAAGCAGACAACAGCTTGCATGCTCTGAGGAAAGAAACACAGGAGGAGCCACTGCAGATGCCCATGAGCTGACTGTGCCGAAGAATTCGCAACACTCTCCAGGAACTCACGGAAATGACTACGAGACCCAGTGGGGCAAACGGAGAAACCCCCTCTCCTACTTCAGACACCAGTAATAAGTCCAAGTTGTCACCTGTGCTTCTGACAAACTGGCCATAGGTTGGAGGTTCCCATTAACCCCTTCCTTGGGCTTGGTTAATTTGCTAGAGAGGCTCACAGAACTCAGAGAAACATTTTACTTACTAGATCCCTGGTTTAATACAAAAGACCATAACTCAAGAATACTCAGATGGAAGAGACGCATAGGGCAAAATACGAGGAGCGGGCACAGAGACTCGATGACCTTTCCAAATGAGTCACTCCCCCAGCACCTACATGTGCTCGCCAACCCAGAAGCTCTCTGAATCCCGTCCTTTTGTTTTTTTATGGAGGCTTCATTACATAAGCATGGCTTATTAAATAGATTGTTGGTCACTCGGGGATTGACTCAACCTCTACCCCTTCTCCCCAGAGGTCTGGTGGGGTGGAGCTGCAAATTTCAATCATCTAATTACAAGATTGGTTCTCCTGGCAACCAGGCCCCATCTTGAGTTGAGGTCCAAAAGCCCCCTCATTAGCATAACAAAAGACACCTTTCAGCTCCCACCACTTAGGAAATTCCAAGGGTTTCAGGAGCTCTGTACCAGAAATGGGGACAAAGATCAAATATATACTTCTATTATAAATCACAATATCACAGTAGATTAATGAATAAATAAACTAGTTTATTCATACACTAAAATCTTATAGAAAGTTAAAATGAACAAGCTACATCTACATATATCCACATGAATAAAGCTCAAAACATAATAAGAACAGCAAGTTACCAGAGGAAATTTACCTTGTAATTTTTAATATTTATATAAATATTTAAAGCATGCAAAACAATAGTATATATAATTTGTGGGTATATCTATGTAATATAATAAAAGTTTAAACGTACATACATGAAAAGAAATATACTAACTTCAGGATAGTGGTTGCCTGTGGGAAAAGAGGGAAAGAATGGGAATGGGGTGCTCTGTCTGTGCTTAATGCTTTCTTTTTTAAAAAGAGATAAAATTGATTCTGAAGCAAATAAAGCAAAATAGTAACATGTTAATATGGAAGGTCAGTACATGAATATCTGCTGATAATATTTTCTTTCATGGCTGGATATTTGAAATGTCATCATTTAAAATTTAAAACAAACAAACAAAAAAAAAACAAGACCATATCCCTGCTTTTGTGCACAGGGAAAAATTTTTTCATTAATTGTTTTAAATTTATTCACAGTGTGTAAATACCAACACATCATAATACTAATTTTATTATAATATAGCATATCATATATCTCTTTTTATATGTATCTCTAATTATACTATTCTCAATACAGTCTTCTAAAATTCTTTTCTGGAAACAGCTGCAAATGCCTTATTTAACTGTAGACTTTGTATTTTCATCACTGGACTTCTATTTTTCTAAGTTACAGCAACAGCCACTGACAAGGCCAATTGACTGTTTCTTCATTTCAGTAAATGGCCAGCCCAAGGTGAGCTCCTGGGGAATCACAGACATAAAACTGAACAGTCACAAGGACCCTTGTCTGGAGACAGCACAACCACAGGCTGCAGGCTGTGAAGGAGGACCCCTGGTCTTTCTACATTTTTCTGAGCAAGAGAGCAAGGCTGAGAACAGCCCCAACAATGCTCCCAGCATTTCTAATTTTATCTCCAGTTTTGAAAGTACTTATTGTTTGACATAATAGCAAGAGGAGATGGAGAGATTCTAGTAATGGCCTGCAAGTTACAAATGAGCCTCTTTGTCCACATTGGTATGTGTGTTTGTATAATCTTTATGTGCTGCCTTGCCATCTAAAACTGGGAGGGCCTTGAGTGGCCTAACTGCATCCCCCTACTCACACTGCTCCCTCAGGTAAGGTCCCGCAGCCAAACAACCATCCTTCTCACAGGGACAAGGCACAGTGCCTGGTTATCCCTGAGTAGTGGGTTTTAGTTCATTGCCAGCCAGAAGAATTATTCAGATAAGCAAATCACACCCTTCTGTAGAGACCAGGAGTGAGTCTATCCTCTTGTTATTACAAAGCCTTCCCCTACAGCCTGTGCTTATTCACTCTGTTCCCCAGTATAACTCTTGTGCAGTTCTGGTGGTGCAGTATCTTCTTTCCCTGGACGAGATACCTCCATCAATCTCATCTGTCCAGTGCTGGGTGTCATGTTTGGCCATCCCCATGATCCTAGGATAGAATCCCTTTTTCACCAATGAGGGGAAGAGCAAGCAATCAAAACTTTGATGGTTTTCACTTTTTCCCTCTTTAGACCAATCATTCCAACTCCACAAGATTTTCTACACATCCTTTATTTCTAACCAATTTACTCTGGTCAGAATGAGAGTGAAAAAATTGCATGCAAAATATGTTTCATGATCTATTTCTGGTTGGAAATTAAGAGCTTTCTTCTTTGAACATTCTACTAGTCATAGGGAAAATGATGGAGAGGATGGCTTTACAAAGATTAAAAAACCTCAGAAGACAGGATTCCCTGAAGATAATTCACCTATAATGTTCAGAAACTGATAATGATCACCAGAAAAGTTTTAACACATGACATATAGTTACATAGAGTTACAATCCTTGGGGCAATTTATGCTTCAAAAGTGCTTTCATGTTTATTGAATTTATTCTTACATCATAGGTGAATCTGGATTGACAATTTCTTTACCAAAAAAATAGAGATAGTAATGAAACCTAAACAGGTTAAGTGATTTTCCCTCTAAGGATGCAAAGTTAGATGTATAGATTTTTGACTCAAAAAGATATTCTTATCCTTAACTCTAGTGTTTTTTTCTACTTCTCAATTTCTTTTAAATTTTATCTCTTTATATTTCAGTTCTTCATAAATTGATTATATTAGCAAATGTCTGAGGATTGGAGCTTAAAGAGGTTTTAGAGACTATCTCCAGTACAAAAGAAGGAAGATAAGCATATTGCAAATTTTTTAATGTTCTACCTAGTCCACTCCTATATGATTAATAACATTCTGAAACTACACTTTGTTCCATCTGATATGCTTAAAATATTTTCCACAATGAAGCTCTAATTTGCAAAGTGTTCATTAAACAAAAACTAGAAACTGAAAAGATTTTCTGGTTAAGATAGATGGTAGACATTGTCCCTGCATTAAAAGTAGGATAATTAAAACAGAACGGATTTCAGAAGCTGCGTAGTCTAATTCAGCTGGCCAATGAGACTTCATCCTTGTCCATGAGTGCTGAAGGCAATATCTCTGGAACATATTCCATCAGGAACTCTTTCCCATGTGTCTTTTTGGGGGCACAAAAGAACACCAGTTGTCCCCTCCTAGAACTAGAATGATAATCCTTAACAATACTACACAACACTTCAATTTGGAACTTTTAGGAAATTATAATACTAGTTATTCATAGACTGTTGATGGTCCTCAGCTGCTCAATAGGACAAGCTTAGAGGATGAGAAGGAGGATCAACTTCCCCTGTCTTTGGTATTCTCCAATCTTTGGTCTGTATAATAAAGTCAAGTTTTCCATCTTCGAATTCCATGAAAACCTTGGCATCATGAATATTTGTATGAAAGTGATTATAATACAGTCTACAAGAGCTTACATTCTAATCACTAGAGTAAAAACAAGTAGATTTACCCTCCTACTTGAGATGAGTAAAAAAAGCCTGAACAAAATATGTGAAACAATAGTGCCCAAGACATTGGACATGAGGTAATAGAGGACAATGAGTACCAAGATGCAAGACAAATGAAATGAATTTCATGATCGTCTAGGAACTTTTTCTACTGCATGGGAATGTTTTCCAGACCACGACACAGGGAGAGAGAAGCCAGGCAGAGTCTGTCTTGCTGAGTTGAGGAGACAGAGCTCAAAATACAGGGAAACCAAGACAACGAGAGTTTACAGAGTACCAGAAAGAAGGAAGCTGCACAGAGACATAACTCCAGATGGCTGAAGAGAGTTCCCCTTGAGCATTTGGTTAAGCATCCATCAGTGCATGCAAGTGAGAGAACTATGCAAGACAGTGGAAAGAATCACATGAAAGAATTAGAGGAAATAGACCCTAGACTTCACCCAGGCCTGAGAAAAGTGACTATCCCCAATAGTCCTAGTGGAAAACCTCATAATTCTGGTAGAATTAGAGAACTGTGAAGAATATTGCATCACTAGTGGGGAAATATTTTTCCTATATTACAGATGAGGAAACTGAGACAGAATAAGTAATTGCCCAAATTTTATTTAAATTTTGGGCTGCTGAGTTATTTATTCAATTTTCTGCCCTCAATTTTAATTACAATTTGGAGATGATTCAGTTTTTCCAAACATTAAGTTACTTGATGAAGCAGATGATGCTTCTTATATATAACTCTTTTCTTCCATTTTTAGATGTGTGAAGTCTGAATATATTTGTAGGTGAATTTCTAGAAGTGCAGATTTTAGAGTCACAAAATTAGGAAGCACATATTGGTATAAATTCTTGGTTCTAAATATTATAGGTATTTTAAGATTTTTTCTCACTATTCCATGTGATCAAACTTTCGAGTCTCATGTTGCTTTATGTTATAGACAGAATGTTTGTGTCCCGCTAAAATTCATATGTTGTAGCCATAATCGTCAATGTGTTTGGAGATGAGGTCTTTGGAATGTAATTAGGATTAGTTGAGGTGATGAGGGCAGGGCTCTGATCTGATGGAATTAGTGCCCTTATAAGAAAAGAATACAAGAGAACTAACTCTCTCTTTCTCCTCCCCCACACCCCCACCCTGGGAGGATACAGCAAGAAGGTTAAAGGAGGAAAGTTCTCACCAGAACCCAACCATGCTAGCACCTTTATCTCAGAATTTCAGCCTCTATACTGTGAGAAAATACATTTCTCAGAGGATATGTAAGCACTCAATCTATGCTATTTTGTTATAGCAGCCCAAGCTGACTAATACACTCTAACTAACACTTTTAAAATTCCTGAATTATAAATGATTCTACTCCCCAACTATCACATGTAATCGTTAGAGAATTGTAATAGCATCTATAAAAATTTAATGTACCATATCGAACCTAAGTACTGTAAACAACATATAAAATTTTCCCTTCCCAAATGACCATGTTTATTGTCCTTCTCAAAGACTCTATTCTGAAAGATAATTTTTCCATTTCTCCACATCTGATTCCTAATGTAGGGTTTAATCATTGAGGTTCTCTTACAGCCAGGAGTTAGGAAAACTGCATTCTTAATCTTTGATCCTAAAAATCTGCTTTGGAAACAAGAATAACCCCAATGTGTTTTATGAATTTCAACTTATGACTATGTGTTCTCTAGATTTACTTAGATTTTCAAATAGCTGTTGCCTGCCAGCTTTTTGTGATGGTAATAAAAGACATGCCCTAGGAAGCACTACTCTGTCCAAAAGGTGCTGGCACTGTTGGTTGCTGGTTGGGGGCGGGGGTGGGGGTGGGAAGGAGGAGGGAGGAGGATACGTGTTGTGCTCATTTGAATTTTAATTCCTGAAAGCTCTTCAAGTAAAAAGGTGCTGAGTTGCTGGAGAAGAAAGAATCTTTATCTTCACTCACTAACAGGCAGGTTCTGTGGCTTTTCCGTCAAACACTTTCAGAAGAAAAGTTGAGTTTCCTAATCATTATAGTAATAGTCTCATAAGTAATATAGACATGTCCAATACAGAGTTGGTGGTCATTTTGCATGTTGGTTTTCGGCAGAGAAAATTAATAATGGGAACCAAGACTGGAGATAGGAAATAGGCTGACCTAGAAAGAACTGTGAAATAGCTCTTATACCTTCTACGGTTCTGCTCCCAGCTCCCCAAGCAACCCCTCCTGCTCCCCAGGACTCCCAGGCCCATATAGTGACTGCTCACTAATGACCCATGGTCCTGATGACCTTGACTCTTAAAAACCAATTCGTTTTTGGTTCTAGCTCTTTAGAAAATTGATCTCTATCTCCATAATTACCCAATTGTCTTCATAGTTAACACATAAACTAGGAATTGCAAAATGGAAGTCAGAGAGAGGTTTGAGACCAATTGACATGTTTACTTTGACAACTGTATTATAACTAAACCTAATTATAATTTTATTTTAAAATACTTTTGCACCTATTATCTAATACTCAGCCTGTTTGGGGTATTAACAGCCAGGCCTCTGATGCAAATGGGATTTGTGACTGCTGAAGTTAATCTCTGCTGATGAGTAAAATAATAAATAAACTTTACTGAAATGTTTAAACCTTTTGCAAAAGGCACCTAAGAAGCAATGCTAATTGAGAAGTACCCACAGTGTAATGCTAAGCAATATCAATCAGTGGGAGGATCTCAGAGCTGATGCAGGAGCATGGAAGAAGGAGTGGTCAGATAATATTCAAGTTTATTAATGCACTTTCACATGTAGCTGTTCGAATTTAGGTGGCTTTAAATGATCAATTCTAGAAATAAGAAAGAAGATAAAAGCTAGTAGTTTTGTTTTAAATTAAAAAAGCAATGAATTACTGCTTAAACATTAACGCACACCGAAGGGACTCATGGATGTTTTGTCTGAGTTCATCAGTATAAGAGGAAAAGTGAAAGGGTGGGCAGAGGACATGGTCTGCCTTGGCTTGGCAAAAAGATGTGACCAGAAGAGCCAGACTCAGTGTTCGAAGAGTGTTTCATTCTACGAAGGTTTTTGGAGTGTTCAAAGACAGAAATACATCTTTTCCTCTTCCTTCCTCTTTATCATCTTTTTCTTTTTAAAATTGGTCTGTAGTTTGGAACAACTTACGCTTGTAAGAGCTATTAGAAACTGTTATGCAGAAAAAGAAACAGAACCCAGGCACATTGGTTAATATAAACGAGTTTCCTGCTGTATTTGCCTGCTTATGTATTGTTACTGCCTTCTCAGACCTATGGGCTCAGTGGGAAGAAAAGTTCTTCATTTTCCATTCCTTCTTTTGTCTCAGACAAAGATTTTGGAAAGAGGAGCCTTGGCAGATGTCTGCTCTGCACACAAATGAGGCAGGTGACCCAGTAGAAGTTCATGACAAATACTTCCCAGCAATGCCCTCATATTAAGTTATCATCAAAAACAAAACGAAAAGACCCTTAATTTAATTTTTTCTTTCATTAGACTGAAAGTCTGATCATCACAGAGAAGATGGCTTAAAGTAATAGAGTAGAAATGGAATTATTTTATAGCATGATTTAAGTTACTAATAAGCCAATTCCTACATCATGGAAGTCTGCAGAACATTGCCATCTGTTTGTTTGGGCTTTGGTCAGTTAGCATGCCACAGTGGTCTTAAGAAGAACAAAAAAAGCATCAGATGTTAGAAATCGGAAGCAATAACATTTAGACATGAGGATGGATGGTGTGTACAGCAAAATGAAAATAGACTCAAGAGGCAGAGGACTTGGGCTCAAGTCCTGGCTCCATTTATTTCTTGCTTTCTTCCCTGTGGAGCTTGAGTAGGCCACTTGACTCTCGAAGACTGTTTCTTCATCTTTAAAAGCTAAACAATGATTGTGACTATTTCATTGGATTATAGTGACGATTTCACATTATATACTTTAAATTAAAAAAAAATAAAGTTCTTTTGTTGTAATGTCAGAATGAATAATAGACACTAATATTTTTATAAGGCGTTAATCTCCTTATCTTTCTTTAAGATGTCTGCTTTAGATTGTCTGACCTGAATAATTATGTTTAACTTAATCTCCTTTTTAAAAGGAAAAAAGGTAAACAAGTCACGCAATTATTTAGGTCGTCTTTAGTTTAATGAGCTATATGATGCGGAAGACAACTGAACTAACTAGCTGCTTCCTGTCTTTGCTTTGCGTTAATTTCCAGGACATCTACTGTCAGAACCAATGTGATTTCTTTGTAAAGTAATCCCATTCCTTTTAGCTTAAGAGAGACAGCTAGTTATTAAGCAACAGACACCTATGCCAACATTACAGCTGATAAAGAGCTTGATGGTAAATGAGATCATGGACTTCTCACCCTTTATTCATCTATTTTTTTAAGTCAACATCTCAGGATGTTCTAAGCCTCAAGCAGAGCTTGACTCTCTGGTAAGACCAAGTTATCTGGGTCCCAGAGACGAATTTTATTATTTAGGGGGACCCGTTATAAAAGGTATGTGAGAAGCATGAACATTATTTGCAATCACATCTTTTAAAAGACTCACTTCCTTGAGTTTCTTCATTTTCAAATTTGTTGGCATCTGTTATTTAAAATGAAAGTTTTCTAAACAGACTTGAAAATCAGATTTATGACAGAGAAAGGCTTTCTCAAATCCTTTATCTCCCATTTAACACATCAAGAACCACACCTAGTACACACTTCTCTATACTAAGGAATAAGCTCTAGGGTGAGATGAGTTTTCTGTCTGATGGTTAGCCCATGAGTCTTCTTTGCTGGGTAGAGGAAGAATTTGATGTGCAGGTTCTTTTTGGCTCCAGGAGACTGTAGGAGGAAGGGAGACAAAGGTGGAGAGGAAAACTGTCAGGCACATGGGTTTTTATTTACTTCCTGTTACGAATCTGTAAGAGGCTTCTATGCAATAGACCCCATGCCAAAAAGGGACAGTGCCACTGAGTTAAGAGGACAGTGTTCAGATAAAGGATTTAGATTGCACTTCTTGGTCTTCCCTGTTTCCTGAACGGAATGAATGCCAAGAGAGAGACAGGGGGTCATCCTTGGGACATCATGGCCAAGGTGAGGAAATCTCATAGAAGGACAATCTGGGCTCGAGTTCTGGAAGGACACGACAGAGACTCAGAAAAGCCTGCTTTGCAAAAACTGAGAGAAGTTGAGTGCAGTGGCCATAGGACCCTCACTAAGCTAAGAGAGAATTCAGCAACAGCATACCACAGATCAGATTCTTCCATCACTGGGAAGATACCAGGTAGATCTGACACCCTTTGACTCAAGTGTTTTCCTCTTATATCCTAGATACCATCTTGGAGAAAGTCAAATGAGTATAAATAAGAACAATTATCTCCAAAGACTAAACATTACCCAATGAGGCTGTTTAAACATGGCAGTAGGCAAAAGTTTAACTAGATTGAACATTTAGTTCTCTCCTTCTGTATACCTAGCCATCAAGCAGGGGAAGCATCATGAGGAAGACCAGGTCCAGAAGCACAGCTCTCTGCACATCTAAGCTGTCATGTGAGCACATGTGCAAGCCCATCACATAATGTTTCCTAAGCAATACCACTCATTTGAAATACATCTACTGAGAGCTTCCTATACGCTGAGCAGTGTGCTATGGACTACAGATTTGATGAAAAAATGAGGTGTAATGTAGTCCTTACATTTAAGAAGATCATGATTTAGTGAACAAGCCTTCTCAGGTTATTAAAAATGGTCTGCTTATTTGTTACGCTTCAGAAATTTAGTGATTTAAAGAAAAAAGTTCATTTCTTTCTCATGAAATAGTCATGGTGGGTGTTCTGGTAGGGAGAGCACTTATCCTCTTTAATCATCCAGGGACCCAGGGTGATGGCTGCTCTGCCATCATCAACATGTGGATTCCAAAGTCACCTTGGACATCAACTGCCCATCAGCCAACAGTGGGAGGACTTTATGAACCTGACCTGGAAGTCGAGCAAATCAGTGTGACTCTCATTCACTGGAGAGAACATTATTCTAGGGCCACCCATGACTGCAAGGGAAAGTGGGAATTTATTCTGGTTGTATATCCAGATAGAGGGGCAGATTGGATTTTGGAGGGCAACTGGAGGCCTTCTCCACAGGCTTAAGCTTCATTGAAAATATAGCAGAATGCCTTGTTGAATATTAAACTTATGGTTTTGTTTTAAACAATAGAAAGCGAGGCTCAAAGGATCTTTAGGCAGCATTTAGAGAAGGGCCGAAAAAGGTATTTCTTTCATCAATAGCCACAAAGATGGGGTTGTAAACAGATCTATTGTATTTGTAGACAAGAACCCTCTTGAAGGTAATCACATTTCTATTGTCTAAAAAGAATGTAAAAATAACCTTTTAGAGTTTAGGAATCCAGAAAGAGAAACTTCCAGGTTTGTAGTGGGATCCACTGCACCAGGCAGCAACAACCTATAAATAGGTCTTTTTTTTGTATTTTGCCCCAGCAGAGGCAATCAAGCTCTCTTGTCCTAGAAAGAATGTAGGATAAGGCATTTGTGTTTTAGGTCATAACAGAAGAAGGAGAAGGAGTGAGGAATTTACTGGGTGTTCACTGTGAGACCTGGCCTTGGGATCCTTCAGAGTTAGGTTTCATTCTCAAGACACTGCTCCAACAATCTCAGATAGAATCTACTATCAGAAGGCAAAACTGAGAAGCAAGCGTTTAGGGCCAGGTTACAGTATGGGATTTGATGAATGGGGCCTGTGAGATACTTCCTGAAAAGCTTACCCTTGGGAATGGGTTTTCTATATATAAAATGTAAACATTTTTATGGACTCTGATCAAAATAGGACTTAAGAAGGAAAATGGCTGGAAAAGTGCCAAAGGGGACGTATGTGGGAAGTTCGTAAAAAAGGCAATAATCAGGAAAGAATAAGTAGCTAAAATAAGCTAAGGAGTAGATAGGGAGGAAATAATATTCAGCAGTAAATAGATAACATAATGGCTAGAGAGAAAACAGGAAGGATAGTATTGAAGAAAAATCGCCAAGAAAAAGTGCAAACTGCAGACGGTCAAAGAGTCATTTAAAGAAGAGGGTTAAGAGATCAAGGATGATGACAACACCTTCCACATTGCCATTCTTCTGAGTTTGATTTGTGGATGTACTTATGTGCCTGGTTGAAAAAGAAAAATGCAGTACTCAGATACATTCTCTTGTCTTATTTCATCTTGACATCTATCATTTTCATTAAGGAGGAACAAACAGAAAAACCACTTAGGCAAAGTAAAGATAGAAATTCTGAGGTAGAAAAAAATTAGGTCACAGGACCCCTCAACCTTATTTTCTTGGGTCTCTGAGTAAAAGCTGATCTTTGACAATGTTAAGGCTCTCCTCACTCCCTACTTAACCTTAATTCTACAACCTCTTGTATCTCTAGAGCCTGTTGAAGAGAGAGAGAGAGAGAGAGAGAGAGAGAGAGAGAGAGAGAGAATAATTGAATGGTAGATCTGAGTTCCATAGTCCCCATTTGGAGAAAATTAATTTTTTCTTTACCCTTGCCATTTATTTCATTACTATTCTCACCTTCTTAACTCTATTATTACACTCACTATCTCTTCTGTCTCACTTCTCATTCACTGTTGAACCCTCTCATTCTACCAAAATTGTTCTTTGTTACTCCAAAATATTTTGCTTGGAGTCTTTTATTGCATTTTGCACTTTCTGCATGCATTATCACTATTTGTGTATACAATTTATCTATTGTGTATATAATAATTATAGGTATCCCAAGGCACAGATCCTTATCTATGGGGATTTATCGTGTTCACTTATGACTCTCCAAGGCACTGCTCAGTGTCTTGTATATAGTAGGATCTCAACAAATATTTGTTGATCTGAATTACTAAAATCACATTACCTTTAACTATTGGAGGCATTTATTTCTTGTTTTGCCTTCCCTCCCAAATATGTAACAAAAAGGAAAAAAATTCCTTTATCTGGTATAATCTAAGGAATTTATAGAAATTCAAAACACTGTGTCCAATTCATGAACTCATCAACCTAGCATCCATCCAAATATTTGGAGAAGACTAGAAAAAGGAAACAAGCTAAAATAAAATATACTTTTTTCCTGTTCAATTGTTTTCTTATTTGATTTTCATGAGAGTATTTCTAGATTAAAAGAATATACTTTTTACATATACATAAAATATGGAATATTATATATACTTTATATATTAAAGTTTTTTGTTATTGTTAATTAAATGTACCTCAATGAAATACCTTAGGTCAGGGATAGCTGTTGAAAGCCACAATGTTACTCTTTAAGACCAAGACCCAGTTCCTGCTGTCTATAATAAAGATGGAGAAGATAAACTTTAGATTTGGGATCATGATTCCACAGCTTTGGGTCTGGCTGTCTGCCTTTGATGGATGTCCACCAGCTCCTGTTAGTTGACTAGAGAGGTGCATATTGGCAAGGTACATATGTGCACACATGTACAATCCAGAACCCTGCTTGGGCTCCTCATATTTTCCTTACTGGAGCCCAGAATGGCACATTTGAGATCTAGTTCTAGCTTGGATTAGTTAGGACCTTAGGGTTTGGTGGCCCATGTCATCTGCAGGGAGAGAATAGAGATGGCTGTGGAAGCCACGGATCAGCTTGTAGGGTGCTTTTACTCATCTGCCAGTCAATTAGCAAGACAACAAATCTCTCTTATTTACCTACTGTATGGTACTGCTGTAGGCAGTGGAGATACAGGGATGAACCCAACAGCCGAGGTTTCCTCAGACACCTCGAGGCTCAACCCTGGCCAGTGAGCAGGGTTCTCTTCCTTCTCAACTCATCCCAGATCATAAGGAGTCCCTAGCACTTTTGCTTCCTCTTTCCTGCCTGCTCACCCCAGGCCAGGTGGTATTATAACAGCCTGGAGTACAGCTTCCTTTAAAAAGTAAAGTAATTGACCTAGGATTAGGAAATTCACAACAAAATGCAGTTTTGTGACCTAAGATCTTGCCAAAATGTGAATGTTCTTTAGATTTTGGAGTGAAGAAAGGAGGAAGGAGAGATGGGGAGATGGTTTTTACAAAGAAAAGATTAAAACGAAGTTCATCCAGGCCCACCATTTTTTCTATTTCCTTGAATGAAAATGTATACGGTTTTGATAAATAGAGAGGACACCCACGACCGAAATGTCCTACGATAGATGATTAGCTAAAGAAGCTGTGGTACATATATACAGTGGAATATTACTCAGCCATAAGAAGAGATGAAGTACTACCATTTGTGACAACATGGATAGACCTTGGGATAAGCGAAATAAGACAGAAAAGGTTGAAAATCACATGATCGCATATGTGGGATATAAACCTAAAAGCAACAAAGGAACAGGACAAACAAACAGAGACTCATGGGCATGGACAATGGACTAGTGGTTACCAAGGGGAAGGAGTGAAGGGGGTGGAGGGATAAAGTAAAAAAATAAAATGTTAAAAATAAAATAAAATACAAAAAAAAAAAAGAGCACCCAGATTTAGTTGTGCTCACTCCTGCTTTCAACACACTTTTATTTTCCTGGCCTCCTTCCAGGCCTTAGAAATACAACAGCCAATGAAACAGTTCATTAGGACACCAATGGTTTGACCTGCCTCTTGGCAAATGAATCTCATGATCCTGAGAAGACATTTCACCTTTCTTGGTCTCAATGTCCACATCTCTGAAATGGGACTGAGATTAGAGGATGGCCAACATTCTCTAGCTTTCTTCTAGCTCTATCATTTAGGACCTCTAAGAGCAGGGCATACTCTTACCAAAGAAGTAGAGGTCCTGGCCTCTTCCACCCATTCAGAAAGGGATGGGAGGCTGCCCCCGGGACCAGTTTCTAGACAGACTCCTGAGGATCACAAGAAATCCCTTTCAGCGGGATTTCTACATTAAGCTCACCCCTCTGGGCTGCCTCTGATGAGCTTGGCCTCTTCAGGTCATGGGTGCTTTGTGCTGACTCTCGCATGGCTGTCAGCACAGTGACTGCATTCCGCTGTGCTCTGCGTGCTTCGGGGTTCAATGAAAAAGAGCACTTCCGAGACTGGATGAAAAAGGAAGAGCAATGTTTGATGCAAACCATGGGCAGGAGGAGCTCTTGGTACAGGAGGAGTCCAGGCTTGCTGCAGAAGCTGTTCCTCCTGCCAGCTCCAGCAGACCAGCCTGACCAACCATGTTCATCACATGTCCTTATGGCAGACAGTTGGCCTGGCATCTGGAAGATTCTGCTGTCTTGGTCATGAAGAACTTAGTCGTGCCTGTGGGAAGTATTTTTAATCCCTGTGTGCATCAGCAAAGAGAGAGCAGGACTCCCAAATTCAGGATCCTTAACTGTTTTTGTGCCCTTTGGCTATCTGGCGAAGCCTATGGACCCCTTCTCAGAAGAATGTTTTTAAATGTAAAAAAATTAAACTACATATGTAAGATTACAAAGTACATAAATTATATTGGAATTCAATTATCAAAAATTTTAGGTTGTCATAAAGTAATATATGTGCTTCTTTATTAATATATAAAAAAACATGTTTCTCTGTAATTTCAGAGTAGTGACGATATATTGACTCTCTCTGCCATAACTATGATATGATATAAAAGTAACTGTGATCTCTGCTGACAAAATCTCAGGTGCTGTTAATACTACTATGTTTGCCACCTACTGTATTCGTTACCTATTGCTGCGTAACGCAACTTAGCAACTTAAGAATAAGGAATATCATCACACTCGGTTTCTGAGAGTGTGATCCAGCAGGGGATTTGGGATGTTTCTACCCAGAGTCTCCCACGAGGTTGCAGTCAAGCTCTGGACTGGGGCTGCACCATCTGAAGGCTCACTCATGCAGCTGTTGGCAGGTCTCAGGTCCTCAGGCTCTTGACTAGGTGCCTTAGTTCCGTGTCATGTGTCATCAAGTCACAGAAGCTGGCTTCTCTCAAAGCGAGTGATAGAGAAAGAGAACAAAAACCAGAGACAGAAGCCACAGTCTTTTATAACCTAATCTCAGAAGTGGCATACCACCACTTCTGCATCCCACTTGTCACACAGGTTGACTCTGGTATAACCTGGGAGGGCATAGCACGGAAGTGTGAACACTGGGAATGTGGTCTCTGGAGCCTTCTGGGAAGCTGACTACCACACCCACACTCGCAATGGAAGGACATGCTAAATTTCAGTTAAAGCACAGTAAAAATAGAAATGTAAAATTTCTCATCCGAGTTCTTAGACCCTGAAGTCTATGCACAGATTCCAGGTTAACAACCCCTGATAGATCGAGAGTATCTTTGCTTCCAGACAATTTCTTAGTTTAAAGGAAACTGTTGTGGGATAGTCAAAATCATGACCATCCTCTTAAAAACAAGACATTAGTTTACACAGGCCTGATAAACTTTCCTTTGATTTGTTGAGCTCAAGGTTTCTGACCCTCTTGTCCTTGCACAGAGCCTGACATGTGGAAGATGGCATATGATCACTGAGTAAAGAGATCTTATTGATTAGTGCATTTGGGGTCAAAATATGGAAGAACCTTAGAGATAGTCGGGTTGATGATATTTACATGAAGAATATACCAGCCTCGCTTCTGTCTGAAAATCTTTGCATGTTCTGTTCCCTCTGCCTGGAATGTGCTTCCTCCAGACACAGCTCCCTTTCTCACCTGCTATATGTCTTTATCCAAATTTCCCTTTTCTCAGTGAGGCCTCCACTGACCATCCCATCTGTGAAAGGCAGCTTCTCGGATGACCCCCGATGATGTCATTCCCTGGCCTTCATGCCCTTGTATAATCCCCACCCCTGGACTTAGTGACTCACATCTAAGAAAGAGAATACAAGAAGGACGGGATGTCCCTTCTAAGATCAGGTTACAAATTGTCTGTGGCTTTCTTGCTTCCTCTTTCTTGCTCTCACTTGCTCAGTCTGAGGGAAGCCAGCTGCCACTTTGTGAGCAGCCCCCTGCAGAGGTTGAAGTGACAGGGATCTGAGGGGGCCTCTGGCCATGAGCCAGTAAGAAGCTGAGGCCTTTAGTCCAACAACCTGTAATAAACTGAATCTTTGCCCACAACCACGTGAGTAATCCTGGAAGTAGATTCTCCCTCTTTCAAGCCCTGAGATGACTGCAGCTCCTATCAACACCTTGATTAAAGCCTTAAGACTCTGCAGCAGAGGATGAAGCTAAACTGGATTCCTGAGCAAGAAATTATCTGTGAGATAATAAATATTTGTTGTTTTAAGCCACAGATATTTGGGGTAATTTGTTATTCAGCAGTAGATTACTAATGCACCATCAAAAACTGTAACTTGTCACTCTGACCTTCATACTTCCTTTCACCCCAAAACACATTTTTTTCTCCTTACTACTTTTCACTATAAAATGTGTGTGTTATACTTATATATATTTACTTATGTATATTGCTGTCTGTCTCCCTCATTAGAATGTGAGTTTTATGGGAGCAGATATTTTTGGCTAGAATAGTGCTTAGAACAGTGTTTGGCACATGTTTGGTGCTCAATAAATAATTGTTGAATGAATGAAAGGGAGAGAGAAAGAAGAAATGGAATAAAGCACACCTACAGCTAGGTAGTATTTAAGAAAACAACCCCTGGATATGTTAAGAACACACATACTATTTATGCTTCTTTACAATAGTAGTGATTTTCTCAATATCCCAGCCACATCTCCAGTACTGCTTTTGGCCTGGGCGCAGGGGTCCTGTCCTTCCCCTGTCACACACACACCTCAAGGGGCATCTTGTAATTGGAGTCTCTTCCTCAAATTTGTCTAAGTCTCTTTCTGGTACCCGGGACTGTTCTGGCCAGTAGTGCTTCTGACGGGTTGCGCCAGACCCAGATTGAGTCCCATGTAGCCCCAAGTCTCATTTCTCTCCTCCTCCCCAAGAAGATTCCCTGCACAATCAAAGGTTGGCCTTGATCATCTCCATCTAGAAGCATTATTAGAGTGAAGCGCTATTAATGATCAGAATGTCTATGTCAGGAAAATAATAATAATAATTAATAATAATAATACAATAATAAAGCATGTTATAGATTAAAGGGAACCTACTAACATAAACTTTGGTTGACTCCCGGTTTGAAAAATGAGCTATAAGGACATTTTAGGGACGATGGGGGAAATTTGGACACAGATTGAATATTAAATAATCTTAAGGGAATTGTTAATTTCCATAGATATAATTATACTATTGTTATGTTGGATTATGTCCTCAATTTTAGGAGATAAATACTGAAGTATTTAGGGGTGAAATGTCATGATTTCTGTAATTTGCTTTTAAGTGGTTCAGCAAAAACAATTTTTTTATTAACTATATATATTTATATCTCTATCTCTATCTATAGTTTTCCCTCAGTATTCATGGGGGATTGGTTCCAGGAAATCACCCCCCTCCCCATACCAAAATCTGTGGATGCTCAAGTCCCTTATATAAAACGGTGTAGTATTTGCATCTAGGCTACAGCAGGATATGCCTACACATTACTTTGTTCACATGGATTCAGCATTATGCTCCGTACATGGCAAATTTAAGTTTTACTGTTTTGAAACTTTCTAGGAATTTTTTTCAAATATTTTTTGAGCCACTGTTGGTTGAATCCACGGACGTGAAACCCTAGGATACAGAAGGCTATATACACAAATACACACATATGTGTATGTACATAAAAACAAATACAGGAAAAGCAAAATATAAATTAAATATAGGAGGTGAATGTACGAGTACTTATCACACTACTTTTTTCACTGTTATGTGTATTTTCAAATGTTCATAATAAAAACTTTTTAAGTATTTAAACGTATACTCATTTTCGAATAGGAAACTGGGCTTCAGAGAGGTGAAAAGGAGCTGCTTACTCATGATAATGCAGCTGGTCAGAGGCAGGTTGAGAACCTAGATGTCTGGACTCCGAGTTCAGTTTTCCTTCCATCATGTCCAGAACATCCTTCCTTACATTCTTCCCAGCTCTGAAACAAAAGCCTTCATCAAACTGATGAGTCAGGAATGCTACAAAGGACACATCCCTCTGTCCTCAATTCAGTGGGGGTCAGGAATTTTTATCAATTTCAAACAGACCTACAGTTGATCGGTTTTCCTGGAACCTATATACTTGTCATCATGAATGTGTCTTATGTGATTTAAACCCCTTAACAACAACAACAAAAAAAGGATGTTTCTTCCATTCTCATTATCTAAGCTTTTAAAAATAATAGAGATAAGCCTTCGGCAGGAATGCAGTTCGTATACTTAAGGCCTCTGCCAAAAGGTGACTTTTGCCTCTGCCACTTTTTAACCTCTTTTTCTTCCTGTTTTGTTCTTATTTCCCAGTCATCCAAGCCCAGTTATAGCACAGGCTCTAGTTCTAAACAGCGTGGGTTCAAAACCCAGCTTTAACACTTATTAGTTGTGCAATCTCGAACACGAAGTTTAATCTCTCTGTGTTTCATCATTTGTAAAATGAAAATAATGATAGCGTGGTAAGTAGAATAATGTCCCCCAAAGACTTCCACACCTTAATCCCCAGAACCTGTGTATATGTTACCATACTGAAAAATGGACTTGTGATGGGAGATTATCCTAGATTATATGGGTGGGCCTTATCTAATCACATGAGTTTCTAAAATTAAAGTACCTTTTTCCTAGGGTAGCAAAGAAGAAGATGTTATGATGAAAAAAGGACTTGCTGGGTAGTTAAGGGAAAGAAACCAAATATCCCTGAAAATGGCTTCCTCTGATTAGAAGAGATATGTGAATATCTTTTTGGTATCACGAAAAAGCCCTTTGTTAACTTCAGAATTTTCTACCAGCCACATTTTTAAAAGTAAAAAGAGAAAGGTAAACATAATTTTGTAATATATTTTCTTTCACCCAATGTAACATATTATCAGTATAAAAATTATTGAGATATTTAACATTTTTTTGTACTAAGTCTTTGAAATTGATTAGTATTTTACATTTATAGCTTATCTCACTTTGGACTACTCACATTTCACATGCTCGGTAGCCACATGTGACTAGTGGTTACTGTACTAAACCGTGCAGCTTACAGAACATAAAACAAAGGGCCTCTGGACCGAGGGATACCAGGCATAGTTTAAGACAAAGAAACTATACTGAAAAATGAGGTTAGGTAGAAGCTTAAATCCTAAATGTCGAAACCTGCTTCCCCATTGCACTATCCCCACAGTCTTCTTTATTCTACTGGGCTTTCAAAACTCAAGCAGCTAAGCTCACACCATTAAGGCAGTTCTTAAATATGAGCAGATAGTCAAGTATCACCAGACATGTGATAAAAGTGCTTAATAGAAAAGCTAGAGAATAAACAATGTTGAGGGATAATTCTTTGCAATAATTCTCACATTTCTGCATGTTTTTCAAGTAGAGACACTGTGCTTTTGCTCCAGGCTACCTTTGAATAGCAAATAGCTTTGAAAGATATAGTGTCTCCCTTCAAGGCAAAGGGCAGGGCTGTTTGCTGTCCAGTATACTAACTTACTCTAAAGCAAAAATCAGAAACACATACTGTACATTCTAAAAAATTAGGGTTCCCTAAACTTGGGATTCTTTTCCTTTAACCCAACCTACTCTATGTACAGGCATCACTCAGGCTTCTTTGTGTTGGTGTGTGAAAAATTATGCTCAAGAAACTGATGCAAATGCTGATATTCTGGCTGCAGCTATTTCTGTGAGTAATAAAGTCCTTTGTCTCTGACTCAGGAGTCTCATGTCTTCTGTCACCATCCATGCAATTCGTTAGACTGCAAGTGAGGTAAATAATCTTACATTTTTCACAGTTTTTGACAGCAAACAAATAGGAAAAAACAAAGACAACTTGAAAAAAATGGAAACTACAAAGAGATATGAAGATTTTTTTAAAAAATTACCTATAATATCCTCTGAGAGATTTTTAAAAAGTTATTACATCCATGAAACAAGAATGGTATACCATAGAAATGAGATAATCACAGAATAAGATGGTAGAATGTAAAACTTGTTAGAAGAGTTGAAAAATAAGTTGAGGAAAATAGAAAAGATAAGAAAATTTAGACAATTCATCCAGGAGCTCCAACATCTCAATAGTAGAATTTCTGAACGAGAATGGAAAAAACTGAGGGAGATGAATAAGCAAAGAAAATAATTTAAGTAAATTTGGACATGAGTTTCCAAACTGAAAATCTCCCTGACTGCAAAGCCCAACAGAAAGGTAGATCCACATACCAAGGCATGTCATCATTAAATCTAGGTAAAAAGAAAAACAAAAAAGTTCATGAGTTTCTAGAGGGACAAAACAGTTGGTATATAAAGGGTCAACTATTATAATTGATTTAGATCTCTAAACATCCACAGTGGAAGTTAAAAGACAATAGAGGATTGCCTTTAGAATTGTGAGAGATCTCTTATTTAGCCAAACTATCGATTTAGTGTGAGGGTAGAATAAAAATATTTTCAAACATGCGAAGTCTCAAAAAGAGAGAAGGAAAAGAAATTTCTGGAATTATGGTAAAGAGAGATTCTCAAGATGACAATTATGTACTAGAGATGAAGAGCAACCAGGCTGAGATGAAAGACGTCAGAATGTTCCACCTGGGAAAGATATCTTCGAAAATATCTATCAGTTGAAACTGATAGAATATCTGATACATTTGAAAATACTAAGAGAATATTTAATCTATTGTAGAAGTATTTGGAGCTGAATTAATGATAACCTCATAGAAAACTAAGCAAATGATAAAACAAGACAATCACTAACTTCTAGGAAAACAAAAATAAATGTGCAAGACAGGAAAAGTAAGCATACAGTATCTAGTTCAGTAATGAACAGTGTTTACATAACTGTAATTGTGTAAACAATGATTACTGATATATTCTACATTATTATATAATTATTTTGAAAGACTATAGGGATAGGAAGTGGGTATGTGGGAGGCGTGGTGATGCTGTGGAAAAATCTTGATTTTTTCCCTTAGTTTTAGTCATCATGGAGAATGAAGAAGTAACAATGTAAGCATGTTATTCAGAGATATGAAGGTAAATGTCAAAAAAAGAGTTAAAATTGTTGCATGTGGTTGCCTCTGGGGAGCTAGAATAGGCTGGGCATAGAGAGAGAATGATTCTTGGTTTTGGTAATTAGTCTTATGGACTATTTAACTCATACTATGTGCATGTAAAACTTCCATAAAATAAATATTAAACGACAGCAAAAGAAGCCATGTGATCTTGCATTGTTTTTTTGTTCCCTTTCTGCTGCTATTGCTAGTGGGCATAAAAAGAGTGGTTACCTGCAAGGAGCCCGTTCCTCCTGAGCAGCCTCCTCAAAGAAGCACTGTAGTCATGAATAAAGCATTGAGGATATTCACCTTTAGGAAGGTCCCCCAAGGAAGGGTGGGGGAAGAACACAAAGAAGAGCTTTGAGTAGAGGGTACAACTCCAGGCAGGATTTGCCTTGAGATTAACTGCCTATTGTCCTAGGTCTCAAGATCCCGGGAAAGAAAAGGTCAATCTATTTTTTTTCCTCAACTGTTAAAAGAAAGGCAGGGTGCTATGTTCTGAATGTTTGTATCCTCCCCAAATTCATACACTGTGTTGAAACTTAACCCCCAAGGTAATGATATTAGAAGGTGGAGCCCTTGGGAGATAATTAGGTCTCGAGTGCAGAGTACTCATGAATGGGATTGGTGCCTTTATGAAAGAAGACTAGTAGAGCTCCCTTGCCTCTTTGCCATATGAGATTATGCGGGGGCGGGGGGCAAGGGGGAAAGGGACTTTCTAGGAAGCAAGCTCTCATCAGACACCAAATCTGCTGGCACCTTGATCTTGGACAACCTCCAGATATGTGAGAAATAAATTGTTCTTTATAAGCCACCACTTTATGGTATTTTTGTTAACAGCAGCTCAGATGGACCAAGACACAGCGTATTCATAATTGGGAATGGAAACAAAGTTA
>NW_011889178.1:984393-987699 GCF_000151845.1 Pteropus vampyrus | reverse complement strand
TAGAGATTGGCAGGGGCCCTCTGGTGCAAGCCAGCCTCCCTGAACAGGCAAGACCAAACAGCAGACCCTGGATGATGTGAGGGTTTTCTCTGTTGTACCTCATAATCACACATTTCTCCCAAGCTGCAAAATTGGAAGAGGAGAACATGAGAGATGACCCTTCTGTAAATATTGAGATTAGAATAATGAGTAGATTACAAGAGGGATAGAATTTCCATGCAGGTATTCGATCTTATTATGTTGCCTCCTAAATAGACAAAAAACTCAGGGTCCAAATCCCTTTTCCACTCTTCAGAAATTCTAAAACTCTAAAAACTGATTCACTTTCATAAATTCATGACAAACTCATTTAGCATCAAAACTTGACCCTGTGTTAAATTCATTTACAGTCTTCCTTTTTAAAAAATATTCACTTTGGGTGAATATTTATTCATTTTCCTCTAGAAAAATTTGTTGCTCTGAATTTCAAAACATATTTGACTCCCAAAGATATTGGATAAGGGATCGTGAACTGAAATTTAAAAATGGTTTCTTGATTCTTGAGTTGAAGTCTTTACCATATCTCTATCAGAGAGAGCTGCTTCTGCCTATGAGCGGACATAGTCTGTCTATCTTTTCATGGTCAACTAAAAGAAAAAGGAGAAAGTGTTGATTATTTTTGAATTTTTAAAAAGGAGGCCTGAAAAATTAATGGATTATGATGTTCTTCACTTTCTGTGTATATATTTCTAACCAGGTTTTCATCTAATGATTCATTAATTCAGTAAATTGTTCTTGAGCACCTGCGCAGGGCCAGGCAACGTGATAGGAACTGATGAAACAGAATGAATAAGACACATTTCTGGCCCATCTCAAATATTAATCATCATTACCATCAACAAATATGTATTTAGCATCTTGTGAAGAAGGTGCTGGGACTGGGTACTTCAGGGACTTATAACAAGGCGTGACATCGCAGGGTCTTTGTCCTTCAAGAGTTCATTCTCTTTGAGGAGACAGCTAAGCACATAAAAGGCTAAGTAACATTATGCAATGCTAAGTGCCAGTTGAGTGGTACAACCAGCATTCCAGAGACGGGGAGATCACTCTTGGTCTGGGCAGGTGGGGAAGCTGTCGCAGTGTCATAATTATGGTCAAAGCTAATAATAACTCTGTCATAAACCACAGCATTGCAAGGGAGATGGAATAATTTCTTTGAGACAATGAAATATTTTTGGTTTAAATCGACCTCATGGAACTATATCTGGCACTTAAAGAGTTTCATTTATGTCATAAGGGTTCATTTGTGGGTAACTAGTTCCCGAAATAAGAAATTTATCTCTTCAGGTTGGAGTCGTAGTGAATAGAAAAGATGAAAGTTCATTATTCCCTTAAAAGTTATTCATCATTAATTGTGTTTGGCACTTTTTAAGTAAGGAAAATTACCCTAAACCGGATGGTCCAAATTACATTGTTATCTGTGAGAGGCTTTTCTTGTGTAATTACTATGTGCTAGCTTTATAATTATAAGGAGAAACTGAATTTTCTCTCTATCACTGAACATGACTTCCTCTCTTGTGCTGAAAAAAAAAAAAAACTTGTCTTAAAGGATAAGCTTTTTTTTCTTTCCTCATTCTCAAATAAATTATCAAAAGCTAATCCCCCCTCCAGTAAATTGTAAAGAACTTAAAAATGATAATGCCATTGATGATATAGATCTTTCTATAGCTTTATTTTTTTTAAGTTTGGGTATCATATCATGTTAGATTTAGAGAAATTACGATAATGTAATACAAAATTTTATATTTATGTGATTACATTCTAGATGAAAAATCAGATTCATGCTTAGTGAGAGTTTGAAATTTTAAGTTCTTAGAACTATGCAGAAGTAATTCATGACTTTGTGTGACTCAACTTCAACCAACAAAATAAGCTTGCAATTTTGAGATACTGAAAAAAATGCCTCCTGATCCCCCTTGAATTCTCATAGAGAACATCACATGGTTTGGCTACAGATAAGAAGTACCAGAGGTTTCTTCTCTTCTGGTAAGAACAACTAAACAAACAAACAAACAAACAAACAAAACAAAACAAAACAAAACAAAACTGAATTAAATTTTCTACTTTTTTTCTTAAAAATATCTAAGAGCTAACAAGATAGTGAGAACTTAATCTCAAAAAAAATCTAGAAGGCAAAATCCCAGGGAGCACACAAAGCCACTTTGACCTCCAACAGCAATTGTCAAACTCGAAGAAACATGCAAACTGAGGTGCTATTTTGGTGGCCTCACAAAGCAAAAAGAAGAAGTCAAAGCCTGTTCCCCAAACCCCATGGTGGAAAATCCTATTTCTTCCCCAAATATATTAAACTGGGATCCAAAGGCCTATATCCTCAGGCAAATGGAAAGTCAAAAGTAAACCATTGCTTAGATGGATTTGCAGCCCAGGTTTGTATCACTTGAGTGATCCAAGGAGGAGCAAGCCTTGAACTTGTACTAAGCAGGTCCCTTACTGATAGTAATGTTCCAGGAACAGACAAAAATATTCTCCAAAGAAAAGTTTCCTCATCTCAGACATCAATCATTACTAAATTATTTTCAAGTACAGAAAACAGCACATAGTCAAATATGATCAGTTACATAAACAAGACAACATGAATGTGAATAAGCAGAAATAATAGACAATAGAACCAGACCACAAAGATTTCAAATATTAAAATTATAAGATACAGACTATAAAATATTTGTGTTTCTTATGTTGAAAAAAAAAATAAATGTAGATCTCTATGGAATAAGAAACTACAAAAAGGCCAAGAACAGCACCCAATTTTTGTAAAAACAAACAAAATGCTTTCAAACACCTCCACACATTCTAGCAGAGCTGTACCTTCACAGATAGAGAAATTTGCACAAATTGCTCCATTAATGAGCCTGGACGGCCCAAGTAAAAAGTGGCTGGACACTACCTGTGAAGGATGAGTGCCTCCCCACCCCCACTTTAGAGTCTTAAGGTTATCCTTCAGTAATCAGTTATCTATCACCCTTTTTATTCCCTTAGACTATGGATTTGGATAAGAATATTTATACCTTTTTGATCACAGTTCAGGTAAACCAAGAATATTCACTAGCAGTGCTAAATACACAGTAGACTGTTTGTGGAGAAATATCTTGGCGAATATGAGGGGAAATTTTTTACATGACTCTGAGCGCATTCTTCTTCCTGTATTTACCTTGAAAGTGAAAAACAAAAAATCCTACCAGCTCGCGCAGCAACAGCCTTTCTACCATAACTCCTTTACTTCTACATCACTCAATGTACTGCTCAGAT
>NW_011889178.1:981739-984343 GCF_000151845.1 Pteropus vampyrus | reverse complement strand
AAACAAAACAAAACAAAACAAAACTGAATTAAATTTTCTACTTTTTTTCTTAAAAATATCTAAGAGCTAACAAGATAGTGAGAACTTAATCTCAAAAAAAATCTAGAAGGCAAAATCCCAGGGAGCACACAAAGCCACTTTGACCTCCAACAGCAATTGTCAAACTCGAAGAAACATGCAAACTGAGGTGCTATTTTGGTGGCCTCACAAAGCAAAAAGAAGAAGTCAAAGCCTGTTCCCCAAACCCCATGGTGGAAAATCCTATTTCTTCCCCAAATATATTAAACTGGGATCCAAAGGCCTATATCCTCAGGCAAATGGAAAGTCAAAAGTAAACCATTGCTTAGATGGATTTGCAGCCCAGGTTTGTATCACTTGAGTGATCCAAGGAGGAGCAAGCCTTGAACTTGTACTAAGCAGGTCCCTTACTGATAGTAATGTTCCAGGAACAGACAAAAATATTCTCCAAAGAAAAGTTTCCTCATCTCAGACATCAATCATTACTAAATTATTTTCAAGTACAGAAAACAGCACATAGTCAAATATGATCAGTTACATAAACAAGACAACATGAATGTGAATAAGCAGAAATAATAGACAATAGAACCAGACCACAAAGATTTCAAATATTAAAATTATAAGATACAGACTATAAAATATTTGTGTTTCTTATGTTGAAAAAAAAAATAAATGTAGATCTCTATGGAATAAGAAACTACAAAAAGGCCAAGAACAGCACCCAATTTTTGTAAAAACAAACAAAATGCTTTCAAACACCTCCACACATTCTAGCAGAGCTGTACCTTCACAGATAGAGAAATTTGCACAAATTGCTCCATTAATGAGCCTGGACGGCCCAAGTAAAAAGTGGCTGGACACTACCTGTGAAGGATGAGTGCCTCCCCACCCCCACTTTAGAGTCTTAAGGTTATCCTTCAGTAATCAGTTATCTATCACCCTTTTTATTCCCTTAGACTATGGATTTGGATAAGAATATTTATACCTTTTTGATCACAGTTCAGGTAAACCAAGAATATTCACTAGCAGTGCTAAATACACAGTAGACTGTTTGTGGAGAAATATCTTGGCGAATATGAGGGGAAATTTTTTACATGACTCTGAGCACATTCTTCTTCCTGTATTTACCTTGAAAGTGAAAAACAAAAAATCCTACCAGCTCGCGCAGCAACAGCCTTTCTACCATAACTCCTTTACTTCTACATCACTCAATGTACTGCTCAGATCTGCCTTCCAGAATGACTTATTCCTACAGGGAGCGTTGCAGACAAGCTGTCCTTGCCTGCTACCACAGGAATCGCCTCAGCTGACGAGTCCACGAGTCCACTGGTCTCATCTCCTTCCTGGGTGGCCCATATCCAATAACAAATCGACATGTGCTACAAAGTCTTTTCCCTTCCTCTCCCCCAGTGGGGCATCTCTGAAGGTGATTCCATCTTTAGAACTCCCTACAGGGTTGACTGAATCTTCTATTGAGATATCCAGCATTATAGTTTCAACTTCTCCCTGTGTATAAGCCTGCGTTCTCCTCTTCTCTTCTATGAGTGTCAATCCCAAGGGCATCCTTCAGAAGCCTCTCACATGCAAATCTCTGTATTCAAGTGCTTCCCAGGGGACCCAGCCTGTGACACTCATTGATTGGAGCCTCTGTACCTTATTGGGGGTGCAAACATTTCCTCTTTGGAAGTACTCTAATTGTACAAACTTGATCTAAGTGGCAGGAAATCTCATTCTTTCTGCCAATCTGACACCCTTTCAGGAACTTTCTTGGAAATCACTCTGCAAGGAGCATCAAGGCTTAGTACATATCCTACCAAACCCATTACCCAGTTCTCATATTTGACGATGACTTCAGGAAACCAGCAAAGTCCTTATTCTTAGAGGTGGAAGCTAGTGCCCATCCCTAACCGCAGTTGAAAACACTCAATTGATTCAAAGTATTTGCATTTAAGTTTTTTTAAGAACCCAGGTTTTTTTGTTTTTGTTTTTGTTTTCTTATGGGAGTGGGCCACTCTAATGCCAATAGTATCTATAACTGGGGGGATTTGTAGGAGTAGCTCTAAAATAGGAATATGGGAAACAGGTTGCCAGTCATCTTGTAGAGAGGGCTTGGCTTTGGTGACCCTAGACAGAAAAACCTGTCTCATCAATTTACTTTAATTAAACTTATTAACTGACAAAGGTCTTGCTATAGGAGTTGATAGAGGTAAAGTTTTATTTTTTCCTCCACCCACTCCATCCCCCAAAACCATTGAAAATAGATTCTGATTAAATTATTCTATATTTGAGGACAAGTACACATCCATGACATATTTTTCCAGCTTTACTGAGGTCTAATTGACAAACAAAATTATAAGATATTGAAAATGCACGATGTGAAGATTTGATTTATGTATACATTGTGAAAGAATTCCCCCCATCAAGTTAATTAACACAACCATCACTTCACTTGTTTATTTGTTTTGGTGTGAACATTTAAGTTCTCTCTTAGCCAACTTCAATTATACAATACAGTTCTAACAACCTATAATTACTATGTCATACATTAGATCTTCAGACTTTATTCATCTTATAACTGAAAGTTTG
>NW_011889178.1:898527-979439 GCF_000151845.1 Pteropus vampyrus | reverse complement strand
GACCCAGCCTGTGACACTCATTGATTTGAGCCTCTGTCCCTTATTGGGGGTGCAAACATTTCCTCTTTGGAAGTACTCTAATTGTACAAACTTGATCTAAGTGGCAGGAAATCTCATTCTTTCTGCCAATCTGACACCCTTTCAGGAACTTTCTTGGAAATCACTCTGCAAGGAGCATCAAGGCTTAGTACATATCCTACCAAACCCATTACCCAGTTCTCATATTTGACGATGACTTCAGGAAACCAGCAAAGTCCTTATTCTTAGAGGTGGAAGCTAGTGCCCATCCCTAACCGCAGTTGAAAACACTCAATTGATTCAAAGTATTTGCATTTAAGTTTTTTTAAGAACCCAGGTTTTTTTGTTTTTGTTTTTGTTTTCTTATGGGAGTGGGCCACTCTAATGCCAATAGTATCTATAACTGGGGGGATTTGTAGGAGTAGCTCTAAAATAGGAATATGGGAAACAGGTTGCCAGTCATCTTGTAGAGAGGGCTTGGCTTTGGTGACCCTAGACAGAAAAACCTGTCTCATCAATTTACTTTAATTAAACTTATTAACTGACAAAGGTCTTGCTATAGGAGTTGATAGAGGTAAAGTTTTATTTTTTCCTCCACCCACTCCATCCCCCAAAACCATTGAAAATAGATTCTGATTAAATTATTCTATATTTGAGGACAAGTACACATCCATGACATATTTTTCCAGCTTTACTGAGGTCTAATTGACAAACAAAATTATAAGATATTGAAAATGCACGATGTGAAGATTTGATTTATGTATACATTGTGAAAGAATTCCCCCCATCAAGTTAATTAACACAACCATCACTTCACTTGTTTATTTGTTTTGGTGTGAACATTTAAGTTCTCTCTTAGCCAACTTCAATTATACAATACAGTTCTAACAACCTATAATTACTATGTCATACATTAGATCTTCAGACTTTATTCATCTTATAACTGAAAGTTTGTACTGTCTTGTTGCATCCACAGCATTCTGAGGTTATATCATGAAGCAGAAACCTCGGCTGTAGCAGCCACGCTAATAGTTAATCCATTTGTTCTCCCCTATGGATCAATCTAAATGCAATTTCTTGGCATTAGGTTCTTTGTCGGTTTTGAAATGAGTTTTATTTTTGTAACACACACTATATACAAGAACATCTATTTTTAACAAGAAAAATAGACACATTAAAAACAAACAGCTGGTATGTTTTTTGGTTTGGGGGATGCAGATAGAAGAGCATTGGGAACGTTTAACTGACTTTGGCCTGTTTTACAGGCTCCAATATAAAATGTAGGTGTTGAGGGTTATGAGCCATCTTGATGGATTTATTTACCTTCAAGATGCTTGTATTGGTCCAGGGAAGGATGGAGTTAATAGGAAGAGGGAACCAAGAAATTAAAGACTTTTAGGTGAAGACAGTGAAATTTATATAGTCCCCACATTAAAATGCAATAGGATTTTGAAAGTTCCTCTGCAAACTGGTTACTTAGAACCCAGATACCTTGGAAAGAGACTTGCTCCAGGCTGCCAATCAAAGGAAGAAGTAACCTCCAGGAAGGCAAATCACCTCCCTGCAATTAATGTGAGGGAAAAAGTCAATTAGAGTTTTAAATTATCAAAGTGCTTAATGCACTCTCGACAGACCCAAAAATAGCAACTCCATTTCCTCAATTTAGGGGAAGCAGTTGTCAGTGGGTCCTGTTGTGAAGGGATCTTCCTCCATCCTCTCCCGACACAGCCCGCTCAGTGGGGCCCCGTCCCTACCCCTTACTGCCAACTCCAGAGCTGGGAAGGGTGCCCCTCTGCACTCCACTTGCTCAGATCAGCAGGTCTGCACCTCTGCCAGGAAGGACAGGACAAAGAGGCGGCTTGGGGTGAGAGCCACTTGCCCCTTCGCTTACTTCCTCTGGTGACTAGGTTTCTCTTCCCTGAGAGAGAAAGGAAAAGGAGAGAAGGAGCAATTGGGGTGGGAAAAAATTTCCCTTGCTATGGGAGCGTGTGTTTGAGGGGACATTCTGACCTAGATGTTTGTAATTCGGGCAGGGCTTTCGCTGATACGCACATGGTGCATAAAAGAACTGGGCTGATGAGCTGAAATTCGTTTCTATTTTGACTTTGCCTCAGAATATCAAAACATTTACTTTCTCCTGATGTAAGATAGGGTGGAGGAGACTTTTTATCAGGCAATACTTACAAACTCCTTGAGATCCTTATAAGATAAAAAAGTTTTTTATCACCATGGTGATTGGGAATGTTCTTGGACCCTAAGGGCTTGGGTGATTTTTTGGCCATAAAACTTCAAAGAATAAAGTAAAACTGGCCTGCAATGGACATGGAGAGAAATTCCCTTCTCGCTTTGCAAGTAAAGGGGGAAGATAAGAAGACAAGGGAAGAAATGCAAGGAAGGAGAGAGAACACAGAGCAACATGGAGAGACATTAGGACCAGATGGAACTTTTGGGTCGCAGGTCAAGTAGCCCAGTCCCACGGCCACACAAGCCATTGAAGGGGGAGTAGGAGGGTAAGGCTCTTCTTCATATGAAGTTCTTCGCCTTGCTGTGTCATAAAACTCCCGTTTCTGCTCCAAAATCATCAATAAAGTCTCCTCCATTCATATTTTCCATTTAGTGGGACTTGGGACAGGGGTAGTGGTTTCATAGGCGGAGGAGGAAGGCCTCATGGGGCTCTGGGCTCCCAGGAACCCATAGGATTCTTAGGGAGGGCTCCAGGCTTCTGCCAGCTGTGGATCTGGCAGAGTGGGGTGGAGTTAATTTGGTCTAGATCTCCAAGAGGTAGGGACACACTAGGTAACTTCTGGGTCATAGATGAAAGAAAATAAAATACTATTTGGTAAAATCAATGGTAGGATCCAGAATATTAAAAAATGCTCTTCATCTCTTGATCTTTCAACGGATTTAGCTTTGCAGTGTCATCCGTGTTGGGCTCTGCATGGCACAAAAGCAGAAAGATACTGACTCTGCTCTCAAGTGCGGCAGGCACGAAAATAAATGAATGTTATACAAGAAGACAATCTCTCTAATAGAGCTAAGAGGACAAGGCAGTGTTAGTGCGTAGGAAGGAGGAACTTTGAGGAATGCAGGTCATGTTCTAGCAGTTATAAAAAAAATCACTTCACTGTCATCTGCCTAGAGTCTTCCTCCTTGAGGGGCCAAATCTTCTTAGTACCGATTTCGTTAAGAGCTTGTACTTTATGTCTTCTTTCTAGGGCACGGCAGCTTTCTGAGTGTCTTCTTTGAGGATCCTATGACCTGTAAAAATCTGTATTTCTCTGGAAGTGATTTCTTAAGAAACAAAATAATAAAGAAAGATGTTTTGTGACCCTTGGGTTGCCACAGCAAGGGGAAAATAATGGAAATGTTATACAGAAAGTGACTACAAAGCAGTGGAGCCTTCTTTAAATGGCCCCTCTGCCACAGGATCAGGACTTCTGGGAGAATCAGAAGAGGATGTCTTCCTCGTCAGGCCGGTCCACGGTGCTGCTCAGGCCACACCAACATGGTGAGACCAATGGAGCATCTCATCGTTAAGGGATACTCTAAATTAAGGATGGAACATGGGGCATTTACAGACTTTTTTTTCCTTTCTATTCATCTAACATCTATACTTGCATACTTTTACTTTAGAAGTTGTTTAACGTATCTTTTTTTTTTTTTAATGGTTTATTGTATGCTTTGATGACCAGACAGAATTTAGAGTTAGAAGTCCTAAATTCGAATCCTGACTATTTTACAAACTCATTGTACGAATCCAAGAAAATCACCACTGTGGGAAGCCCCAATTTCTTCATCTATAAAATGAATTGCTGATAACATGATATTTAAAAAAGCCTTTCTCAGACTCAACCCAAAGCGCTGTGTAATTGGCAGTCTCTAAATCAAGCCTCTCAGTACTGTGGGAGAGTAGTTTGTAGCTTGTTACTCACATAATTTTCTCTGACTCTATTTGAACCTTTTCTATGTTCCATGCACCGTATCTAATGCGTGAGTCTGTTGTCTCCCTTATTTTTAACACCACCCTATGAATTCATCACTATCATTCCCCCCATTTTACAACTGGGGACACAGGCCTGAGATTAAGCAGTTAGTTGCCTACAATCACCCAGCTAGGAACTGGGATAGCCTGACCGAGAACCCATGCCCTGGAGTCTACTCCAGAAAGCAGCCACAGGACTCTGTCCTGAGTTTCCGTCTAAAGCTATCCTTACCCCTGTCCCCCCTGAAATGATCTGGCACCTCCTACCTGCACAGACAATGCTCAGTGCCATCCTCCCATTTTCATTTGCATCTCTACTTTCAGAAGTCTTTGAATGGTATCACCTCAGGTCCTCAGGTGAATAGATTTGCTGCAGAATCTGTGAGCTTCCTCTAGTGTTTAAAAAGTTTGGGGTGACGAATGGTGTCATTGGTCTTTCTGGGCTTGGTGCTAGAGCCCCTTGTGTTTATGAGACAAGGGATAGTGAGCTGCCTGGCTCCTCCCCAGTTGGCAGACACTAGCGACCACTTTTCATACTTAATTGGAGCCTGTAACAACACAGCCTGGGCTCTCCAAGACCAGGCATTGCCACTCACTGCCAAATGATGAAAAACCTTCTGACCTGCTTCCTGATTGTTTTCAAATTAAAAGATACTTTGAGGACAAGTTAAATTTTCTCAAGTGCCTGTCTGAATGATTTTGGCAGCTTCTCCCAAGTGTGCTGGCTCCCAGCACAACCACCCAGCTTCAGACTTTCCACCCAGTGCAGGCCCACGCCCATTTTCTGAGCTCATGCTCTAAGCACTGTGCCAGCTCCTCGTCTGCTAGGGGCTCTCTCTGGCCCAGCAGAACTGGTATTTTTGCCCCAGGTGGGAAGAAGGAGTCGGGTGAAGGGCTCTAGAAGCTGCTCTGGGCTGAGCACACTTTCCAGAGATGCCAGTTGGGCATCTGTGAGCACTACAAATGAGATGCTTCAGGGGCCTCTGCCAGGGAGTCCTTCGCTGACTGAGGGATGCTGCTTTCACAGAACACTTCGGAGTTTCCTCTCTGCCTTCAAGGATCAGATCCACGGTCAGAGCTGAAAGGAGCACAGGGGAACATCGAATCCAACCCCAAATGAGGCCTATGGACGTGGGTGACTGGCTCAGATTTTATCGGCGACTTCATGGCAGAACTGGGATTAGAGTCCAGGCCTTGTGCTGCCCGGGCTGCACTCTGTCACCACCTTTGTCTTCCATGCCTCATCTTGCCACTGGATGACAGTTCTCCTCATCTTCTTCTTTCCCACTGGAAAGGCAGCTCGATGGGCTATAATTTGAAGATGAAGAAAGTTATGAAAGTTTCCAGAATCCCATGGGGCCACATAAAGATGTAATTGAAAAGAGGAGAATATAAGAGTCCATTTCTGTTTTAAAATGAACATAATTATTGGACCTAATTCAGATCTTATACACCTCAAAGCTGTTTTAGGCCTGGGGCGCACTGAGCTTTTCTGTTCTCTCCTGACTGTCCCTGTTATTATCATTTCATCATTGCCCTATACTCCTTTTCTTCCTTTCCTTTCTGTGAGCCCTTTCCACGAATTTGGTTGTCTCCCAAAGCTATATCTTTGGTTTTCCCTCCTTGCTTTCCTTTTGTGCCACTGTGTTCTTCCATCAGAGTTATCCCAGGGTCTGGCATTTTACACTATGGTTCATTTCCTCCTTGGAATCCTCTGCTCCCTCAGCTTCTGTGATACAATATTTCCTCATTTTCCACCTCACACTCTGGCTGCTGGGTCTGTCTCTTTTATAGCATCTCTTCTGAATGTTCTTCCCTGAATGTCACTACTTTGGTTGGATCCATCTTTGGCTTGGTCCATCTCCTCTCCTGACCCTATACCTCTGTCTTGAGTAAGTGCTTTTGTGGTTTTCCCGTTAGGTCTGCACACATTGTTGTAGCAGATTGTTCAGCTGAGCTCTGTAGTAGGTTTTCAAGGCCCAGAAAGCTTCTGAATTTCTTGCCTCTGGTAGCAACCCTCTTCCTCTGGCCTATGACACATAATCTAGGCTGAACTGGTCATAATAGCACACCATACTCCTGCTGACAAGGATCAGGGCGTGTTCTCACTCTTGGATCAAACACGGCTCTCCTGGTTATTCTCCATTGGTGCTCCCACGCATCCACCAAGGATCAATTATTCTTGCTTCTCTGTCTTGCTCTGAGACCTAGGAGGCTGATTTTTTCAGGCTGCCATCAGCCAAGCTCCCTTGCCCTCTGGCTTCTGATGGGTTTTGACAGTGGGAGAGATTAGCAAGAAATCAGAGGGTGAAGAAAGAGCAGTCAAAGTATGTGGCACTAGAATGGGAAGTTAAACCAGTAATGCCAGAAAGGACAAAGGTGGCATGAACATCAAACCATGAAAGAAGAGTGGCAGCCTGAAGAAATTCCTGAGTCACACGTGTGGGTGGGTAGGTAGGTGTTCGCATACATGTGAGATAAAGGACTGAAACCTGATCGACACCCTTTCCAAGGATAGGCTGACATTTCTACCATACACATGGACCCTCAAACCCAACCTAACAGTTCCACCAACTCCCAGCAACATCAGCCCCCTTGCCTTTTGCATTAGAAATCTCTTAGATCATCTTTGATTCTTGTTGTCCTCTCATTTCCCACAAATAATGCATACCGAAGCTCTGTTTATTCTGCCTTTGAAATGCCTTCCTCTCTACCTCAACTCCTTTGCCATAATCTGAGCCCTTCGTAATACTCATTCATCCTCTTGCCACTGCTTCTTAATCAGGCTCACTGGTCTACTGTTTCTAGACTTAATCTTCCAAAATAATCTACATGTTATCATTGGAGATATTTCTTTCTCTTTCATGACTATGAAATATTTCATAGTATAGGGAAGTACAGAGAATAACTTTCCTTACACATATGGACACTACCATACAGTTTGCTTCAGAACTTTTTTTGATTTGATAAACTATGATAAAACATTCATGAAAAAAAGCATGTCAGAAACAGTTGAAGCCTCCTATATCTCTCTCCTCAATCTCATTCCCCTCCCTTTGCCCCCACAGAAGCCAACACTATCTTGAATTTTGTATTTATTTTTCTCAAGAAATTTTTTTTTACCACATACATATGCATCTATTAATATTTAGTGTTATTTTGCGTGTTTTCAGTCTTCATATAAATGATAGCTATATGTATCTATCTTCAACTTGCTTTCTCATTCAATAATATATTTTGAAATTTACACCTGTAGATACATCTGTTTTATTAATTTTAACTGCTATGGAAGATTCCTTTGTGTGAATACACCACAATTTAATTATACATTCTTCTGGTAATGAACATTTATTTCAAATTTTTTGCAAGGATGAACATGCCACAAATGAACTTTCTCATCTGTGTATCCTTCTGTGTGTATGACAGTCTCTGAATGATATATACAGAGAATAAAATTGATGGATCTAAAGGTAGGCACATATCTTTATCTTTATGTTGTCAAATTCTTCTCCAGATGGGTTTACAACCCCACTAGCACTACATAAGAGTTACTATTTTATACTCATCATATTGACAGAAGGGAAAAGTCTAACACCTCCCAATTTGGGAGACATGGTGAAGAAATGGGATATCATGGTTGTTTTAATTTGCATTTTCCTGATTACTGGTATGGTGGAGCATTGCTGATATTTATTTTTCATTCTGGATTCCTCTTATGTGTGTTGCTGGTTTATATCCTTAGCCCATTTTTCTTCTGGATATTTTTCCCTACTGATTTATAGGAATTTTTATGTGCTAAATATTTTTCCTTTGGCAATTATATGAGAATCAGTCATCTTATTCCAGTCAGTGGCTGGTATTTTTACTTTGATAATTTGACTACATTAAAATTTTAAAACTTATGACGACAAAAACCCCACCATAAATATTTTCCTTTGCCATTGATTCCTTCATGTCTTATTAAAGAAATCCTTTTTTACCTTGAGATCATAAAAATATTCTTCATGTTTCTAACACAATAGTAATCTGATCAAGGCTGGAAAACTAAGTAATAGGAGGTAGTCAATAGGTCATTAAAAAAACAAAAACAGAAAAAAACCCAAAGAATTATGAAAATGTGCATCAGAAAAGCCTCACCATTTTCTTTCAAGCTTTGTGACCTTGAGAAGGTCACAGAACTTCTCTCTGTGAAACAAGCAACAGGTGGCCCTGTATTCGTACCTGGCTGGTAGGGAAGCCCCCTAAACAAATGTCCAGGAGAGCTGATATTCACAGGACCTGCCATCAGCCACTCTCCTAATCCCTTCCTCTGGCATTTTCTAGATTTGTGAATCTCCAGCTGAGGTTTAAATGTCATCCTCCACATCTGAGACTAGAGCAACCTTGTGCTGATCTGGCTGACTCAGCTGGAGCATACCAAAAACCACTCAGAACTTTGAATCTAATCTGGCTTCATTTGTTGAAGTAAGTGGGATTTCAAAACCCCTGCCAGGGAGACAGTGCAAAGGAGTGGGGAGTTAAAATGGATGCAAAGTGAAGCCCTGGATTCCTCAGAGGGGGATGCGGGGAGAAATAGGAAATTGGTCCTCCATCTTTCCCTCCTCCCTCCCTCAACCACATTCCTAGTGTTCAAATGTTCTGGGTAATTGGTCAGAATTTGGTCTAGGAAAATTGGAAATAGAAAAGAGATGAAGTTTGTTTTGTACTGAAGTTTAACTTGTGTTAGTCTACAGCTCTTAACTCCTTTTTTGGTTCTCTTTCTCTATCCTCCATGGCATGCCCCTAGCATCCCTCACCCTTACTACACACCATCTTTATTCTACCTACCAAAGCTGCAATTAGAATAGTACCTGGGACCTGGTAGGCCTCAATAAATGTGACCACTATTAGGAATAAAGAAATAGCATGCTTTTTGCTATGTATACTACACAGGCACTATTATCATCATGCCCATTTTACAGATGAGGAAACTGAAGCAAAAGAGGTTAACTAACCAGCCCGAGTTCATGGAATCTAAAAGGGTCTAAACTCACACAAAGGTGGAGCCCACGCTCTGACCAACTCTGACCTCCCAGGTCATATTCCACACTGAGAAGCAATAGAGGGGGAGCTTGAATGCCCAAAAGGAAAGTCAGACATACAGATGCCTACACTCTGCCCAGGCAGTAGCCCAATTATCCTTACCTTCACATCTCCTTAGAATGTGTCTGTGTGTGTCGGGCCAGGAGAATGAGGACAAAAGAAAATCGGTGAGCAGTTGAGACACAAAATTTTTAAATTCTGGGTTCTGTAAGAGGGAGCTTTGAAAAATAATTTCAAAAAATAAGGGGAAATAAAAGGCTTTATCTTCTGAAAAAGGCATTCTTTAAAAATTACCACCACCCACAACTTCAACAGACAGAGAGAAGGCAGTTACTAGTGACAGAATTTTAGAAGAACTTGGGGAAAGATTTGGGAAGCAGGACTCCTTCCTGATACCCAGAGAATCTACCCACTTCATGTCACTAGAAATGCCAGTTCTGAGCAATTGCCCCAGACCGTCTTTTAAAACCCTGACTCTCAGAGCTCCAGTGGATCAGATGGCAGCTGGAACAGTGATTTCTACCTGCCCTGAGTCCTGTGGCTCACATGATAATTGCTGAAGCCTGGTCATAAATTCTTATAGAAAGAGCCAAAGCCCAGTCCCAGTTGAATGATTCCAGTCACTGGAAGTGGGAAGGTTGAGGGGGAGAAGTGTCCTCACCAGCTCTTAAATTCATCCCAGGACTCCAATTCTTGCCTTTCCCATGCAAAGACTCATAATAGAGATACCACAAAGAGGAAGAGAAAAGACACTTACCCCAGCCAGCCTGGAAAAAATCCTGATTTTGAAATAAAAAATAATTTTTGTGTGTGTGTGTGCGTCTTTTTAACAGAAATCATAGTTGAATTGTGACTCATTTTATAATATGGGTGTTCATTCAATACTTTTAAAGTTTGAAAATAAAGGAAAAGGACTTCCAGTTCTGGTCTAGCATATAAGGAGCTTAGAAGCCATCATTGCATTCTAACAATAAGTAAAAAGTTGAACAAACTAAAAAAATCTCCTTAGATCTGTCAAAAAAGTAAGGTCACAGAGCAAACTGCTGTCCCCAAATTGGAGAGAGAGAAACATGTGGACACAGAGAATCACAACTTACCAGAGCAGAAACCCACAAGCAGAAACCTCTGAAGGAGGGAACCAGTGCCAGGGTAGGAAACCTGAACTGTAAGTGACAAATTGCTGGAGCTCAGTGTGGACAACTCTGAGAGTTAAAATCTTCGGGGGACCCAGTCTTAGAGGACCCCCACACTTCTGTGAGTCTTAACCTCTAGGGACTCTTATCAGTTTCTCACAGAGAAGATCAGTGAAAAGTTCTCTCATGCTTCCAGCAGGGGGTAGAGAAGAGGAACCCTTTTGAAATACTCCAGAGCATTCTCTTCTTAACAAGGCTGGCCCTCAGGAGAAACTATGTAACCAGAGCCTAACCTCCTGGGTTTTTATCAGGGCCTAACCTACCTGGGGAAAGGGAAAGACCCAACTCCAGCCCACTCTAGCCACCCTGCCCCATCAAAAAGGTGGGGAGGGGGATCTGAAAAGCAATGGTGAAGTTCACACGCAGTCCAGGGCACAGGCTCACCAAAAGACTGAAATCTAATTGTCGGACTATAGAGTGCTTCTTCTCCCCACACCACACCATACCACTACATTACATTACTAAAGGCCTATTTACCATAGTTCTTTTTATCCAGCACATTGTGTCCACCTTTCAACAGAAAATTACAAGACATACTAAAAGGCAAAAAACAGATTTTGAAGAGACTGAATAATGAACAGAACCTGAATCAGATATGGCAACAATGTTAGAATTATCAGACCAGAAATTTTTAAAAACTATGATTAATATGTTAAGGGCTTTAATGGAAACAAAAATAGACAACATGCAAGAACAGAAAGATTCTGTAAGCAGAGAGATGGAAATTTTAAGAAAGAATCAAAAAAGAAATGCTAGAGATGAAAAACATTTTCACAGAAATGAAGGATAACTTTGATAGGCTTACGAGTAGACTGCACATGGCTGAGAGAAGAATCTCTAAGTTTGAGGATATGACAATAGAAACTTTCAAAATTGAAAAGGGAAGAGAAAAAAGACTAGGCGAAAAAAAAAAAGAACAGAATATCTGAGAAATATGGGACAACTATGAAAGGTGTAACATAGATATAATGGGAATGCCAGAAAGAGAAGAAATATTTGAAGCAATAATGACTGAGAAATCACCCCAAATTAACATTAGACACCAAACCAGAGACCCAAGAAGCTCAGAGAATATCGCTCAGGATAAAAGCCCCCACACTCCAACACGCACACACTCACACGCACACACACGCACACACACGCACAATCCTATGCCTAGGCATATCATATTCAAATATTAGAAAATAAAAGATAAAAAGAATCTTGAAAGAAACCAGAGGAAAATATCACCTTACCTCTAGAGCAAAAGTAAGAATTACGTCTGACTTATCAGAAACCACACAACCAAGAGAGTGGAGTGAAATATTTAAAGTGTGTCAAGAAAAAACCCCACCAACTTAGAATTCTGTACTCTACAAAATCGTCATTCAAACCTGAAGGAGAAATAAAGACTTTCTCAGTAGACCTAACATGCAATAAATGTTAAAAGAAGTTCTTTAGAGAGAGGAAAATGATATAGATCAAAAACTTGGATCTACATGAAGAAAGGAAGAGCATCACAGAAGGAATAACCAAATGTACCACTGTGACAGGATGTGGACAGTGGAGGGGGCTGTGCCTGTATTGAGGGGAGAGGGAGTTCGTGAGAGCTGTGTACTTTCTGCTCAATTTGCTACCAACCTAAAAGTGCTTTAAAAAATAAAGCGTCTTAATTTTTTAAATGAGACTTTAATTTGCTTTAAAAATTCAAACTATTGGCAGTTAGCATGTGGGCCTTTATATTCATTCTGACTGGGTGAAAGGAATGTTAACTTTTAAAATAATTTGTCTTTAGGAATGGAGAATGAGGAGCTCTATGAGAATAAGGCTTCTCTATTCCTCTTTTCTATCTTCTTTCCTCTAGCAAATCTCTAAGGGTCAGCAATCACAGCAATTCCATAGCCCATCAGTAGACAGGAACTTCTATAAAGACTTGGCTTAGTCTCTGTCCTATAGCCAGAGCTTTCTCTTTGTCTAGTTGAGTTTTCATCCTGTCTGCCCTCAAAGGAAACTAGGACTTAAATTCATTCCAAGCTCTGATGTTTCCAGATTATAGAATAGTTTAAAGGAATATCTTGATTGTTTAAAATTTACAAGAAACTATTTCATAATGAGATTGCCTCTTTTAAAATAAAAAATAAATAAATAAATAACTTTAGTTGCACCCCTACCTGGTTTCAGAAAACATTTAAGCAAATAAAAAAATTAGACTGCTAGGAAAATCAGTTTGTGCTTGGGTCCAATTTGGGTCAATGTGACTAATGCCAAATTATTACATTCTTCAAAAATCTAAAAATCAACATTGAGAGCTACTTAAGGGAGAAAAAATGTAAAAATGAAGGGGTAAAAGTCAGTTGATCCAAAATAAAAAGTAATGAATTGGAAAATAAGAAACTAGAATGGTTCAGATTAATGTCCTCCGAAACTATTCCTCTCAAGTAAATACAGATGACACCAAGAAAGGAGGAGTTAAAAAGAAAATTAAAGACATTTGGCAGGAAGTAGTTCCCTGAGCAACAAATATATGAGGCATCCCAAAGTAAAAATGCTAGAGCTGTTCAAGAATGAGAAGCTTTTGGAGAGGGAAAGAGGTCAGAAGGCAGATCACTCTTCCAAAAAGGAACGTTCCCTCATTCTGACTTGTCTGATGGCCCGTCCCCCACAGGGTTCCCTCCACCTCTGCAACTTCCATTGTCAGGCTTATTTCAGGACAGACCGATCTATGTCAGGATGACCAAGTTCATGTCGAGTTCAGTATTGTTTCTACTCTTGAAATCTAGATACCTCCAATGGCAAGTTCAGTTCTTTCTGATTACATTTGATCTGGCAACTCACTTTTGAAGCTAAAAATAAAATTTGAACAAAGGTTGGTGTGGTAGGTGCTCGTGCTTTTTACCAATATTTTCAATTCCCCTCCTCTGGGCATAAAAAGATTGCTCTTCCTTACCTTCCTCCTGTGAGACATGTAAACGGAAGTGATATGTATGTCTTCCAGGTGGAAATCTTTAAGAATTTGCCAGTGGTTATTCCCTAAGTTACTGGGTCAACTGTGTTAGTGGAGGCCCTACCAGCTTAGCTCCCTGAGGGCACATGTCAAGCAGGGCCCCTGCTGAAAGGCAAAGGATATATCAGATATATCGCCTGAGTGAGAAATGAACCTGATTGTTTTAAGCTACTAAGAATTTAGGGTTGTTTGTAACTGCAGTATAAATCCAGCCTATGTTGTTTAGAATAACTGAGAATTAAGGCAGCAATAACTTAGGCCCAAAAATATTTCATGAATCTTTATTTTCAGGGAAATTTCTTTTTAGAAGAGATTGACATTTTCCAATTTACTGAGAACCCTGATAAGTCAACCATCCTTGAAATGTGACTCACTGCAAATGTTGTCATAGTAAATGTTTATGGCACCAACTAGGCTAATATGACCATGCATGGTTAAATATCACATGCCTAATATATCCAAAATCTTATCTGCAATTTTAAGTCACTTTATTTTCTAAGTGTTTTTCCTGATCTTTTGTCAATGATATTACAGCTGCTTTACTATAAAAATAACTTGTGCTTCAGCGTATAAATATGAAATTATGAAAATGGCTGCATATTTTTATTAAAAATGGATCAACCTAAAATTAACCAGATCTCCTTAGAAAGATAATTATTATAGATATTTGATAGTAAAAATATTTTAAAAGATGAATGGAATTGTGGGAATACACAGAGTAATATCATTCACATTAAATGTCAGGTTTGTTTACTTAGCTTCAATTTAGAATTATATTTTATGTTTCTTAGAAGTTGTTTGCAACATTCAGTTAAGAAAAACTTCGAATATTGAATTTGTTATGCTATCGAAGTGACCTTGATCTTGAACAAATATTTGGCAAGCAAGAGTCTGAGCCTGGTGAGCTGTTCTATTGATTTTTATGGTTTTAAGAAATGAATTCAGAGGGACAATCTGTGTCTTAAAACATGCATTTCAGATGAATGCTAACATTTACAAGCTGATTTAGTTCCATACTTCTGGGAGATAATGCAACATGTATTTTTCAGTTCAATTTAAATTTCAAGTAGCAAATGTTGCCTTGTACTTACCTATAGCATGAATCTTCTGGAACTCAATGCAATATAGCATGAAGTAAATACTTCTTAAATATATGGAATTCATATAAAATATCTTTTGTTCCCTAGTGGTTTTTTGTTAAGAGAGAGATGATTAAGATAGGCATCTATGGTTTTGCTTTGGGCCAGGCCTGACTATCTGTGCATTTCTGAGAGCTTTCCAGAAAGCACCAGAGCCAAATGACATAATCTGTTCCCCTAGGGCTGGGCTGACTCAGGATATCTCCATATGGATGTCTCAAGGCAATTTATACTCAGCATGTCCCCAGATGAACTCATCATCTTCCTTTTGAAACTATGGTCTTAGAGTACCTTTCGAATCTCCTTTGCCTTACATTCAACCATTTACTGATTCCAGTACTCAGATCTCAGCTCTTGTCCTACCATTGTCCTATCCTGGCCCTCGTCTCCCTAAATGGTCTCGCTGCCTCCAATATCTCCCCTCTCCAATCCCAGCTCCCACCGCTAGCAAACTAATCTTTGTAAAGCACAAGTTGGATTGTGCTACTTTCATCTCTAAAATGTTTAGTGATTCTTGTGCTATCTTTTGTTTGCCTCTTCAGACCCACTCTCGATTCTTCTCCCCTTTTTTGTGTCCTAAAGCCCAACCTCTATGAATGGCTTCAGGGAACTCCTTTACCCATTAGCTACAGGTTCAGTTTTGACAATATGGAGGCCGTAGGAGGAGAGTGAGGTTAGGGTATGAATTTCCTGGCTCCCTCCTTACGTCATTGATATAATCGACCACATCCTTTAACTGAAGGCACAACTCCTGTCTAGAAGCTTTTCACTTACACCCTAGTTTGAGTGTGCCATATACTCTATATTTCTTTGCATCCCTGCTTTGGTTTTTCTTTTCTTCCTGTCAGTCTGAAATTCTCTCCATTATCTCTGCTATCATTTAATCCTGTATTGTCCTTTGTATCAAGTGGATTAGTCAAGAAGATTGCAGAACTACAAGATGGAAAGAGCCAAGGGCCTTGAATTACTGCTTGGACATAGAACCACTCACTAATCAGGAACAGCTCTTATAGACTTCGACAAGAAATATCTGCTACTGGGTTAAGCCACTGAGATGTGTGGCTTTATCTGCTTCAACTACTAATATTACCTTAATTAACTGAGTAAAATTCTTTTAGAAAATAAAAAGGTCAGTTCCTCAATGAGGTGATTAAGGTAAGTTATAAACATATTGGCAGAAGCACTGTGATCACTAGGAGCCTGCAGGAGTTCACAAAGAAAACATTTTCTACTGTGATAGTTTCCTGGATCAGTAGAAAAAGAAAATACATCAGCTCTGGTGTTTCTAGATTTGTCCAAGTCATTTGACAAAATTTTCATGATATTCTTTTGTTCAAGAGGAAAAATTTTCACAAGATAATAATGAAATTGAGTATATTATTTATAGGTTAGATGAATTTATTCTAGGGGTGCTGGCTAATAATAGATCGGAATCAACCTACAGGAAGTTTTGTAGTAGTGGCAGAGCTTGATTCTTTACCATAACTGTGCAAACATTTGTGTTAGGGCTTAGGCTTATTTATTAAATTTACTCACATTAAACAATGGCCTGCTAAGTGACTGAACAGATAGAGCAAGACAAATACTGCATGGTATCACTTAGGCATGGAAGCTAAATTTTTTAAAAAGTCAAACTCGTAGAGAATAGAATGGTAGTTGCCAAGGGCTGAGGAGTAGGGGAAACAGGGAACATTTGGTAAAGAGTACAAATTGTCAGTTATCGGATAAGTTCTGAATATCCATGAATGTGTAACATGGTGACTATAGTTGAAAATACTGTATTGTATAATTGAAATTTGTTGAGAGTGGAACTTAAGCGTTCTCACCAAGAAAATAAAAAGGGAAAAGAAGGTAAATATGTGAGGTGATGAACTGATTTTAAAATATTACATTTTATTTGTTATTTATACCTCAGTAAAGCTAGGGGCAGGGAGTGGCCTGAATCTGATGCAATTTGATAAGAAAAATGCAAACTGACATTTTGACAAACACATACACACACAATATGTGACTAAGGGATGGGGAAGCCATGGATCAGAACCCCTTATTATTCTGAATTTACTCTTGAGTAAAACAAAATTTTACTCAACAGCATGATGTTATCACCTAAAAGTCTAATGCCATCTGAAGCTGCATTAATAGAGAACTATAAATAGGTGTTTAGCAGATGCCCCCTTTATGCCAGGCACAGTAGTAGGCACTTTACATGAGGCTACATATAAATCATAGTTTCTAGAGGTAAAATAATTTGCCAAAGCTGCACTGCTAGTTAAGTGGTAGGCTCTGGAATCAGACATAGCAAAGATCCTTCTCTTCTGCGTTGATTAGGCCACCCAGAAGTGCTTCTGTTCTAAGCAGTGTATTTTTAAGAGCAGGAAAGTGAAACTTCTTAGCAGGAGAAGGATCGGAATAATTTTGAATCTGAAGACCCTATCTCATGGAAATGTTTGAAAGACTGGGAGACAGGGGCCCTGGAAGAGAGAAGACTCAGAGAACTTGGTCTCTGTCTTCCAATATTCAAAGATTCACAATGGAGAGAGGAGTTAGAATAATTCTGTGCTGCCTCACACTGGATTTCTTGGAGCAATGTTGAGAAGGTACAAAGTAATTGATTTGAGCTCAATATCAGGAAGAGCTTTTTCTTTCTACCAGAGTTGTCCAAAAACAGGGAGACTGGACACATCCAAACACACACTTGCAGCACTTGGTCAGGATCTTTCTAGGCTACTGACTTCAGGTTATTTTTAAATTGACTTCCAGGGTTGAGAGCCTTTGGTTCTCATGCTCACTGTGCTGGGCTTGGGTAACTCAGGAAATATGCAAGCCATCTGGTAGACACCAAATGTCATTTGTGTAGTGACTAAATTGGCATTTCCAAGAGACAGCTCAGGAGGCAAAATAAAATACTCCTAGAGATCAGCCTTTGTGTTTTTAGCATCTATGAAGCCAACATTTATTGAACAATTTCTATGACCCAAGCACTCTGCCTGAATATTCTCTGCCCCTCTCCTTCCTATCCCCTTCCTCCCACAAAAAACAAAACTTCTGTTATTTCCTTTGAGAAATTATCATTCTAGTCAAGGAAAAAATGCTGTTTTGCTTTCTGTTTCTCTTCAAGAGGTTTGGCTGAACTAAAAACTCATCAGTCAGTGTTTATGCTTTATTGTGATGACTGTTGATAACAGTAATATATTAATTTCCCCCCTCCAGAGAAGAGCTGTGAGAGAATTAAAATGGGGAGGGATGCTGAGGAGGGCTGTCCTCTGTTGAACATGTCTGGAATTAGGTCGGAAAGGCAGGTCAGAACAACAGAAAAAGTAATCACATCTTTAGTACGGGCTTGGATGGATGGAGAGGGCTGCCAAGAAACCTCTGAGCGGGAATGGTGGTCGGGACATATACAAATCCAGATTTAATAATTATCAATAATTACCACTAGGCTTTGGACAGAACATGTACATTGTGAAACAGTAGACTAGTGTTTTTCAAACCTCTGTTTGTCCAAAATCAATCAACATGGAATCATTCTGGTTTAATGGGATCTCTAAAACACCTCTGAGAGACCCTAGGGATCTTTGGACGCAGTTTGAAAACCATGATGATAAATAAATTCAAGTGAATATAGGGTACATTCCATCTAATGGATGGCAATTCCTGGGCTTGTTTATTACTTAGCAGAGTTCTCTTCCAGGCTCTCCTAGTACAGCATAGGCTAATCTGAAAGACAGTCTGTGGCTGCCAGTTCTGTAATCTGTTTTCATGGACAGCACTCTGGTCTTTGTCCTCACTATTGCCAACGCCCGCTTACTCTTCTCCCTACCTCTGCTCTCTGTCACCTCTTATGCATGCTGAATATAGAAAACAAACTAATGGTTTTCCTAAAGCACTTTTATCATGCCATTCTCTTACTCAAAAATCTATACGAGGTCCTTATTGTCACACTTCCCTCTATCCACGTCCCCATCTTCATGCAATCTTTGTTGCAACCCGCTACATCCTCTCTCACCTTGAGGCCTTTGCACAGGCTGTTTCTGTCTGGAACATTTTCTGTAGACTCTCTCCATCCCTTCCTTACTCTGCTGACCCCTGATGCTCATCCTTATATATCACTTCCTTTAGAAAGTCTAGGGACATGGGAGCCCCTCACATGTACTGCCATAGCACTCCATAGCTTTTTAAATTAAAAGCAATTTAATTATAGTGTTTTTAGGGTTACATATTAATCCATATCTTTTACTAAATGAGAAAGAAATGTCCACACCTTATTTACTCTTGTACCTCTTAATCCTGGCAGTGTAATATTTGTTGGGTAAGTGCATGAATTCAACATAAAGATTTGTTGAATGAGTGAATGAATGAATGAATAAATGGTTGTTGATAGAATAATTGGTGAATAGTGCTTTTTTACATGTGTGTGATCCTTTGTGGCACCTCTTCAGGTGGTCTGTCTTTCAGTTGTGACCGCCACAGTTTTGGGGTACTGGTTTAGTCCATTCAGGCTGTGAACCAAAAAGTTCAGGTGATCCTGGCAAGACCAACAAGCTCAATAACTGAAAGTAACCACGCGGATGTTCTAATCACAGAAATTCCTAACTGAGCAGGTTGTAATGGGCAGTCACCTCCTAAGGCTATATGATAGATTAACCTTTACCTTTAGCAAGCCCTATCTACTGTTTTTGTTTGTTTGTTTTTGTTTTTGTTTTTGTTTTTTGCTTATAGGATAACATACTTAAAATGTCAGAAAGACCTCTTTCTCCAGACCTCCAGAAATAAACATACTGGATACCAGCGTGAGACAACCCCAACATTCCTTATTGTTATCTTCTACCTTCATACTTCTGTAAACTATGGATGTTAAATGTTAACTGTCCTGCACTCACCAATATAAAAGAAATATGTATCTCTCCATTTTCTTTTTATCCAGCTCTTGAGATTTCCCTGCTTCACTTTCTCCCACCTCCTTAATCTACCAGTGGATTTCACGTAACCTCCCTTATGTCTTCTCCTTTGATTCTAATGTATAAAATAACTGCGAAACTGCTATTCCTTTGGGCATTTTCTCAATCCTTTGAGATTTTGCTTCCAAGTCTGGCTCTCAACACTTTGGCTCAAATAAATTCTTTAAACCTTTCTTTTTAGTTTTGGAATTTATTTTGTTAACAAGGTTGATAGAATAAAAATATCACAGACTGGGTAGCTTATAAACGACAGAGATATATTTCTCACAGTTTTGGAGGCTAGGAAGTTCAAGTCAGGGCACCAGTATGGTTGGGTGAGGGCCTGCTTCCGAGTCTCAGACTTCTCACTGAACCCTCACATGGTGGAAAGGGCTGGGGAGCTCTCTGTAGCCTCTTTTATAAGATGCTAGTCCCCTTCTCAAAGGCCCCACCTTTCTAGTAGCATCATTTTGGGGGGTTAGGATTTCAACATATGGACTTTGGAGAGACACAAACATTCAGACCATAGTGCATATCAAGTGAATATTCCTTTTATCTATTCCTATATAGAACAGAATGACAGGAGGCACACAGCCTTTTAGAAATGAGACACTATGAGTGAGGAGGGGAAGGATGTTGGGCATCTGTGAGGAAGAGAGAAGGGATTTGGGAGACAAGCTCCCTGGTAGCTATTGGCTAGAAGAACCGGAAATATGGCTTTTGTCCTCTTGCTTGTAGCCAGCAGGATGTATCCAGGCAGTAGCAGCCATTTTGCCTTATCTCATTATCCATAGTCTTCCTATTCTGTAATTGAAGAAATCAAGGTTCAGGGAAGCCTAAGGACTTGCCAAGAGTCTCAAAACTGGTGGCGGAGCCAGATCTAGAACCTGATTCTTGAAGTAACACTTTCTGTCACCTGTTATTTCCTCTCCGGTGCTGTCTGAAAGCCCTTAGTTCTGATTTGCTTCCTTGAAATTATGTAAGCAATGCTTCCTCCACAATAGTCCCTGTCTCTGACCTTTGATGATGTGAAAGCAAAAAGTGAAGGCCAGGCCATTTTCTTCTTTCCCACAGCACAAAGCTGTTCCTCTGGGGGGTCGGAGATTGAGGAGGGGTACAGAGTGGGGTGAGAGAGGAGGAGGGGGAGGCAAAAGCCAGAGTAAGCAAAACCAGGGGAAACAGCACGAAATCTATCCCGCACATATTCTTTTTCTTCTGAGACTTCAGTGACGACTTCACTTTTTTATTTTGAGACTCAACAGAAAATATCTTGGATGGATGCATTGAGGGAGGTACACATAAATGCACCAAGAAACGTCAGAGATTCATGAGAGCCGCACGGTAAAGAACAAAGGGCCCACATCTACTTAAACCATCTCTACCACTTCAGCCCTGGGATTTCATTTGTGAGCAAGAGGCTGTTGAGACCTCCAAATGCCAACCCGTCTGAGCTTAGATCCAGTGGCAACATCCCAGCAGAGCGTCCCTACAGGCATTTATTTACCACTGGTGCTTGGTTGTCAAGACCCTTAAGCAAAAATGGATGTGTCAAAGTTCCTTCTGTTTACTGTACGACAAGAGATGCAAGTTCATCCTGAGGATTCTCTTTGAGTTATTCTTTGTTTTGCAAAGATTTCATAAGTTCTGGTGGAGCCGGGCTCCTTACCACCAAGATGAGCACTATTCCTGGCCATAAATATAGATATTGAAGACTCCTCAAGGGGCTTAGCTCTTTAGTTGGTAAATATCCATGAATCAGGAAAAGAAATGAATAGCTAATGCAGTAGCAATGGCCTTAAACAAGCCTTCAATGTCCATAAGCAATTAGCTCTCTTTCCTCATTCCTTTTGCCCATTCATTCATTCATTCAACCAATTTTCTCTCAAGAATCAGGAAGCTCACAATCTAGTAGGAGAGATATTAAAAACTTGAGTCATTATTGCACAGTGTATATTGAAGATGTTTGTAATGCAAGTAACAGAATATCTGGCTCAATCAGACCCTAACAAGGAAGGAAATATATTGGCCCACATGATTGAAAACTCCCAGAGAGGGATTGCCTCAGACAAGCTCCCTCTCAGCAGCTCAGTCACTGGCTTCTTTTCCATTTCTCTACTTGTGTTCTGGGGGTATTGGCTGTATTCCAAGGCCAGCTCCTCTCATAGTCCAAAGAGGGCCATAAGCAGCAACTGGTACAACATGCTTCCTTGTTCAGATCCAACCAAAGAAAGATAGTGCCTTTGCCCTAGCCTTCCTGGAAAGCATCCTGGGACTCAGTCTGGTGCAGGGGTGGCATTCATGGCCTAAGCTGAGTTCATCAGTCACATGATCAGAAGATGCTCCACCATGGAGGCGAATGTGGGCTACACAGAAATCCCTAAGTGGAACTGAGAGTGGGGAAGGGAAGAGAGTTACCAAGAGATGTCCATTTCAGGGAAAGGGCTTTGGCAGGGGCACTAACATGACAGGTGGGAGCACAACAGAGAGATCCTCAACCTGAGGAGACTCAGGGTCTTCTACAAGGATAAACCACCCAAAGGGAGAGAATTTGAATTGATCAATCCCTGAAATAAACTCTTGTGTACTTGAGCTAGAAGCTGCCTCAGTTAGAAAATGATGAAGGCATGAAATTAATGTCCAGAAATAAGAACACCAGGAACAGACTTCATGCCAGGACCTAAGAGGATGTGTGTTGGAAGTGCATTTCTGTCTCTCAAATTCTCAAAGAAGATTGAAATATTTGAATGTGTCTTAAGAGAGCTGTGGATAAAAAAAAAGGGGTTCTACAGAAAGCAACCTCACAGGGTGATCTGATCATAAATTTCTAACCGGGCAAGTCAGTGTGCATAGTCACACCCCAGGCTGTAGCTTCTTTATTGGAAGGTTTTTAAGCCAACTCTGCCCATTGCTCTTGTGCATCTAGATTAACATACCTGCAAAAAGTCAGAAATAATCTTTTCTACCCTGCAAGGCATAACCACCTCAAGAGAGCACAAAATCTTTTTCATTATCTTGTAATCCAATTCCCATCTTGCTTTCTCTCGCCTTCATGTAATATTCCTTGCTTTTCCTCCTTAATTCCAAATACATAAAAGAAACTGCAAACTGTCATTCTCTGGAAAATTTGAGATCTTGCTTCTCGGCAATTGTCATCAGTTTTGCGCAAATAAACTTGTAAAAATTCTCTACTGGTTTGGATGTTTCTTATATCAACAGAGGTTCTGGTTCCAAAGACTGTGTGATACTGCACTGTTATATCAAGGCAAGGCTAGGCTTGATTCCCACCAATCTGGGCTTGAGTCTTAGTTCTACCACTCACTCACTGTGACCTTGGGCAATCACTTAACCTCACCACTTACCCTCTTCACATTTAAAATTTAGATAACAGCACTTCCCTTGCAGGGCAATTGTGAAAAGCAGAAATAATACATCAAAGGGCCCAGCAGCAGGAAACAGGCATTGAGCAACCTGACTACTGTTTTTTAAACAGAGCTGCCTCTCTGGGTTGATGCAAGGTCAGAAGAGGAATGTGCACTTTCTGGAAGAACCTGGCCTCAGACAAGATCAAAGAGCAGAATTAAACCTTTGGGAGGAATAGTACTAGGGACAGGCTAATACAGCTGGAGTCTCTTGCTCAGGTTCAAGTTGTTTTCCCCCTGGATTCACATGTACCCGGGCATTCCTGGCAGATGGTCTCCCCTCCTGAGAAAGCTTTATTCTAAGGGAATAGAGTCAGCCACACAAGGTTGGTCCAAGGTAACAGACTCAGGTTAGAGAGAATAAGTGATAACCTCACACGTTATTCAAAATCAGAATGTTTCTGGTCTCATCTCCAGTGGCTGGGTCCCAAAGGAGAGAAGATAGCAGGAAAGTATGAACAACCATGTTGGGAGCCACACTGGATAGTTTTTGGATGGCGCAAAGGAGAGCACCAGAAGAATTATGGTGCCTTCTGGATGGGATAGAGATGGTTGAAAGCCCAGAACAGATAGTTCGCTTTCTTGCTACCTTGCCCCAATCTGGGCAGAAGAAGAATGGGAGGGAGGCATCAATTCAGTGGACATGAGAGAGAGACAGAGACAGACAGAGAGAGAGAGAGAGAGAAAGAGAGAGAGACTGAAATGAGTGCCAACAGCTACAGCAGGAGGGGACACAGTTCATGGCTTTGCAGCACGGCTATAGCAGCTCACTGGGATCAGTGTCCTCAGTGGAAATGGATATGTCAAGCCCCAATACAAATATGATCACAGGGACCCATAGAGAAGGGAAGCTGAGTGCAGGGGTCACATGGTAATTGAGAGGACCATATAGGAGAGCACACATCCCCCGGGACGCCCACAAACAGCTGGGGCAATTCTGCAGTGCTGACTAGGGGCAGGACCAGACAAAGTATGTGGGGTTACTCTAATTTTGCCCCAGAAGAGTGGGGCCAAGGAAACCCAAGTTACATAAATCCATCATTTGCCCCCTGGACACTACACAATCACTTCAATGCCAAGTTAAATCACCAGGAGCACATACTTTACACTGTGCTTTAAGAAACTATGATTTAATGTTATGGCTTTGCCTTTTGCCAGAGATAATTAAGAATATTTTCATATATACAATAAAGCTTGACTATAATGATAATTTTTAGTATAACGTTTAAAAACCTCTGTAAATAATCCTCCTAACTGCTTTCTCTTAATATGCTAGGAATATTTGTCTCTCGTGTTGCCCTGGCACACTTCTTTTCTTCCTTTTCCTTTTTTTTTTTTTTAATGAGAACTAAGTAACTTGTTAAATTTCTCTTTTGCCTTGGCCACTAGGACAGTAAGAGTGAAATGGGGTACACAGTTGGAGTAACTTGAGTTTAGATGGTTTTTATGGTAAAACTAACTACCTCCCACCCATCTTATCTTCAACACAGCTCTTATTCAGGGTGTTTTGGTTAACACCTTTGGTTTTTTTTGTTTGTTTGTTTTTTCAATTTTCTCTGCTAATGTGTCTTTCTGGTAAGCCACCTAAAAAACTTGTTAGAAAGAGTTGGAATTTACTTAATAAATGCACTAATTGCTGAGCGAGTATGTAAAAATTTAATCTTTCTTAGGACAGAGAACTCTTTCTTTTAAACCTAATATCATTTTTCCTCTTAGGCACTCAGAGTTGAGAATAATGCTGCCCTTTTATCAACATATTTTTATCTGAGGCAATTCTTTGTTCTGTCAAATAGATTTATTTTCTTTATCAGACAGAAATGTGGGAAAAATAAAATGATCTCATTGCATATGATTTCTGAGAGCTCCCATACTGAAGTAAAATTCGGTTTCACAAATGACTTAGGAAAACTTTTGTATTTGAACACCTGTTCAAAGAAACTCTGTTTGAAATTGTTCACTGCTATTAATTCCACAATGGCAAAACAGACATGTTGCTGTCCTAATTTTTACATTAGTTTTCAATAGCAAAGGGCAGGTGTTCCAGTTTCTGCCCCTGCTTTTATTTTTTAATAAAAAATAGTTAAGAAAAAGCTGTATAAAATGAAAATGCTTATTTACTGAAGTCAGTAAGTGTCTATTTATAGAAACAAGCACAAATCAGTGTACAGCTCAAAGAGCTTTCACTAGGTGAATATACCCACAGAACCACAATCAAGATAAGGAAACAAGAAGTTACCAGCACTCTACTCTCACAGCTACCCTCTTGCCCCACCAGACCCCACCTCTCCCCAAAAGATAGCAATTATTCACTTTTATTGTTCTGTACTGGTACTTTATTATATAAATATATCACAAGCCATGTATCCATCCTACTATTTATTTCCACTTGGGTTGTTTAAAGGTTTTGGCTCCTATACATAATGCTATTATAAATATTCTTGCATATGTCTTTTGGTAAATATATGTATGTATTTCTTTTGTGGATATATCGAGTTATTCTGGGTCATAGGTTTTGTGTATAATCAGCTTTAGTAGATGATACTAAAAAACAGTTTTCCAAAATGATTGCACCAATTTCTACTCTCACTAGCGGTATTCAGGTTGTCCCACATCCTTACCAACCCTTGTCATTGTCAGTATGCAGTGACAACTGTGAAATGGTCATTGCATAACTTTGTAATGTTGGCCATTTTGGTGATAATCAATGAAGGTGAATCCTTATTTTATGTTTAGTCACCATTTGGATATGCTTCTTTTGTGAAGTGCCATTCAAGTCTTCGTCCACCCTTTAGCTTTACAGCAACATCAAGAAAATACTTTCCCACGTTTTCTTTAGAAGCTTAATTTTTTTGTTTTGTTTTGTTTTGTCTTATATTTAGGTCAACAGTCCATATAGAATTGTGCATGGGATGCAGGTTAAGATTTATCGGGAGTATTTGAGATCTTGCTTTCTGCCAATTCTCAGTCTGGGCTCAAATAAACTCATAAAAATTCTCAAAAAAAAAAAAAAAAAGGATTTATCTTTTCCACAAAGATATACAATTTACCCAGTAAGATTTATTACAAAGACTGTTCTTTTGCTATTGCTCTGCAGTGTTACTTTTGTCATACAGTCAATTATTCATATGTGTATGAACCAGTTTCTGGACTTTTAAATATGATCCTTTGTCCTTATATGTCTTCCTTTCACAAACAAATATGATTTTGAGTAGGAACATTTGTCTGTATTATCTGACACTCTGGAATGCCTGACTGCAGGTTGCCCTGTAGCCTTGGTATGAAGGCCTGAGAAAGTAAACTCAATTAATGCAGAAAATGCCATCTGAATATTACAACCAGAAAGAATAGTAAAGATTATTTCACCCAATTCCCTTATTTTTAAAACGGGAAAACAGGTGTACTGGAATGTGCTGGCTATCTTCTGTTTATCCAGTCAAACCTACTCTCCATCCTTCTCCACCTGCTATGCCCCTGGAGGTCCCCACATCAATGGGCTTCTTTACCGTCTGAATGCCAGTTGGTTCGGCTTTGAGGAACACTGATTTGAGAATGGAGGAGGGTCAAGTCAGATATTTATTTCCTTAGCTAACTCTTTGTGAGCTGATTTTCTCCATCCATCTCCTAATGGATGGCCCTCCCCACTCAACCCTCTTCTTCCATATACTAGTAACCAGTCATTTCCAGGCCTGGGGTGTTAACAGCATCCCCCTATTATAGCCCCAGGATATCGCAATGGGATTCAGACTCTGCAAGACTAGAGGCATCCGCGTTCTGGATAAGAGAATGGAAGACAAGACCCAAAAGAGAGTATAAGGGCATGTTTTATCCATCACTTGATGAAGATTCCTAGAAGCTGCCACATGACACTTCTGCTCACATTTCGTTGGTCAGAAATTGGTTGCTTGGCCACAGCTAGCTATAAGGCTGAGAAATGTCCTAGACAGCTAAGTGCTAAACTAAAAATCTTAAAAGCAAAGAATAGTAGTCTCTACCACCATGCCACTTAATTCAAATATAGTTATGAAACATGTATTCAGTGCCCCTCTGGGACTCTCACTATCCTGAGACATAGAGATGATTAAGGCGTGGCCCTGGTCTGGTCTAATGCAGGACAGAAATGTGGATCACAGTGCTGGGCGTTAAGGATTTAGGAGTGCACTGGAAAGTCTTCCTGCCCATAGGCAGGTGACCATGATGATGTAGCTCTGTACAGCTCTCGATCAGTACAGGTTACCCCGGGGAGGGGTGGTGGGGAAGAGAAGATAGCTAGTCTCTGAAGGAAGACATGAGTTTTACCATGTGGGCAAGAGAAGAGATAGACCTTCTAGGCTCAAAAGCAGCATAAGGAAGACACAGCATAAGGGCATGAAAGTACAGTGTTTCAAGAGAGCAGCAAGGATTCCCAGGAGCCTAAGAACCTAACACTCATGGAGAAGAGTGGGTAAAAATGAGACTGGGCAAGTCCACAATGACCAGGGAAGGCAGGACCTTGTGCGCCAAGCACAGGCATTTGACAAATGCATCTACTCACCCCACCTGACAATCGTCTGCTGTGCATTCCCATGGAACACTTCCAGTAAGTCATGAATGATAACATCATATCAGGAACTACATCAAGCGCAGGGCTGAGTTATATCTTTCAGGAAATTTACCAGAACCTTGGAATTTCAACATCCTTTTTTGCTTGAACAATCTGGTGGGATTCTGGAATAACTTGCCTGGCCTGTCTCATTGCCAACCTTGGGAAGAAAGGCAAGCAGGAGAGAGGAAAGAATCAAGAAGACTCACTCCCACCCAATATTTAGAATGGCTCCACATGGTTTGTTTTACAATAAAAGCAACATTTAAAATAAAAAGTGTGGGGTTTTTTTTCCCTTCTCTCAGATATATTCCAGAAAAGAAGAGGAGGAAGAAGAATGACTGAAAAGAAAGGCACGTTCAGCATTTTTGTGAGCACCTACCATGTACCAGATATTATTCTAGGTGCTGGGGCTATAGTGGTGAGCAAGACATTCCCTGCTGTCCCTAAGGAGTTCATATGCTAATAGAAGGGAAAAATGTTTTTAATGTATTTCTTATCTCAAATGTTTTCGGGAACTGATAAATGCTATGAGGAAGATATATGGTAAAGAGTGACCGAAGGCTAGTTAGGGTATGAAAAAGTTCTCTAAAAGGTGACAAATTAAGACCTTATATCAGTTTCCTATTGCTTCTGTAAAAATACCAGAAACTTAGTGACTTAAAACAACAGCACGAATTTATCACCTCTCCATTCTGGAAGTCAGAAGTCCAATATGAGTCTCACAGAGCTAAAATCAAGTTGTCAGTAGGACTGGGTTCATTCTGGAGGCTCTAGGGAGAACCTATTTCCTTGCCTTTTTCAGCTTTTAGAGGTTGTCTGCATTCATTAACTGTGGCCCTCTTCCTCTGACTTCAAAGCCAGCACAGTAGTATCTTCAAATCCCTCCCTGATTCTGACACTCTCCTGTCTCTTTCCAATCCTTAAAGGAAATTTTTGATTACATTGGACTCACCCTGATAATCCGGGATAATCATCTTCCATCTCAAGATCCTTAATCATATCTGCGAAGTCCCTCATGCCATATAAGGTAACATATCCACGGGTTTTGAGGATTAGGATGTGGGCATCACTGGGGATCATTATTTGGCATACCAAATGGTGAAACAAAGGCAGCCATGTACAGATCTTAGGAAAGAGCATTCCAAGCAGAGGGAAGAACAAGTGCAAAGACCCTGGGGTAGAATAAACAGCACATTGAAGAGACAGAAATATGGAAACAAGGCCACATCTCCAGAGTCTCGCTTTCTCTGTTGTTCTAGTTTGGAAAGGAGGCTTGTCCTCTTGACCTGTCACATCTGAGAAATCAGACAGAGCAGAACAAAGCATCCTGACTCAAAAAACACAGCTGGCGATATTTGTGTGTAGTTATACTTATTTTGCAGCCTATCCCTGAAACTTAGTTGAATTTTTCAAAATCTTATATTCTATTTTTTAAAACCCACAAATCAAGCTTTAATTTTCATACTTTTGAAAGCTTTAATTGGAAATACTCATCCTTTGATTTGATATTAGAATCTTTCGACATTAATTTTTAAAATATACCACCATTTATTATTCTCTACCAGCAGATAAAATCTACAGCTGGAGGAAAGTGGAATATCAAGAATGAGATGGCATTTAAGAGAAGTTTTAGAGTGTTTAGAAAACAGATGTTTCTTTTTCTACACGAATAAGCAGTTTTTTTAAAAAGTAAAAACATACAGTTTAAATAGTAAGGTAAAATGAATCAAATTGCATTCTCACAGAAACAAGCTCACAGAATACACATTTTCAATATTTCAGATCAGGAAGACAGTGTGGGTTCAGGAGAAGATCAAAACTTAACTTTTCCAAAATTTGCCTTTCGTTGTTGGTTATCATACTCTTTCTTGGTTGCCATACTCTTTCTCTCAAACCAAAAATCTTTTTTATCTGTGAATTTCTCCAATTTTAGTGAACCTAAATATCTACTGAAATGTACATTCTAACAATACTCACCAACTTCATCATGATAGTTTTATACGTACTGACAGAATGTCAGAAAGACAGAAAAGATATCACAGGAACCCCCAGAAGTCTCAGCCACACCCTCGCAATGTGTTGTCATCTCTTGGCAACTGAATGGATGATGCGAAGGATCAAAAGGGGTCAATCAGCACGTGAGGACACTCAGATACAGAGCAATCAACTAATTGTTGGTGGGTCAGCAAGTGACAGGCTGCTGGGTCCACTCGCAAGGGACAAACCCAGCACCCTTGGTCTGTTCTTTATGCAAATAACAATTCACTATTCTTGTTTTCATTTTATTTCCTTTACTTGTTAATTTTAATATTCTTAATATCTTTAGCATAGAATCTGTTCAACCACAATATGTGAAAGACACTATCATTACCCATTTATTCTTCCCAAAGGCAACAACTATTAACTACTTCTTTTGAGTCTTTTCAGAATTGTCTTCCTTTTTCATAATAAAGTATAGTATCACATCAAGTCATAATTTAGCGTATGATATCTGTTTTCCCTTTGTGAATGCTTTACACTGTACACATTGTTAGACAATCTGCATTTTTCACTTTGCTCAGTACTCTGGGTGACCTTCCATGGCAGCAAGTCAGCATTTTTAAAGTGCCCCATGCAGAATCACAGATCTCATAGTTTCTCTGTCATTCACTGCTTGCGTCTGAAGAAGAAAGTTACTGAAATGTATCCAGACCATGCTTTTCAAGAGAAAGAAATCCATTGTGTATGTAACTGACTTCATCTCAGTGTATGACTTTGCTTTGGCAGTTAGTATATTATTTTCCTTATAACATCATCTGAGATAATTAAAGGATTTTGAAATGTCACCTTCATTCCTCTCGTGGCTCAATAACAGAACTCTTACAAAGCTTTCAAATTTGTCATTTCAACAAATATCCATTTTGACAGCTGAGGTCAAGTAATTTCTCTAAGAGAATATGTTATAAAATGAGCTTTAACTTGGATCCATTACCATAAATTATGAAACAAAGGGGGCATCATGCTCATGAATTTACAAGAGACTTAGGAAAAAATCAGTATGAAGATTTTTTCATACATCTTATAAGGTGATGATTTACTTTGCTTTTAGGAGCATAAGAAAAGAGAATGAATTCTCCTAGTGTATTTGACAATTCCTTCTTCAAAGAGATACCAGTGCCTTCAAATAAGGGATTAAATTAAGATTTCATCAAAATCACACAAAACATGGTTTTGAAAAGTGATGGATCTAAGGTAATATCCAAAAAGATAGTGAATTTTTCATTTTTCCCTTTCCCCTGTAAACAAAGCAGCTTTCGGTCTGGCCTTTGTGCTCTGAGGAGACAAGAGAAGACACATCTCCGAGAGCATAGAGAGGCAGAACTTACATTGGTCTGTTTTGTCAGGTCCTGGCCTTGAAACTTTTTTATAACAAAATTAGTAAATCTCTGTCCTGGGTTACATCACAGCCTCCTAAATAAGAAAAATGCCACCTAGGACAACTCCTTTTTCTTGCTACCAGCAATAGCCTTAGCTAAGCAAATTATTGAAAGCATAATTGTCAGGTTAATAAATTTTATTTTTACACATTCATCTTCGTCACTGAATTTTACATAATCAGTCATGTTTCTAATTCCGATTTCCCACTTTAACAGTGGAAACCTTGCTGAATTATGAGAATTTCAGTTATAGAATTGAGCACAATTCAGTACCTTATCAATCTTTTCTGATTAAAAACTTAGTCTGAAGGGAAGATGAGCTTGGGGAGTGAGGGGAGGAACAGCAGGTTGATGTGTCTAATGAGTCACTGTAGCTACATGGTATTCCACATTAATCCATGTCTTTACTAATCTCATTTTACCTCATCACCACGAAAACATTTTTCACTTCCTTCTCTGGGTGCAAGTTTTTATTCATTTTGCTCTCTTGGAAAACGAAATCTGAAAGCTTTCATAATTCTAGGTTCACCACTTTTTGTCCTTGTGTCTTGTTTCCATCCTTTGGTCTCTGATACCTCATATATGAAGTGCTGTCCTATATTAAATGTTAAGGGTTATACAATGCTTCGCCCGCCTCAAATGTCCATGTTGACATCCTAGCCCCTAGAATACGACCTTATGTGGGAATAGGATCATTGCAGATGTAATTAGTTAAGATGAGATCATACCACTAGGGTGGGCCCCTAATTCAGTATGACTGATATCCTTATAAAAAGGAGCAATGTGGACACAAAACACACATAGGAAAGTAAAGGCAAGATTAGGGTGATGCTTCCACAAGTCAGGGAACACCAGATATTGTCAGCAAACTACCAGAAGCTAGGAGAAAGGCCTGGAACAGATCCTTCCCTCGTAGCTCTCAGAAGGAATCAATTCTGCCAACACCATGACCTCAGACTTCTAGCCTCCAAAACTGTGAGACGACAAATTTCTGATGTTTAAGCCACCCAGTTTGTGGTGCTTTGTTATGGCAGCCCTAGGAACCTAATACAGGGGACATATGGTGTTGTCGTTCCAGCTGGCCACTGTCCTGGGAAGTCCTCCCTCCCCACCTACCACAGAAGCAGCCACGTTGAACAACATGACCCCCTCCCTGGCTAGAGTTGATTGGAAACTTGCATTTGCAATCAGAGAGCAAGTCTTTAGAGACTGAAACTGAAAAATATAAAACTCTGCAACTACAAACAACTGCATTTTCCACAGTAAAAAAAAAAAAAAAAAAGCCAGTCTGCCACAAAACAAAGCTGGCATCCAGAAAAGCAGAGGCGAGGCTGGCGGCTTTCCAGCCCTCCCTTCATCAGCACCCCAGGTCTCTGCTCTATTGGGATCTGGCTGTGACTTGAATTCCAGGAGACTGTAGTGACTGACCATCAGAAAGCTCCTTTTTTCACTCAAGCTGATTTGTACAAGGTTTGTGGCACCTGCATCTCAGACTTCTAGTTAATATATTCCCAAAACTCAATGTACTCTTATTTTTAATAATAAGTGGAAGATTGCTTGCTCTAAGTAAGCAACTATGTTCCTACCAGACATAGGTTCCAGATCAGAAAAGAGCCTTAATTAAAATTAAACTTGGTAAAAAACATATATAGTAAATTGTGTTGGAACATTTCTTCTTTGATGAAAATGTAACCATCATAAAGAGCAAGAAATTAGATTAATTTCTTTACCTTTTAGATTAAAACCAAAAATAATTCAATAACAAGCAACTTTTATCTTTCATTAACATATTAGAACATTTGTTAACACAACACGGTTCTTTCATTAATTAAAAGCCATTTTGCAGAGTTGATTTGGATGCCTGTGAAATTTAGAGTCATTTCAACTATTTATTATATTCCCATTAGCTTTACTTTTAAAGAATATATTAGCCCTGTGATAAATTTCAAATGCCTGGCACTCTGCCTGAGAAAATATTTGTTATTTAGTGTATTAACAATAAGGTCTTTTCTTGTCTGCCCATTACTAAATTTTGCAAAATCTCAAATAAATAATTACTTAGTTTTCATGATGATTGACATATTTCTTAATGGCTTGTAGTATGTCTAGAGATATAATCTAGAAGGCTACCAGTTTTATGTCAGAAAAATATAAGCAAATAAAAGTTGATATAAGAGTCTACAGCCATGCCACCCTGAACAAGCCTGATCCTATCTGATCTCAGAAGCTAAGCAGGGTCGGGCCTGGTTAGTACTTGGATGGGAGACCACCTAGGAAGACCAGGCTGTTCTAGTGGCTGTAGGTATTAAAAAAAATAAAAATAAGGGATTATAACCTGACAAGTCCTTGCAATCTGTGAGGTCAACCAAAGGTTCCGTACCTAAAAAAATTTTTTTTAAAAAAGGGTTGATGTTAGAGATTAAGAAGTAAATTCAGCAATTCTTATGCTATATTGCCTACTAATTGGGGAATATATTCGTTTTGTGTTGCTGCATAACAGTTTACCCCAGAACTTAGTGGCTTAACACAACATTGAATATTGATTACCTCATACAGTTTCTGTGGGTCAGGAATTTCAGAGTGGCTTAGATGGGTACTTCTGGCTCAAAGTTTTTTATGAGGTTGCAGTCAAGATGTTGACCAGAATTATAGTCATCTGAAGGCTTGACTGGGCCTGAAACATTCACTTCCAAGGGGGATTACTCACATGGCTGACAAATGGATGCTGGCTGTGGTCAGGGGTCACATTCCTCACCACATGAAACTCCTCAGAGCACTGCTTAAGTGTCCTTATGACGTGACAGCTGGCTTCACCAACAGTGAATTATCCAAGAGAGAGTAAAGGTAGAAACTGCAATTTTTTTATGATCTAGCCCTGGGTGCCACTCTATCATTTCTACAGTATCCTATTGGTTACACAGATCAGCCCTATTCAATGCAGGAGGAGATAATTTTGGGAGGTAAAAATCATTTGGGGCCTCCCATCATCTTGGAGGCTTCCTACCGCACTACAAGGATTAGTGAGAAAACAAATTCTGTGTAAAGAAGTACAGAAAATGTTTTTCAAAATTAATGTGTTTAAGAAAATATTTCAAAAATTAATAATAGAGTCATAGAATCCTAGAATCAGAAAGAAATTTTGATAGCAACTAGTCTAACTTGGTCATGGAGACTGAGACCCAGAAAGGTGATAATACTCTTCTAACTTCACATAGCAGTTTAGCAACTAAACAAGGACGAGATCCAGGTCTGTTTCCTCCTGATTAGGGCTTGTGGTGAATAGTCTAGCCTGAAATCAGCATCCATTCTAACCTCCTTCCAGTATGTCTTCCTATTGCAGAGGCTGGAAAACCAAAAACTTGTGATCTCCAAACTCCCTTGCAGCTAGGGTTCTGGACATAATTTAGGCTTAGGCAATTAGTGCTGACTTCAGATATGGAAATTAGAAGCCATGGAGAGAAATTAGAAGTGATGCGCTGCTTGTGCTACTTCTGTTGACAAAAGTGGACACAGAGGAGTTGCACGTTTTCTGACAGAGAGCAGAAGTTCTGGTGCTCCAGTTACCAGCATGGTGACAACCAGGAGGCAGGGCTCAGAGGAGTTAGTCAGCACCTAGCATGTGTGAGATGACTTTAAGGCTCAATGTTGCACCAATAGCTTCCTGATCTCTGAAGAGCAAACAAGCTAACATATTCCTGGAGCAAACAATTTCAATGGTTTCTGACAATGTGATTGTCACAATCAGGAAGGCAGGGAAATAAGTGGTTAGCAGCTCATTGGAGGACCAGTTCTATAAGGTAGTTCTTAGATTGCTCTTGGAATCCGAGCCCAAGCCATGATTTCAGTCCTTCCAACAATTCTGTAATTCCCTGTATTAAATCCTCTTTTCATAAAATAGAGTGGTTCCTATTATCTGCACCAAAAGTTTAATACATGAGAATGAGAAAAGCAGCCTGTAAACTGACCTGACACATGGCTAAATCTCACAGTTGTTAGAAACTAGTCTGACACTTAATAGATAGGCCATGGTGTTCTCTTGTTAAACGTAAACAATTTCTCAGAACGTCAGCGTCCCATAAGATCCCTCTGTTGACCATGATGGATCAAGACATGAACAAGACCACTCTGTATCATGGCTGAACGTGGGCAAGACTATGAACATCATCCAAATCACAAAAATGACCAAACATCCCCCTACTCTTCCTCATCTGAGTGACTGCTGCTTCTTTACAATTATAACCTTAGCTTTCCCTTTTGCTTGAGAAGATTTTTTAAATACCCAGTCACAGACTTGCCCAACTCAGACACAAGCCCTGTTTTCTTTACTCCTCCCCAAACCACCTAACACCAGCCCAAGTCCTGCAAGCCCTTTCTAACTCCCTCTTACTGGTGTGAGATTTGTCCTCCTACAACACGTAATAAACCCAGCAAATGTGCTCCTGCTGCTCTTTAGCTGAAAGGCATTGACATACATAATTTGATTTGACAACCTCATGCTGTTCTAGTGGCATGGACTATTTATACTGGTTACTTTCTATGAATAAATGAACTATTCAGTGTAGAATTCGTATTACTTTCTTGCCTTTTTCTCACCTATGCTTCTTTATGAAAGCCAAAAAATACCATGGTAGCAGTTTTCTGTCACCAAAAGCACAGCAATCATCTGTATCAAATGATAAAAAGAAAATCACAAAAGAAAGGAAAAACAGTAAGCAGACAGGCAATTGGAAATTAGAGAAAGAATTATATAGTGAATTAGATAATAATAAATACAATTCTTAAATGCCCACAATATGCCAGGCACTTGTGATAGTCATTTATATATATTATAGTCATATCATTGATTTAATGATCACAACTCTATTGCAAAGTAAGAATTTTAATTCCCATTTTATAGATCAGAAAAACTGAGGCTCTGAGCTTAATGACCTTCCTGGCAGAGGACTCCTACCCACCAAGTAGTAGTGCTGGTATACAAACTCAAGTTGCCAAAGATCATTTGTTTCCACAACAGAAATAGAGATAATATGGACATTTCTGAATGAAAATAAACCACCATTTTTCCCTAAGTATTGGGACTTTGGTGTTATTTACTAGAATAAGGAAGCATCTATTCAAAAAATATTTAATGAGTACTTACTATGAGAAAACGTTTTGAGAAATCTTTGATTGAGTGCTTATTTCCTATTTGGGGCTGAAGGCCTCATCACTGGGAAAAAAAATGAAATCAACGAAATGAGAATATAAGAAAGTTACACAAAAATGTGTGCACATTTTCCCTAAAAGATAAATTCCATACGAAATAGAACAGATAATGCACCCACTTGCTATTTAATGGTAAAGCTAAAGAAAGGATGGTGACTTACTAGATAAAGGAAATCCCATTTATACATATTATGTGAGTTCGTGATTGAATGACTACCAGTCACTTCTGCCTTGGGAGAGATTATAAAAGAGGTTGGGTACTTCTGACTCTTTGAAACAGTCACTTGGTTGTGAGTGAAAGCCTCTATAACCACCCCCTCAAATCTGAGGGAGGAGGGGCGCATCTGGGGTCAGCTCAGATATTTAAGGGTAAAAAGATGGACTTTTACAAGCAGAACAAGGAAATCTGAATTATGCTTATTTTTATGTTGAGAATCCTGATTACCCCTTGACTGACTCTTGTTATCCTGAGACGACAGCACTTGTTCAAGGAGCTACCAGAAGTTCTGGGTGATGAGAGGAAAAGGAGAATATGAGGGAATTGTGATGTACTACTTCAGTTGTAAATGACAGAAATCCACTTGCTCTGGTTGTTATTGATGATGAAATCAAAAGGGTAGCAACAACTAAGTTGCCAGGAAAGTGAGGATGTAAATGAACTTCAAGAATGACTGAACTCATCTATAGCCACGCCACCCTGAACAAGCCCAATCTCATCTGATCTCGGAAGCTAAGCAGGGTCGGGCCTGGTTAGTACTTGGATGGGAGACCGCCTAGGAAGCTCAGGTGCTGTAGGTGTAAAAAAAAAAAAAAATTACAACTAATGTATGGAACAAATAACATTCAATAAATATTCACTGAATGAAAGAATAAACTAGAAATTGGAATGATGCTGAGACCCTCTCTTTGGCTTCTCTCTCCTTATAGATTCATCTTTCCTACCTAGGAGAAAGTATAGCCACTGGCAGCTAATGAGGCTTACATTTATGGCTTCTGCCACTAGAGAGGACACATGTTAAGCTCTCTCTCAGTTCCAGATGGAAAAATTGCAGGAAAGAACTCCGATTGGGCCAACTACCTGCATACAGACTGATTAACTGTGGCCGGTGTGGCAAGGTCACATAAGAACATCAAAATTCCCACAACAGTCATCTTAATTTGGGTAGGATGTGGGAGCATGAGAGGTGGGAAAGGAGGAATTTGAGTACCTTTGGGTGATGTTATCAACCTGCAAAGAGCAACGCCATTAGAGATAGCCTTTAGAAAACACATCAGTGTGTCTCTGTATTAGTTCGCTGGGGCTGCCATTCAAAGTGCTATAGCTAGTTTGGTTTAAACAAAAGAAATTTATTCTCTCACACTTCCAGAGGCCAGAAATCCAACATCAACGTGTCTACAGGGTTAATTTTTTCTGAGACATCTCTCCTTGGCTTCTCATCCTCATATGTTTTTCCCTCTGAGCCTATGTCTTAATTTCATAAGGACACTAGTTATATTGGGTTAGGGCCTATTCTAATGGTTTCATTTTAACTTAATTACCTCTTTAAAAACCTTATCTCCAAACACAATCACATTTTAAAGCACTGTGGGTTAGGATTTCAACATGTAAATTTGAGGGGCACACAACTCAGCCCATAGTAGTCTCTAATAAGACTATTGAGGATGTTCATTACACAATGTTTTCTTTAAGTTTTTTCTGACCTGGTTATCAGAAAAAATTATGTGATTTCCTTTTGGATTATTCCCACTATCAGATGATCATGTTTTTTCTTTCTTCTTGGGTTTTCTGAGGACTTTGGCTAATATGTGACCCATGTGGAGCGAGTATATAGGACTTCATAGTATGAATTTCTGTGTAGTCTTGTAGTCCAATTTTCCATTTACAGTGCATGTTCATAACTTGTGTTTCCTTTTTATTTTCTTACCTATTTATAATTTGTGCCATCTTGTTGCATGATGTGAGTTTCCACATGCTCTGTATATATCCTTTATGGAATAAAGTGGAATATTGATGGTTTGATAGATAAATAAATAAGCTCTCAATTCATCAGCTATATTTATACAAGTAGAACATCATCAAGTAAAAGCAGGAAAAGCTTATAGGCTAATAATAAACATCCTTTGTAATAAATCACCTCATATCTTTTTCGAAAAGAAGCAGAGCCTATAAATGAATATATTAATTGGGTGGGAAAAAGATGTGCCACAAGATATTTTTTTAAAAACCCAACATTAACTAAGCAAATGAATGCTTAAATTATCACAAACTGGTGAAAATAAGCATTCCTAAATTGATTTTTGCATATATTTGCCTAGAGGCAGACAAAGTGTAGGAGGAGCTGGGTTCTTGCCAGACCTAAAACATTTTTCTGTCTCCAGCAACTTCTATTAATGGACAGTGACGCCATTCTGGCCCTGAGCCAGCCGCCCAATGCACTTAGATTTGTTCAACAGGCTGGCTGGAGGCAGGCATTGTATCAGAAACGTGGCATGACATACACAGCACTGTTTAAGCTAAGCACCTCCAAAGAGAACTGCCTTCCACTGACATCAGCAGGGAGCAAATGGCCTCGTGATGAGGAGACTTGAACTGACTTGACACCAACCAGCAGCACTCCCCCAGACCTCCAACGGCCTCCAAGTCACAGAACCCCAATGTCACAGAAGCAATGCTGTGAACAGTCACAGTAGAAATCAACCAAAACAGCCTGGGAGCACTTAGTTCTAGTTCATTTACTTACTATGGTAAACTTACATATGTAATTTTTAAGATACATTGCCTTTTTCTTAATTCTCTGTTTCACCATTGTCCCAAATTACATTCAGTAATTTATCCTAGCATCAATTCCACAGTGGCTGTTTAAAAGGAGTCGAACAAGTGTCCAAGGTGTCCCTGAGAGCAGCAAAGACATCAGTGTTCCACAAGGTACTAAGCACTGTGGGCATGTGAGCTCTGACATCCACTTCCCAAATTCGGTTTTGAGAGAAAGAGAGGAGGAGAAGGAGAAAGAAAGGGCATGAAGTAAATGATGTGATGATGCAGGCTTCTTAGTCCTGGAAAACTTACAGATAATGAATGAAATGGAGCATTACACCCCTAAGTCCACAAAGATTTTTAAATGCAGAGTAAACTCTACCGCCAATAGGCTCATGGAACAGAAAAAGGACATTAGGGGGAAACTGAGGAAATCTTAATAAAGTATGAACTTTAGTTAATAATAATGTATCAATATCGGTTCATTAATTGTCCCAAATGTAACTTACTAGTGAAAACATTACTAACAGGGAAAATTGGGTGTGGGGTATATAGACACTCTCTGCACTATCTTCCCAAAATTTCTTTAAATTTCAAACTACTCCAAAATAAAAAAAGTTTATTTTAAAACTATATTTTTATATATTATTAGAATATACAATATATTATATACATATATGATAGGGTATTTATTGTATAATACTACATATGTATTATATTATATACGTATGAATACGTATATATATAAATCAAATAGATTTCTTCAAAATAATCTATAATCCAAGGGACAGGGGAGATATTGATAGAGGTAAGAGGAAATGAGATTGGCTATGACTTGATAATTATTGGAACTAGGTGATAGAGACAGAGATGAATATATTATATTATCCTTTCTACTTTCATACATGTTTGAAATCCTCCCTAATAAAATGTTCAAAAATATATAACCCCATTAAATTGAGAACTAAGAATACACACACACACACACACACACACACACACACACACACACTCTAGTCCAAGCCACTCTTTTACTGCATGAGTGTATGCCTACTTTGAACAGAAGAGCAGCATATTTTATTGGTACTAAAGAGTGTAGGCTTCCCATTTTGTAGGGCAAGTCAATGATATTGATATGTGTCAAATCATGTACTTCAGTGGTTTTGCTTTCAGAGGTATACACTGTGTTAGACCAACCCACGACCCCAACTTCCCACCTCACCATGATCAACAGCAGACACTGGTTTCTCCAGATGGGGTCAGAACCAATGGAGCCATAGTTTTGGAAGAACATTTTTATCTGTGTGATGTTAAAGCAGGCAGCTCCGGTTCTGAGTTTGATGTGAGTAAAAGCTCTTTAGTTATCTGTGACATAGAGCAGGGACCGATAAGCTTCTCTGCCCTTTGCCTGCCCCACCCCTCACTACTGCTGGAACAGTGCCATAAAGAGATGGTAGCCATTAGTAAGAGAGCACCCAGCATTCTTCTGAGGGTATCCCATTAAGCTCCTCTTCCTCATGCATCTCTTTTAAGTGAAAGTTACCAGCATCCATCCAGGCTCCCAAACAAGAAGTCTGGGAACCATGCATCCTCGATACCTCCATCTCCTTAATCTTCTACTCCCCAGTTCTGCAGATTCCACCTCCTTCACTTTTCCCAAATCTCTTCTCACCGCTCCATTCCTATTGCCCACTGAAAGTTCAAATTCTCATTCTCCACAACCTGGATGAGATTGATGGTCTCCTACTTAACCTATCCCTGTTTTCAACCCCTGCAATCCACTTTGATGTTGCCACAAAGATGGTTATTTCACTCATTTTCTGGGAACCCCCTCAATATTGCCCCACAACCTTCAAGATGAAAAATTTGCTTCTCAGTTTGGAACACCGAGTTGTCTACAATCAGACCTCTGCCTACCTCTCCTGCCTTTCATGCCATTTCTCCACCAAGTTCCCAGAATGTGCCATAGATCTTTACCTTTGGGATGTCATAGATCTTTGCCTTTGCTCCACAGGTCTCTTCTAACATGCTCTGTCCATACCCATCCTTGCAGTGAACACCTCTATCTTTTTAAAGACTGAGTTCAAGCATCATCTCTTAAAGAAAGCTGTCCTAATCAGGACCTGTCACAGAGGCAGGTGTGTGGTAAATCCAGCTAGCACTCCACCTACCGAATCCTGTGCTCTGGTATAGGAACTACACGAGCCCAGAGGATGAGGCTCTAATTTACAAAAAGGCACTGTTTGTGCTAGCTGCAACCCTCCTGCCCAAGTGGAATCTATCACTCCCTCTTTTGCATCCCTGCTATACCCCACATACAACAGCAGCCACTTATTGAGCTTGTTAGTTTAGTGGACGGAGAAGAGACAAAGATTTGAATCCATGGCCCACTCAGGGCAATGCCATCTCTTTTCTGCCTTGTACTGCTGCACTTAGCACATATTAGGCACTTAACAAAATGCCTATTGAGTAAATGAAGCCATAAATGTTGCACTAGTTCAGAGCACTACATCGTTATATATTATGAGGATATTCATTAAAAGGTGCAGTTTGCAAACAAGCCATGTGTTAGAACACCACATTTTCGCATCTGACAAAACACGATCTGGTTCAGTGAGCCATGTTGCTAAATCTCCAGCTTATGACTAATGATCTCAAGATCTCCATCAGAGGCATCCTCAGAAGAGGCAGAGGCCACTGCTTTAAATCACCCAGTCCCTGAGCACTAGCAGAAAAGCAGCACAGTGGAGAGGGCTCACAACAGGAGGCCTGTTGAAAACAAGCTGTGGTTTTACCCTGTGTTTGGATTTCTGCTCAGGGAAGGGCACTTCCTCTTGCATTTGTTAGAGCCAAATAACACATTCTGGGTGGAGAGGATTGTGGTTGTAAACTCTAATGCTGGACACATGAAAAGGTGGCAGCATCCTAGAACTGGCTGAACACTGGCTTAGAGCAGGAACTGGTGTGGCAGGCAACCAAGGATTGAGGGTTGCCTTGGCTGCTTCGTTTTTTGCTGGGATTGCAATATGAAGGAGACCTTGTTGATTTGTGTATATTCTGTTATGCTTGGCAATACTTTCTAGTTAGCGCTGGTTAAATACTTGCTAACTTGTGAATTCTTCAGAAGAGAGGAGAATATAAAAAGATTCCGAGCCTGTCTTCCTCTCATCGTAGTTGACTTGGGGCAGTGGGAAGCAGTGAACTGTGGACCCAGCCACAGTCTAGAGAAGCAGACAGACTATAAATATGAGACAAGCTGAGTCCTTTTCTGTTTCACTTCCATGACGGTATTCACCAACAGGACTATTTTGGTCTATTTTAAGGAAGAAGAAAATCAGACCCTAGAAGACTGTTTCAGAAAAGCAACGGGAAAAGAGAGAGAGAGAGAGAGAGAGAGAGAGAGAGAGAGAAAAGCTAAAGCTGTATCTCTTGGAGAGAAAAATAATATTTTGGGTTTTGTTGGAAATAATTCCCAACACCATCAAATTCATAAAAATTAGGAGAAAAAAAATCTTTCTGGAGTTTTTGCATGAGCAGGGCATTTATTCTCGCCTGCTTCTTAATTTGGCATTTCTTTCTTCAAGGACTTTAAATCCAGTAAATGTTCTTTAAATGGAAAGAAAAATGCATTAATGAATGCCAGAAAAGTTTCCCAGACAGCCAGCCAAACCACAAATATCCAAAAATGTGATTTCGTTTTTTAATAATATAATGAACTGAAGAGTATCAAATAGAAATATCAAGGGGCGGGGGACGTATTCTAAACATCTGTCAAAAAGATTTCAAACTTCAGATTGTAGAAGACAGATAAAGAGAAATAACTAGTTAATGATGGAATTTAAAACCCAGTGTTGACAAAATTAAGAAGATATTGGCAATCGATGAACTCTAAACCCTCTTGTGGGCTTAATCAGTCACCTACTGTGAGTACCTTGAAATTTATTCACCACACAGTCTGCATTTTTTTCATCTGCAAAATGGAGCCAATGAGCCCATATTATGAACCAAGAGACTAAAGATGACGTAGGGTAAAGACATTAATGCTGGAACCTTTGTTTTCTAAATACCAGCTTTTCCTGTGGGGAGGCTGATAAGTTGACTTAAGCCCACAAAGATGGTCTCCGCATCCCTAAAGCTGGGTGAAGAAGTAAAATAATCCATAACTGCTCAGGGGGCATCTCATCTAAGAAACATTCTCTAATTAGCTCTGATAGCCCAGAAAAGAAGGTTCAGACTCCTCATCTGTTTTCCCAAAATACCTGGTCATAGCTCTCTTGCTGCATTTAAACAGGTTATTGTTATGCGATGCCTATTGTCTCCCTCATTGGAGTATGAACTTGAGAGCTGGGGTGTCTTTACCTCTGGTGCCAAATTTAATGGCTGGAACACGAATTAACTAATTTACACTAAAGTGTTCTTTCTTCATATCCACAAGAACCCAGGTGCCTTTAGCTATTCTATCCAGTGATTACATAATTCTTATGTTATGACTATATAATTTTAGTGCTAGCAAATAGGATAATGAATTAATCTTTAGGATATTTCAAATTAACAATTTTATATCAGAGAAAGGGTACTAACTACATCTAGACCAGTGCTTCTCCAGCTTTAGTGTGCATGCAAAGCATGTGGGGATCTTATTAAAATGCAGATTCTAATTCAGTTGGCCTGGGGAGGGACTTGAGTTTCAGCCTTTCTAATGAACTCCCAGGTGATGTCAATGCTCTTGGTCCACAAGGTAACAATGACTTGAGTCACATGGGGTTAATATTCTCTCCTGAAAGTTAAGTACAGAGGTTAGTAGCTTAGGGCTGGTTTAGGGTTCTGCCATGTCGTCGGGGGCCCAGGTTTCCTCTATCTGCTTTACTCTCATAGGCATAGTTTATGACCTCGAGGTGGCAGCTGCTGCTCTGGCTGTCTTGTCAGTACTGTAGTCAAGAGAGAAAAGGAAGCACAAAGGACAAAAGAGTGTATGGCTGGGTTGCCCCCTTCTACGGGAGCTTTCAGGAAGAGCCCTAATCGATAACTTGTACTATGTAGGAAAAACTCACATCTTCTCTGTAAGTTTCTCCTTCACTCTCACACTACTACACTTACAACAGTTCTGACATCAGATGTGTGAGTTTTCATTTTGGAGGCTTTTTTTCCAACTCCGAGCAATTCTGCGGCACCAGTAGAATTGAATGTCCTACAATTTAACTCAATTCTGACACTATCTGCCAAGAGATAGTGTCAGATTTCACAGGTTAAGGGCTCAGTCTCACCCCCAAGTCAGATGCCAATCACAAGTCCAGGTTGTCAACTTGCTTCTGGCCAACTGGCTACAAATCAGAGGTTTCTACGACCCCCTCCTCAGGATTAATTAATTTGCTAGAGAGGCTAACAGAACTCAGAAAACCAGTTTACTTACTATTACTGATTTATCACAAAGGAAATTACTCAGAGACAGCCAGATGGGAGAGACACACAGAGCAAAGTCTGAGGAAAAGGGTGCAGGGCTTCTGTGCCCTCTCTGATTATGCCCCTCTTCCCAGCACTTCCACAAGTTCACCGACCCGGATGCTCTCTGAACCCTGTCCTTTTATGGAGGCTTCATTACTTAGGCATGATTGATTAAAACACTGGCCATTGGCGATTTGACTTCCAGTCTCTCTTCCTTCCTGAGAGGTCAGGGAGTGGGACCAAAAGTTCCAACCTACCAATCATTTGTTCCCCTGTCAACCAGCCCTATCCTTAGGTGCTTTCAAAAAGTTACCTCATTAATATAAGCTCAGGTGTGGTTGAAAGGGGTTTGTTCTGAATATCAAGACACATATATTGCTCTTATAACTTAGGAAATTCCAAAGGTTTTGGGTGCTCTGTGCCAGGTATGGGATGAAGACCACATAAATATATATTTCTTATTATAAATCACAATATCATATTCACTTACATCTCATTGGCCAAAACTTAGTCACCTACTTAAAGGAAGGTTTGAAAATGTGGATTTCCAGTTGGGTACGTTATTGGTAACATTGAATTGAGAGGTTCTCTTAGTAAGGAAGAAGGGGAGAATGGATGCCAGTAGACACCAGCAGTATCAACTTTGAGTCTAATGAGATTTTCCTGGATCCCGTTAGTCACCATGGACTTAACCTCTGGACTGTGCCCCATTCCTGAAGAGACCATGCTGTTATCCTGTTCAGATACATACAAAAAGTCAACTATCTTTGCAAAAGTTCTGTCTTATGTGCACCCTGACTTCCTTTCTTGACTGAAGCCACCATCATCACACTTGGCTCTAAAACGTGAGAGAAAAAAGTTGGCGGGAACCAACTCATCATATTCTTGCTGCTTTCTCTTTGAAATAACAAGAATATTCAATATTTAGTTTGGTTAAGGCTTTACTTGCATCCATGGGTTTTTGGATGCCAGGGAAACACTGTTATTGTCACATCAGCCGAGACCCTGGCTCAAGGATGCTGGCAGGTCCTCTTGGTTACTGTCCCTGAGGTTACGGCTTATAAAAGAGGGAGTGAGTCCAAAAGGGTTGTGCTGTCTTCCCTGATTGGTTCATTCCTTGAGTAGCAGTGGAGTCACTCAAGGTAAAGAACAATCCCAGCCCATCGATTTCCATCTGAGCAATCACATTCCTTTTTTGGCTCTTTACCCAGGACTTTCAGGGAGCAGGCCAGATCCAAGAAGCAATACACATTCCTGAATGATTAAAATGATGGCACCTGCCTGTGGCTCACAGGCAACAATAGAGGACACGAGGTAGGGTTCTCTCTGACATGTCTTCCCTGTGCCAAGAGGGATGACATGTGGAAAACAGGGAAAAGTTCAAATCAGAAACAGGCAAGAGAAAGGCTGTCATTTGTTTTTCTTCCTTTCTCTTCCTATCTCAAAATTTCAATTGAAATAACAATTTGGAGATGGTGAATAAACATAGTGTGTTCATCTGTTACTACAAGGACTTCTTTTTTGAAAACAAATTATGCAAATTAACCAAAGTAGCTTTTCTTTATAAATGTAATATGATCTATCTATAGTAGTTCAACTATCAGATTTTAGGGGGAAGAGAGAAAGAATCTATATGTGTACCAAACATTGCTATAAGATGTCATAAGTGTTTTTTACATATATTTATTACTGTTTTTCAAGTTCTGTAGATGTAGTTTCGATTCATATAAGGCAAATGTATTTTTAAATATGACTAAATTTTTAATTTAAAAAATACATTATGGCGAAAGCAATCACTGGATACTAAAAATATGATGACCATTATCTGAGCATCTGCAAAACTTTGATTATTATACAGAGGGCCTCATAATTGGACATGTTGAGACCATCTGTTCTATAGGATCAGGGTATTAATGTTTCTACAAATTTCTACTGAAATTTTTTCCATCGAGTTGAATCTAGAAGTTGGTCTTTCTGTCTCATTCATCTCAAAGGATGTGGACCCTGACAAAGGTATCCAGAGACGAGAAACAAAAAAAGTTTGGAAATTCATAGGAAGTTGATACCTGGCTCCTTTTGGCCCCATGAGCTTCAGTTCCACGAAGGAGTTGCAGAGAAGCATGCTTCTTACATTCCTAAACTAGTTCTTGAGTGTGTACCATTTACCAAGGCATTGTTCTAGATGCCTAGAATACACAGTGAATAAAAGAGACAAAAATGCCTACATTCCTGGAACTTACAATATTTCTTATGATTGGTAGGTGAGAAAAAATGGTAACCAAACTCTTCCCATTGACTGTGGTCATCTTATTCATTTCTCCCTCGGCAAATAGTAAGGTTAACTCTGAACACCTAGAATCACCGCAAATCTCATTTCACACCCCCTCAACCCCCCCGACCCCACCCCCCAACCACACCACCCAGATGACTTCGGACATCATCAAATGAAATTGATTTCAGAAGGCAACACTGATTTAAAAAAAAAAAAAGTTCATCTTTATTTCACAGAAACTTTCTGTAGACATTTTATTTTAAAAATATGTCGTCGGGTCTTTGAGGAGGATCATCAGGGGTCTCATTTCCTTGCACTGCAGAGCTTTCTGGGCGTTGCCTCTGTAGGCCAGTAAGGGTCTATTTTAGATTCCAGTGCCAAGACTTCTGAGATAATGGATGTAAAGTCTCATACACCATGGGCGTTATATTGTTATTATGTTAATAAGTATAATTAAGGCTTCTGATTATGATAAGCACAACTTTGCAAACACTCTCCACCAAATGGCCCAGATCAACACAGGTATTTTTTGAGACTCACAAAAACACAAAATATGTTTATGACTACCAATAAGGAAGAAAAAAAATGTTCCAAATACAAATTAATCACTATAAAATTATTTTCTGGCTTCTACAAAATTGCAAATTCAAGCTATTTAAATTCAATAGCTGTGGTTCTATAGCAAACATTTTAAGTTTTAAAGTAAATTCAATTAGTAAATTTCCAGTGCAGCGAAACACATAAACCAATATGCATTAATTATTCTTAAAATGCTTATTTTATTAATAAGAGGGTCAATCATTTTTAATACTCTTAAACAGAGTGTATTTATAAAATGGGTTCAAATATATTGTGTATGTTTTACACTTACAGTGAATTTGTTTTAATCCGGGGTGTGACTCCCTTATTTCATCAGAATGTTGGCAGCTTTGATGTGTGTAACTGAGTGAAGTAGAAATAGTGTTTAGAAATAGTTTTATCTTCTGGGACCTTGGATTAAATTGTTTACAGGCTCCAATCTAAGAAAACTCCTAAGGGAAACAAATACTTCTGTGTCAAAGAGCCCTGAGGCTCTGCTTCGCCTTCCTGAGCCTCAATTCTACCTCAAGGCCATCCTCTCAGAAGTCCTAATTTGCAAGAAAGAGCCAAATCCTAGATTTCTTCTTCCACACCACCAGCTACACCCAGCAGATTTAACAACAGCTTCGTGAGAAAATTAAATAAGTCAACTATGTTAGAATAAAGATTTTCTGATTGGAGGAGGTGTATACATGTGTATTTGGAGGTCCAAGGAGACCCTCACATTCATTCCACCTTGCATATATGCATTAGCTTCTAAGGACTTCTACAAAGAACTCCTCAAACCATTAATTATTGAAAACCACTCTCCTAAATAAATACTGCCAGCTTTGCACAGGGCTAGTGTCAGGATCAAAATGAGACTCTAGCCAGGAAAGTAAAGAAGAAAGGATTTCAAATACTAAAAGATGTTTCCCTTGTTCATAATACTTTGTACATTTACAGACAAGTAAACCAACTATAAAAAGAGTATCTCTCAAAATTTGTATAGAAGGAAAGTACCTTAACATAATAAAGGTCATGTATGGCAAACCCTCAGCCAATATTTTACTTAATGGTGAAAAACTAAAACTCTTTCCTCTAAGATCAGGAATAAGACAAGACTGTCCACTATTGCCACTGTTATTCAATATAACATTGGAGGTCCTAGTGAGTGCAATCAGGCAAGTGAAAGATATAAAAGACATTCAACTGGGAAATGAAGAAGTCAAACTCACTATTTGTGGATGACATGATTCTCTATATAGAAAACTAAAGACTCCACAAGAACACTACTAGAAATAGTATGCAAATATAGTAAAGTTTCTGGTTAAAAAAATCAATGTTCAAAAATCCATAGTGTTCCTATACTCTAATAATGAATTTTCAGAAAAAAATGGAAAAAAAATCCCTTTTTCAATTGCGAAAAAAAAAAAAGAATAAAATACCTAGGAATAAATCTAACAAAACATGTGAAGGACTTACATAATGAAAACTATAAGACCCTATTAAAAGAAATGGAAGAAGATACAACGAAATGGAAAGATATTCCACGTTCTTGGATTGGAAGAATCAACATAGTTAAAATGACCTTATTACCTAAAGCATTATACAGATTTAACGCAATCCCCATCAAAATTCCATCAGCACTTTTTAAAGAAATAGAACAAAAAAATTATCAGATTTGTATAGAAGCACAAAAGACCCCAATCACCAAAGCCATCCTGAGAAAAAAGAACAAGTCTGGAGGCATCACTCTGCCTGACTTTAAATTATACTATGAAGCGACAATAATCAAAATGGCATGGTATTGGCAGAAAAACAGACACACCAGTGGAACAGAATCGAGAATCCAGAAGTAAATCCATGTTTATATGGGCAAATAATTTTCAACAAAAGAGCCAAAAGTATACCGTGGAGAAAGGAAAGCTTCTTCAATAAATGGTGCTGGGAAAGCTGGAAAGCCACCTGCAAAAGAATGAAACTAGACTGTTGTCTATCACCACACACCAAAATTAACTCAAAATGGATTAAAGACCTGAATATGAGACCTAAAATAATAAATTGCATAGAAGAAAACATAGTAACTAAACTCATGGACCTTGGATTAAAGAAGATTTTATGAATTTGACTTCAAAGGCAAAGGAATTAAAAGCAAAAATAAATGAATGGGACTATATCAAACTAAAAAGCTTCTGCACAGCAAAAGAAACTATCAACAAGGTAAAGAGACGACCATCTGAATGGGAAAATATATTTACAAGCAACTCCTTCGATAAAAGCCTAATATATAAAAATACAAAGAACTCATACGACTCAATAACAACAACAACAACAAAATCCGATTAAAAAATGAGCAGAAGATCTGAATCGACACTTCTCCCAAGAAGACATACAAATGGTCACAAACATATGAAAAGATGTTCAACATCACTAGTTATTAGAGAAAATGCAAATCAAAACAACAATGAGCTACCATCTCACACCTGTTAGAATAGCTGTTATCAAGGACAAGTAACAAGTGTTGGAGAGGATGTGGAGAAAAAGGAACCCTCATACACCGCTGGTGGGACTGCAAATTGGTACAGCCACTATGGAAAACAGTATTGAGGTTCCTCAAAAAGCTAAGAATTGATCTATCTTAAGATCCAGCAATTTCTCTACTGGGTATTTACCCCAAAGTCTTGAAAACATATATCTGAAAAGATATTTGCACACCAATCAATGTTCATAGTAGCATAATTCACAGCGGCCAGGACGTGGAAGCAACCAAAGTGTCCTACAATAGATGATTGGTAAAGAAGCTGTGGTACATATATACAATGGAATATTAGTCAGCCATAAGAAGAGATAAAATACTGCCATTTGCAACAACATGGATGGATCTTGAGATAATCATGCTAAGCGAAATAAGTCAGACAGAAAAAGTTGAGAAACACATGATATCATTTATATGTGGGATATAAACCTAAAAGCAACAAACAAACAGAGACTCATGGACAATAGATTAGTGGTTACCAGAGGGTGGGGAGGAGGTTGATGGGGTAAAAGGGGTCAAATATATGATGACAGAAAGAAATCTATGGACAGTGAACACACAATGCAATATATATGCCTTACTGTTGAATTGTACACCTGAAACTTACTGGATATTGTTAACCAATGTCATCATGAATGAATGAATCAATCAATCAATCAGTCAATCAAATGAGTATCTCTCATCAAGACTAATGGCTGAGTGAAGGCAAGTATACGCCTTCTCTCTGTACCTTTGCACAGCTAGAACTTCAGTAAATATTTGTTGACTCTAAAAGAAAGTAGCTTACTATCCCAGCACAGATAGTAAAATGTATATTCAAACCCCAGGGAAGCTCTCAGTAATTAAGTTGGAAGGCCTTCCAAAGGATCATCTGTAAAATGCAAAACGCATAATGACAGCCAACATTTATTGAGTGTTTTTACCAGGCGGGCACTGTTCTGAGTGTTTTACTTGCTTATAATACCTATTAGAAGTATACTATTATTATCCTCCCTTGTAGATAGGGAAACTGAGCCATAGAGATGTTAATTAACTTGTCCAAAGACATACAGCTACTTACTATTTGTCAGAGCTTGTTTTCAAACAGGAAGGTTGTGTACCAGAGCCCAGGTTCTCAACCTCTAAATCTCAGAAGAACAAAAGCAGATGTTGGTCACTGGTCCCTGGAGCCATTTCCTTTGTAGGGATCCTGTGTTTAACCCAGATAAAACCAGGTGAACTTTTGGTTCCAATCTTATTCAGCTAGCCAAATTTACCCTTTTGAAAATGCAGAAATGGAGGCTCAGATATAGAAATTGTCTTGCCCGAGGTCAGGCAACTAGTTGAGGTAGGTGTACCAACACAGTTACTGAATCATTTAGTATCTAAATTATCACAGAGCCTCAACTTTAAGATCTAAATATGTTTTGGGAAGTGAGTGAATGTCTTGCATTCTATTTAAGTCATCTGTGAATCTACTATCTTGCTTGGTATACAAAACAAATTTCTCAATTCTATTTGCAACTAGAGGCAGGATTTTACTGATCTAGGTCAAAGGACTCACTGGAGCATGCTTTAAACTGCAAATTTTCAGGTTCCATTCTCAGATTTAGGTTCACAAGGCCTGAGGTTTTTCACTTTTTTAGTTAGCAAACAAAGTGATTCCAGTATCAGAAGGACAGTGCCCTGAGTTTGGAAGGAATAATTCTTATCTGCCTGAGGTTTGGCTAAATAGAAAAACTTTGTGTATTTTCTTTTTAAAGAAACCATGAACAATCCCCTTACCCTTCCCAGGCCTAAAGCAGGCCCCTCTGGTGATTGAAGCATATAACTCCCCTGCATAGTTCAGCCCCCTTCTCCATGGTTTGGCTGGGCTTCTGGGAAAAGCTACACCACTGAGAGAGAGCCCTATAACATCTTATGCCAGCCTTCATTCAACCTGTGTGTGTGCCAGGGACGGGGTGCGGTTTCACTGCATCCAGGCCACCGAGATGCACAGACAAGCTGAGACTCAGTCTCAAGGCCCAATTTCCATCCCCCGCTGGGGCTAACAGCTTATTGTGGCCACAACCCTCCAGGTTCCTTTAGAGGAAGCCAGTTATCTGTTAGACTCCTTTGTTCCACAGAGCTCTACCTTGGCATCTCTGCCAAGGACATGTTTTGGCTGGATCCACTACCCTGGCCTCTGCACATCTTTGGGAAGCTGAGCTAAGAGAAACATGGCCCAGGAAGGCAAAGGGGAGCTGGGGATTTTGACTGATTGAATGCAGAACCTTACAAGGGAAATGTGCTCCAGGGACCTGGTATTCACTGGACCAGTGATCAGCATTTTCTCGTGACTGCCATGAGCCCCTGAACCTTTTCAGAGGTCAGACTGCTGGACCAAGCAAGGACATGTCCGCATTCTCAGGATCTCTGATTAACTCCTCTCCGTGCAATAGGAAAGGAGGCTGGGGAGGGGGCAGTCTTCTTGTCCCTGTTAAAGAGGGCCAGCACACAGTGTAATCCGTACTGGCCCTCTTTGGGATTTGCAATGAGAGCTAAAACTCACAGATCACAGCAATCATTGACAGTGAATGGCTATGGTGAATGTGGCTATTCCCCCGATATTTGTACAACATAATTCAATCATGTCCAACTCTGCCGATGTCACGTCGACTCAGGAAAGTCCTGCACATCATTTTAAGTCCAGTTCAAATTCCCCTCTTCTTGATTCCTCCTCTAACTTCTCGAGGGTCCTTTAGCTAATGGTGATTATCACGTGGCTTTTTCAGATAGATGTTCTATATGTGGTGACATTTTCTCAGTCTCTTCTAAAGAAGAGATTGTCTTTTTCTTCTTTACATTATCCATGGCACCCAGAAGTGAGCCTTACATACAATAGGTGCTCGATAAAAGTTACATTAATAACAGCCTTATGTAGAGAATAAACTCAGTCATGTGGACTACAATAGTCAGCATTTGTTTATTGGCAGAGAGAGAAGTGAAAGAGGAACTGGTCAGATTGTTTTATTTGGAGCCTTTCTAAGCACATACTAAGTGAAACACCCACTGAAATAATAGCCTGGTTTAATGCTATGAACTTTGACTCTGTGATAGCTGGCTGTCCTTAAAACCATCCTGAATTTATCTCTATAAAAGAGCAGGACACTCAGCACAGTTCTGTGAAATGTTCCTTTAGAGAGATTTTCAGCACTAAATAAAAGAATGGCTTATTAATGTTGCAAAAGAGGTTCAGTTGTTAGTTTTGGCCAGGGACAAGCACTGAGTTGGCTTCAATCAGAGATGGCAGGATGAGATAAACATGGCTGTATGATGTCACTGAAATGGTCCTATTTCCATCAGAAGCTAAATTCAAATACCCGCAGGGATGTGGGTTGTTTTGTTTTGCTTTGAATTACTAAAGATTTCTAAAATTCGTTTTTTCCCTCGTAAGTGATGGAATTTTCCAGTGAACTTCAAGTTCCATGAAGAGAAGCTTAGAAATCTATGTTCCTTTGGGTGCCCGAAAGTGTTCAGCAGTGACTATGCAGCAGTAGATCTATAGTTTGAGTTCTGCTTCCTGTACCAGATATTGACTGGCATGTCTTTCAAAAGGCCATGAGGTCTTAGATTCAAGGGTGATGAATCAGAGAGGTTGCATTTGGCTCTCAGTAGGGTCAGTGGACCCAGACCAGAGCACTCAGCACTTCTACTCAATAGAGAAATGATGAGTCAGCTTTCAAAATGAGAAGAAGCTCCAAGAAAAGCAGGGAGGGTACAGAGTCTCCTAAGGTGTCCCCCTTCCCACCCACTATCCCCTAACACACACATACAGGTCTACTCCATCTCTCTTGTGCAAGCGGTCTGGGAACTTCTAACTGTGGAGGGAGAGCCAGTCCAGACTCTTGTGTCAATTCTTTCACCCATGTTCATAGAATAAGGACCAGGGGTCTCCAAACACAGCAGAGCTGGGGCAGATTTGTCAAATCATTCATCTGCAGAGATGGGACCCAACACTGCCTGGTTGTCATACAGAGAAAGAGTTAACTGAGTGGAATCTGAAACCAACTCTCTGGATTCAAATCCTGCTGGTACCACTTCTCTAATTCTACTTCCTTGTGCCTCAATTTCTCCCTCTTTAAAATGGGATTACAAATATTAACTTCATGAGACTCTCTAAAGAACAAAATAAAATATTCCTTGTAAAGTGTTTAATGTGATAAGAGCTTAATAAATGTCAGCTACTATGATTTCCTACTTGATCTTAAAAGAAAGTCTAATTTCCTCCATAATGCAAGGATGGTTTGATTTCTCAGTTGAGAGTGACCTTGTATTTCTACGCTGCTAGTTTCTAGTCTTCTCTTTTAGTAATTTTGATGAGTATTTCAGTTCTAATCTATATGAAATAGAAGTTCACAAACTCTTCCAGACAGAGCCAACCCTTACGTAATTCAGATAGCAAGTTTTATACAAACCACTGTGTTAATTGCTGTTGAAAAGACACAATAAGCACTTAATCAATGTCTTAATAAAATTATTCCCTGGCTTTAGCAGGAAGGAGACTCACCAAAGGTAAATGCAGCATCCTGAGCACAATGGTTATAATAATCACATCATAGTTGGCTTGATTTATTTGAAAGATTCGAAAACAATGACAGGAATCCAGTTGTCCTTCAGATTTATTAAACTCTGTAAGTATGATATATCCAAAATAACTTTAAACAGTTTAACAATGATTTATACTCTACACAGACGACACCTGAATCCGAGTGAATGGAAAAGTAGAAACTGAAATTTGAATTTGATTAAAGATGATGTAAACCTTTTAGTTTTTCCAGACAGCACTTTTACTTGTTACATATATAAGTGGTCATTCTTTTCTCTATATATATTAGAGAAGCAGCTGCAAGACAAGGAGAAGAACACAGACCTTAATCCACAAATAGGTATGATCATATACTGATATACAGGGACACTGAGGCTCAAAGATAGCAAGGGACTAGTCCAACTGCCAGCATGCAAGTCTCAGAAAAAGAATCCTGATTTTATTTTAATTGAAAGTGCTTTGTGAGCAGCAAAGTATAAAACAGTGTTCTTGCAAGTGATAGACATTTGATAAGCAGCTGCTCTGCCCTAGTGGCCACGTTAGACACTGTAGGATAAAGGACACCCCAGTCTTGAAGGAGTTTCCAATGTAGAGGTCACAGGTGTGCTGAAGAAGTATGTTCAGGACACAGCAGGGTGCAAAAGAGGGAGTGAGTGGCCACATCTGTAAAGGTAAAAGCAGAAGGTTTTCTTGAAGAAGAGACACATAAACTGACTTATAAAGCTGAGTAGCTGGATGGTCATCAGAGGGACAAGATAAGAGAAAAGAAGGTTAGAGAAAAGGAGCAGCATAGGCTGGGGAACAGCATTTTCAGACTTATGATTTCACATTCTTTGGGCTGTTGCCTGCAGAAGAGATTGGAACCATGGATACGCTTCACTGTAATAGACCGGGCAACAGATGGTGACCACTGGACTGAGGTGGTGAGGTCTTGAGGGTGAAGAGGTGGAGATGATATAAAAGGTGTTAAAGAGATAGAGTCGACAGAATTTGGTCATGCTTCAAGCTAGGAGGGGAGGGAAAGATGGAGGTCAAGGACGACATTCAGGTTTCTGACTTGAGTACAGGGGAGGATGGCGGTGTCATTCACTGAGAAGGGAAGTCAAGGAGGAGAAGATAATACAGTCGGCTCCATGATGGTCTCTCAGGTAAACTTTCTTGGACCTGACTCATTACAGATGACTTCTCAGATCTCATCTTTTGATTCAGGATAGTTTTCTATCACTCATCTTTCTGGTGTCTTAGTTAACAGTTAACTGCAAGAGGGGAACACAACATCCCAGCTCTGTTTTCCAAATGATTATCCTGCAGTAAAACATAAAGGCAACATGGACTTCAAGTGGAAGACACAGGTGCATGCTCCTAGTGGAGCGTCCATATAATTTGCCTTTGGATATGTGTCAGGACCTAATAAGCACTTGTTATATTTTTATGGTTGAGTTGTAGGACTTAATAGGACTTAGTTGAAATGATAATTATATTGCCTATGAACTCAGGTGTGGATAATGGAAACTTGCCATAAGGCCTGGACTCCAGGAGGTCAGGGACATCTGCCTGCAAGTTGAAAAGACAGTGAGCATTTTAGGTAGGGGTCTTCATGGTGCCTCCACTAGCCTCTGCTGAGGCAGGGGCGTCCCTTCTGAGAGAATGTGGCTCCACAGGGGGCATGGCTTGGCCAATGGTCAGCTCCAGGTCAAGCACATAGTTTGGGAAGGGGAGCATAGGCCCACACTTGTGCCTCATATGCTCCCTCCTGCTTAATACAACTGCAGCCACTGTGTGAGGCAGTCCTGGGACTTTGGATAACAGTCCTTAGCCCTCCTACAGCCCCCAGACTGCAGGAGGCCCTAGGTACGAGAACATATGCTTGGAGATTGGAGAATCTCTTATAACAGCCCAGCATAAAGAATATTGAATACTCACTATGTGAGGCACTTGGAGGAATGTGCAAACATTTATTAAATAAATGAATAAACAAATGAAAGAACAAATTTCCATTAATGGCAATACTAGATGGGACCAATACATATCCCCATGAAGGAATGAAAGCAGAGAAGTTAAATACAATGTGATCATGCAAAAACTAAATTTCCTATGAGTAGGAAGGGTAGGGTTATGTTTTTATTCATATGGTTTTTCCATTCAATTCTTAATGCCATAGATTAAAAGACTATTTGCCCTGTTTTCCAGCTCGATGAAAAATCCCTCTATCTTTAAAAGCAAGATCTCAATGTGGATTTATGTCCATAAGCGTGTTGGAGAACCAGATCCCATCAGGAGATCCTAATTTGCTTTCTTTCCTTACATAGCATCCCAGATCATCCTAAAATGGAAATTATTTTATGAGAACAGAACAGAGGATGTGACTATACTTCTGAGGAGTCCAATTTTGAAATAGGTATTGAAAAACATTAAGAACCCATTCTCCGTTGTGTCACTTTCCAAGTTTTAGGCCCCCCCGTGGGAGGGAGGATGAAGATGATTCTCTTTCAAGCCAGCATGTTCTGACATGTTCATGCTTGAACCTTATGTTATTACTTAACCAGAAACAAGCTAACACAATCTCCCACTGTAATTTGCTAAGTTACCCACAGGTTTAGAGCAGGATTTCTCTACCTCTGCACTATGGAGATTTGGGGCTGGGTAATTTTTTGTTGTGGGGAGCAGTCCTGTACATTGTAGAAAGCTTAGCAGCATCCCTGATCTCTACCCATTACATGACAGTAACTTCCTGGCATCTACCCATTAGCTGACAGTAGCACATCTCCCCTCTCAGTTATGACAACCACAAATGTCTCCAGACATTGCTAAATCACCTCTGGTTGAGAAACACTGTTATGAGAAAAATTCTCAAACCCAAGTTCAGCCAGGCACAAGAAGCCAGCTGAACATCTAAAGGGCAACAAGGAATTATTCTACTTGCTGTTTAAATAACAAGGACTTAGGACAAGTAAGTTGAAATTCTCTCATTGGTCCAGGCACAATAAATTTAAGATACTGAGCAAATAGTTTACTACAAATATAAGAAGTCATTTGGTCTGTCATCACCGTCCAACTCTAAGATTTTGCTGATTCTTTTTTACCAGACACAATTTTAAAAATAATTATAGTATCTTTATTAAACTGCATCTGTATATCAGCAGTCTTTCAACATCGAGTGGCAGAAACCCTATTCAAGGTGGCTTAAGCGAAAAAGAGAAGCTTTTTTGGGGGTTAAGTAACAGAAAATCCAAGGATAGAACTGATTCTACATACACCTGGACTGAGGTAGTCAAACAATGACACCAGGAACATTTCACTTTCATGTTTTGTTCATATTTTCCTCTATGTTGGCCTTGTTTCCAAGTTGGTGATAAAGGCGGCTACTGAGGCTCAGGCTAACAGCCTGGATATCCCAGAGAAAAGAGAAGGAGTCTTTCCTAAGAATTCCGGCCAAAGTTCCAGGGTTAAGTCTCACTGGCCTGATCTGGATCACGTGCCCATCCATGATCCAATCATTGTGGTCAAAGAAACGGAACACTCCAGATGATTCCTCAGGCTTGTGAGCACATCTTGTGGTAGAGCTTCTAAGAAGGCCTTCATTGGTTCCTGTTGCCTGGTTTTCATGCCCTTGCGTGTAGGCTGGACTCACTTCTAATGAATAGAATTCAGAACAAATGATGGGATGTCACTTCTGAAATTACAAAAAGCCCATCTTGTTCACCCTGACATTGTGAACTGCCTTATGGAGAAGCTTACGTGGCAAGAAACTGATGGCTCTTTCTAAAGGACTCAAGGCTTGCCAACAGCCATGTGAGTTTTCAGATTAATAGCTACTCAAATGAGATCTTTAAAGACTCAAGTGTTTCACTTAAGGTCTAAACTGGAGAGAGCCTTACTTGTCTTTCTTTGCATATTTCTCAAAAAAAGAAAAAGTGTTTTGAAAGCTAAAAAAAGTTTTACTTTCTTAATTATCTGAATTTCCCAAGACATCAGAATCTCATTAATGGCAACAGGACTGTATTTCTCTAGGTCCAACCCATTCACACACATATTTGGTAAGTCTAGCTTCCTCAAAATTCTCCCAAATAGTTGAGAAAGCTCCTGTGTGTATTGAGTGTGGGAATGGAGATGACTTGGCTATGAATAGAAAGTACCGTTTCCTCCTGTAAGTTCTTCTAGCTGCAACATGGGACTTGCTAGTTCCCTCTCTCCTGCTTTGGTGACTCTTGCCTCTCAAGTGCCAGATCTAGGACAGATTCTGCCTGCCCTATTTCAGAGACTTGCTGGCCAGGCCCCTCACTGAAGTGTAGCAGTGCTGGGCTACACTGCCTTCTGCTTTCAAGCTCCTACGGAGATAAGCGAAAAGGCTCCTGTTCTTTTAGTTTTACTGCTTCATCTCCCGAGGACTCTGGCACATGTTCTGGGGGATTTGCAAAAAGAGCAAATCCCAAAAATTCTAAATGAGCTTTCTCCGGACACTGGCCTCCCATCCTTGAGCCAAGTTTTTATAAATGACTTTCTTTGCCCTAAAGGGTGAGTCTTGCTATCTCACTGGCCATCCACACACGTCTGAAAATCTAGTATCTATAGTTTATGCCCTCAAACTTAGACACCCTCAAGTTCTCACACCAGGAGATAGTACTGTAGATGTGAGTCAAGTGAGACTGAGCAGACATGTAAAACATAATGCAGTGAGTTTGGGGAGATCCAAAACAATTTTCTTGTATTTAAGGGCATTATTGATCTTAATAAAAGAAAGCTCAAGAAACAATTAGCATTAACTATGGAGTGTAAACTACTAAACAATTTAATACTTATTTTTTTCTGCTTCAAACATGGCTTAACTTTAGTTTAGCTTTTCATGAAGAACCAAACTCTGCAATCAAACCACCATTTAGAATCTATGTTAAATTCACCATGTCACTTAAAATCTGAGCCTCAGTTTCCTCACTTGAAAATGGGGATAACACAGACATTTGGATTGTTGTTAGCATTAGATGAGCTAATGAACAGAAACAGGACACAATACAGTCGGCCCTTCATATCTTTGCATTTCATGTCCTCAGATTCTATCAACCATGGATGAAAAATATTTGGAAAAAGTTATGTTGTTGCTGACATGTACTATGAGCTTAGGCCTATGATGGTTGCATCTGTACTGAACATATACAGACATTTTTCTTGTCATTATTCCCTAAATAATACAGTATAACAATTATTTACAAAGCATTTATATTGCATTAGGTATTATAAGTAATCTAGAAATGATTTAAAGTAAACAGGAAGATGTACACAGGTTATATGTAACTATTATGCCATTTTGTATAAGAGACTTGAGCATTCATGGATTTTTATATCCACTGCAGGTCTTAGAACCAATCCTGTGGATACTGAGGGATGACTGTACCTGGTACAGAGTAAAGTACCCAGCCAAGCTTTTAGCCATTATGTGTATGGCTGTATGTCGAAATTTCTTTATAGTATAATAAAGATGTTCAAAAGCATTTTCATAGCCCCACTAGACGATGGTCAAAGCATTTATGAAAAGACTGGCTGCTCTTTTTAAAAACGCCTCAAATCTTGATTGAGAGTGACATTTCTAATTTTTTCCTACTACTATGTAAATAGCACAGAATTCTCACAAATAAATCACATCATTTTGTATAAACATATTTCTAGCTTTCTCTGCAGCAGAGAGCAGCCCCTTATGAATTCTTTTGAGAACACTCTGGCTTTTTCCAGAATCAGCCCATGCTGAGTTTACTATTTAGACCAGATCATTACCAGGCACTTGGAGCATTCAAATTCCCACAGCCAATTTTCTATAAAAATCCCAAGTAACTGAAACGGGAAGAAAGTACCCAGTAAAAGTCAGGGTGAATAATTTAGCACAGTAGCTGTCTGCAGTCTCTGAGGCAATGTATTCAAGGCATTTTATTAGAGGGTTGATGAAGCCACTGTTGTCTCCGGATCATCTTGGCCACAAACACCCATCTCATTAAGAAGGAGTGTGGCAAGACGAACAGCCAGAGGAATCTAGGATTAACCCTTCTCCAATACTTGAGTGATCTTGTGAATGATGAATGTGGACAGTGACAGGGTACATGACATCTTTCTGAAGGTCAGTGCTGAGAAACATGACTAGTTGCAGTGGTCACCAAATGAGTGCTGTGTCCTCCCCCCAAGTTGGTGATAAAGGCGGCTACTGAGGCTCAGGCTAACAGCCTGGATATCCCAGAGAAAAGAGAAGGAGTCTTTCCTAAGAATTCCGGCCAAAGTTCCAGGGTTAAGTTTCACTGGCCTGATCTGGATCACGTGCCCATCCATGATCCAATCATTGTGGTCAAAGAAACGGAACACTCCAGATGATTCCTCAGGCTTGTGAGCACATCTTGTGGTAGAGCTTCTAAGAAGGCCTTCATTGGTTCCTGTTGCCTGGTTTTCATGCCCTTGTGTGTAGGCTGGACTCACTTCTAATGAATAGAATTCAGAACAAATGATGGGATGTCACTTCTGAAATTACAAAAAGCCCATCTTGTTCACCCTGACATTGTGAACTGCCTTATGGAGAAGCTTACGTGGCAAGAAACTGATAGCTCTTTCTAAAGGACTCAAGGCTTGCCAACAGCCATGTGAGTTTTCAGATTAATAGCTACTCAAATGAGATCTTTAAAGACTCAAGTGTTTCACTTAAGGTCTAAACTGGAGAGAGCCTTACTTGTCTTTCTTTGCATATTTCTCAAAAAAAGAAAAAGTGTTTTGAAAGCTAAAAAAAGTTTTACTTTCTTAATTATCTGAATTTCCCAAGACATCAGAATCTCATTAATGGCAACAGGACTGTATTTCTCTAGGTCCAACCCATTCACACACATATTTGGTAAGTCTAGCTTCCTCAAAATTCTCCCAAATAGTTGAGAAAGCTCCTGTGTGTATTGAGTGTGGGAATGGAGATGACTTGGCTATGAATAGAAAGTGCCGTTTCCTCCTGTAAGTTCTTCTAGCTGCAACATGGGACTTGCTAGTTCCCTCTCTCCTGCTTTGGTGACTCTTGCCTCTCAAGTGCCAGATCTAGGACAGATTCTGCCTGCCCTATTTCAGAGACTTGCTGGCCAGGCCCCTCACTGAAGTGTAGCAGTGCTGGGCTACACTGCCTTCTGCTTTCAAGCTCCTACGGAGATAAGCGAAAAGGCTCCTGTTCTTTTAGTTTTACTGCTTCATCTCCCGAGGACTCTGGCACATGTTCTGGGGGATTTGCAAAAAGAGCAAATCCCAAAAATTCTAAATGAGCTTTCTCCGGACACTGGCCTCCCATCCTTGAGCCAAGTTTTTATAAATGACTTTCTTTGCCCTAAAGGGTGAGTCTTGCTATCTCACTGGCCATCCACACACGTCTGAAAATCTAGTATCTATAGTTTATGCCCTCAAACTTAGACACCCTCAAGTTCTCACACCAGGAGATAGTACTGTAGATGTGAGTCAAGTGAGACTGAGCAGACATGTAAAACATAATGCAGTGAGTTTGGGGAGATCCAAAACAATTTTCTTGTATTTAAGGGCATTATTGATCTTAATAAAAGAAAGCTCAAGAAACAATTAGCATTAACTATGGAGTGTAAACTACTAAACAATTTAATACTTATTTTTTTCTGCTTCAAACATGGCTTAACTTTAGTTTAGCTTTTCATGAAGAACCAAACTCTGCAATCAAACCACCATTTAGAATCTATGTTAAATTCACCATGTCACTTAAAATCTGAGCCTCAGTTTCCTCACTTGAAAATGGGGATAACACAGACATTTGGATTGTTGTTAGCATTAGATGAGCTAATGAACAGAAACAGGACACAATACAGTCGGCCCTTCATATCTTTGCATTTCATGTCCTCAGATTCTATCAACCATGGATGAAAAATATTTGGAAAAAGTTATGTTGTTGCTGACATGTACTATGAGCTTAGGCCTATGATGGTTGCATCTGTACTGAACATATACAGACATTTTTCTTGTCATTATTCCCTAAATAATACAGTATAACAATTATTTACAAAGCATTTATATTGCATTAGGTATTATAAGTAATCTAGAAATGATTTAAAGTAAACAGGAAGATGTACACAGGTTATATGTAACTATTATGCCATTTTGTATAAGAGACTTGAGCATTCATGGATTTTTATATCCACTGCAGGTCTTAGAACCAATCCTGTGGATACTGAGGGATGACTGTACCTGGTACAGAGTAAAGTACCCAGCCAAGCTTTTAGCCATTATGTGTATGGCTGTATGTCGAAATTTCTTTATAGTATAATAAAGATGTTCAAAAGCATTTTCATAGCCCCACTAGACGATGGTCAAAGCATTTATGAAAAGACTGGCTGCTCTTTTTAAAAACGCCTCAAATCTTGATTGAGAGTGACATTTCTAATTTTTTCCTACTACTATGTAAATAGCACAGAATTCTCACAAATAAATCACATCATTTTGTATAAACATATTTCTAGCTTTCTCTGCAGCAGAGAGCAGCCCCTTATGAATTCTTTTGAGAACACTCTGGCTTTTTCCAGAATCAGCCCATGCTGAGTTTACTATTTAGACCAGATCATTACCAGGCACTTGGAGCATTCAAATTCCCACAGCCAATTTTCTATAAAAATCCCAAGTAACTGAAACGGGAAGAAAGTACCCAGTAAAAGTCAGGGTGAATAATTTAGCACAGTAGCTGTCTGCAGTCTCTGAGGCAATGTATTCAAGGCATTTTATTAGAGGGTTGATGAAGCCACTGTTGTCTCCGGATCATCTTGGCCACAAACACCCATCTCATTAAGAAGGAGTGTGGCAAGACGAACAGCCAGAGGAATCTAGGATTAACCCTTCTCCAATACTTGAGTGATCTTGTGAATGATGAATGTGGACAGTGACAGGGTACATGACATCTTTCTGAAGGTCAGTGCTGAGAAACATGACTAGTTGCAGTGGTCACCAAATGAGTGCTGTGTCCTCCCCAGCTCTGTGGGTCTGAAGGTAGCCCCATCTGTTGGGGATAGGAATAGGCTATTTTAGAAAACTGGCCTCAAATCTTGATTAAGAGTGACATTTCTAATTTTTTCCTGCGCCTACGTAACTAGAACAAAATCCTCATAAATAAAAGCCCTCTAATCTCTAGTCAGGACTGTCAGGAGTGGGGGTCACAAACGGCAGAAACCAAACTTAAATTAGAAAAATCAGTAAAAAGGAAATTTTTTTACTCCTGCTGCTGGTAAGAATGCAAAGTTATTCACAGGATTGAATAAAATTCTAGATTAGAATGAAGTTCACTGGATCTGGCACGTGAAGATCAATGACAAAGGTCAGAGTCTTTGTGTTTCAAGGGCCTTATGGTCGATGGGTAGAGGTAGACATCCAATATCAAAAAAGAATGTTTGGAAGAATAATGTGATGAGCAATTAAATTAAAATAAGAGGTTCTGGAGGTTCTGAGAGCTACTCTAATTACCTACATGTTCATAGCAACCATTTAAAGAGTTTACTGGTATAAACCCTATGGCCAACTGTTATGAATTGAATTGTATCCCCCGTCCCCAGTTCATATGTTGAAGCTTTAAGTCCCTCTACCCTTCTGAGTTCTTAGCTGAGATTCCTCTAATAAAAGACAAATTAACAAGAGAAAAAACAAACAGAAGTTTATTAACATGTATACATTATGCACACATGGAAGCTACCCAGTGAAAAATTAGTATCTCTCTAAGGTGGCTTAGAATTCCAGCTTAAATTTTATCTTCAGATGAAAAAAAAAGGGAGTGGGAGAATTGTGAGAGGAAGGCAATTATGGGGAAACTATCAGGCAAAGCAAGGTAAACAAGGAATACAGATTTAAGTAGATGTCTTCTCCATTGACAAGGTTCTTTGTAATTTAGAGTCATCCTTCTATTCCTGCCCCCTCTGCTGAAGCCACATTTTCCAAAAGTGCAAATATCCCTTAGAGAAGAGTCACTTCTACTCTGTTTTCAGAACTTCTCTTATATTTGCTGTTCCCCAAAATAATCAGCTCAAAATAATTCTTATGCCAAAGAGGCATTTTTAAGGGTAGCATATTTTGCTACCTTTCCATATTTATTCCCCTGGCTCTTTTCCTGCAAGGTCACCTCAGGCTGTGTCCCTCAACTGAAGATTACATCTTCTCTCAATGTAGACCCCTCCTATGGAAATCTTCCACTCAAGGCCTCAGACTTAGGGATGATAACTGCTCTGCTGACACTAGCCCTGGACACTGAAAAATCTTAAGAGTGACATTTCTCATTTCTTCTGCTTCTTCTATGTCCACACTTCTGCAAATAGTCACTCTGTAAATAAACCCTTTCCAAAATCATCCTAATTTGACGGTGACATCTGCTTCCCTGATAGAGTTCTCTATAAAACAGAAGTGGAAAAACTGAGTGACAACACCTTCTCCCCTCCACCTGGAGGAAGGATCATAGACAGAGTGTCTAAAGTGCATTGAGGTCTAACACATGAAGTCCATGTCAGGTGAGAGATTTTTTTTTTTTTTCAATGTTCCATCTGTCATCAGAAATCACTTGCTTAAATAATAATGTAGGCATTTTTATTTCCTTTGGGGGGTCTTCTTTCATCTTTGCTTTCTAAATCATACTTATGTTTTAGAGTCTTTATGGCCATTGGGTCATAAAGTATTGGGTCAGCTTATCAATTGAAATTTGTGTCCAATAATTTTGACTGCTCAAGATTTCTATGTGTGCTGAGGTCAGCAGCACGCAACGTTTTTGTTTTCAATATCTGAAAAGTAAGAAAGCTTCTATACGGTGGTGTGGATTTAATCTCCTGGGTAAGTACTACAAAGTATAAACATTTGGGATTCTCTTTCTTTTTGCCAGAAACCTCGACCCCTTCTCTAATTTCATCAGTTTCGTATTTAATCATTCTCTACTCTGAAGGCAAACTGCCCATTTATTTAATGTCTACTATTTACCAGGCATTGTACATTTTCATTCTCAATGCAACCGTATTAGAGAGATCTAATCATCCCATTTTTATAACCAAGAAGATAGACTCAAGAAGGTAATCTAACCAAGATAACACACTGGTAGGTGGTGAAGGATGGCAAGGCGCTTAGTCTAAATGATCCATGCCACCCAAGATTCTGCTGCTGCCTTCTGTCTTTATCTCCTCTCTTCTCCAGTGTGTACCTTTACCTGCATTTGGAATACTCAACCTGGAATGCTGCTCCCACCGCGATCCTCTACTCCCTTTGATTTTGACTTCATCTCCAGCATTTTTTCTATAGTTGATGTTACAACTGTGAGACACAGCTATTAATAGATTAATAATCAACAATATGAACAAAAGCTTTCCAGAATTTCACTCAGAGATATAATCATCTTGTTCATTGGATATTTTTGTCTCCTAAGCTAGAACTTCTATTTCTTGAGGGTTGAAACCATATTTTCTATTTCTTTGGCACTCCCTTACCCCAACCTTCCCACAGTCGATTTCAGTCTCTGCACGCAAGGTATCTTCAAGAGATACCACTGATTGACCAGGAGAATTTAAAAACTGAAAATTATGAAAAGTTTTGTTTATAAAGGGGAAGTACACCATTTCTATCCCACTTTTTAAAGAAATATTTTCTAGAGAATAATAAAAAGTATATTTTCCCCGAGGAATCAAACAGGAGATGTAAGATCTACTACTGGATAGATTATTTGCACTCAGTGCTCTGTTCTGTTGTGCCTTTGTGAATTTTAAAGGAAAGGACCTCATTAGGTCAGGAATTCATCTTTTGAAAGGTTTGTTGCTTGAGCCTACCAGGAGAGGCTTGTGGCTTTTTTAGTGAAGTAATTGAAGTAAGAACCCTGCTTATGTGTTTTGCCTTGCCATTGACTTTCTTAGAAGGGGCGTTGGTGGTGCTATTTCCTTTCATTCTAAATCTCAGTATTTAAATCTCACAATGAAGAGAGCTCCTTCCTGTCTAAGAACATGGGGGGTGAGGGTGGAGTGAGGAGAGGTAAGTTGTGACTCAAAGATAAAATCAACTTAAAACCAGCTTGATGTGACTTGAGGGACTTCCCAGCCCCAAAATATCTCCATTGGTTTGCTCCAAGACAGAAAAGGAAAACTCACATTTACATTTGCCTTATATCTTCATTTAGGCAGTGAGGGTCTGGTTAATCTACAAATATGTTATCTAGAAAGGTGCGATACTACTTTGCTTTTATACTAAGATGCACATTTCACCCACAGTTTAATGTTTCTGAATCGGGATGTATTTTGACAATCATTGTGACTCTTTAATGTAGTAGTGCTTCCTTTCCTTATTTCCCCTGAACTGCTGTTGTTTGTTACCAGCGTTTAGGTTCTTGGTTTCCCCAAGACAGGAATGGAGAGGAAACCCCAGAAACATTTACAGATTTTATTAAGTTTATGCTCAAGCACAAGGGAGGTAGCACAGAGGAAAGAAAGGTCCTTCAAACTGACTCCGGAGCTGGCTCTGCTTGGCTGCTTATCAGCTGTAGACAAACAGGCTCCCGAAAAGGCGGACTTTTAGAAAGTGGTGGGCTTTGGGGAAAAAGTGGGCTTTCTTTACCCACTAATCACCTGGTAACTGTGTTCATGCTTTCACTATGGGAGCAAGAAGGCAGACTGCTCATTATCACCACCCAAGATAGGTCATATAGAGGTCAAACCTTGATCAACTGCGCATGCGGAACAGTGGTTTACAGTGGTTGAGACATCTGTAAGAAGAAAAGGGTTAGAAAGGAGATAATAATGCAGCTACTTCTGCATTTTTGTGTAGGGAGTGATGGGGTAGTGGCATTCTTGTAGCCAGTTTATCCAGTGTTCCTACTGGCCATCTGGTGGCATTCCTTCAGCCCTAGGCCCAAGTCCTTATGCTGTCTCAAGTTCACTGTCATTAAATATTTAAGAATCCCTGGAAAACTTGTTTAAAATCTACATACCTGGGCCCCATAAGAACAGGTGCCAATTCAGGAGGTCTGGAATGTGATGAAGAATTTGCATTTGCAACAAGTACCCCAAGTGATTCTGAACAGGTATCCCTGCTTCAAGAGTCCAAGTGAGTATTTCCCAGGTTCAGGGAACATGGTCTTTATGGATCTTAGTAGTCTGGAAGATGTGGCTCATGGAGGCTGCTCGTGTCTCATCATTGGGTCTGCAATTCAGAACCAGACATTGGGGAGGGAGCCACACCCTTTTAAGCACGGAAGTCATAGGTCCTGTGTTTTCTGAATTCAGTTACCCTGTGCTATTTTCCCTGAAATGCTGGTATTTTTATGTCTAAACTCCATCTTCCAGATGCCTTTCACTTTCAACCATTTCATAGATACTTATGTAAATTAGGTAAGTTTCTTCCAGAAACTGGCATTCTAGTGAGTGAGTCTTACAAATTGACCTGAGCCAGATTACTGATGCTAAAATGGGAGCCACCAAAGAAGTGGTAAATTGAGAGGGTTAGCAACTTCTCTACAATTATGTTACCTGGTTATGGCAAAAGGAAACATCAGCCAAATTCTGCAGATGCTTAATTAAATATTTATTAGTAAACGGGTAAAAAAGCAGTTTATACAACTTTGCATGCAAGGTCCTCGCAAGACAATGCCAGGATTTCAAAGGCAGAATTCTGTTGCCTGTATAGCCAGCATGGAGCAACCAGGGACCTCCAGAGTTCATGACTGGACCCAGACCAGGTAAAGACTTAACTAAGGCATCATTCTAAGGGTGCAGGTTAAAATTCTAGCTGAATACATATACCCAATTTATGCAAGCCCGGGGGTGGTTTCTAAACTATTTAAACTAATCCATTTATCTTGAACATTTTTATATTTACCAAGGAGATCCCATTTCTAACTTGCATCATGCTAATTAAAGGCCACTAATTTCACGAATAAAAAAACAATTCTGACATTAACCTAATTGACAAAGCACCCATTATTGATGGAGATATGAATAACAGAAGTGCTTTGCCTCTGGATTGTGCATTCTTGATTTGAGACCAGAAATATTTGGTTAGAGCCTAAACTAGGTAGCATACACATAATATAGCCCTGTATATTGAGATGCTGACCTAATTTAGTATCTGTCTTTTAAATCTTTATCATCATTTTTCCTTGTTTATGAATTCTTAAAATAAGATCTATATTATACAAGTAGTACTTTATCTCACTATAACTAGAGATTAGTAATCACTGACCTTATGTCAAAAATCTTACTCTCAACCATTTAAAATCTAGAAATTCAGCCCTGAGGCTTCTGACCCTACTAAATCTCCACAAGCATCTTTTACTTGCTTTCTGGTCTTATCAGGGTGAGGCTCTCTATTTCCAGACCTAACAAGAGAATCACAAATTCCAGCTCTGAAGCTCTTTTTCCTTCCTGTTTTGGGTTTATTCCTATTTTGAGTATATATAACAGCCCTAAGTTTTGATAATCATGATGGCCAGTGGACTGGCAGGGCCGCCTTCCACTACCTTAGTCAGAACAAAGTTTAACTTCAATGCCGTAGGCAACTTTTCTTAGTGGAGAAGCATCTCTTTTGCTAAGGAAACTTCACTAGCCCTAACAGCATTTCAGTGAAGACCCCTCCCAGAAAGTTCCCCCACCAAATTAATTCACACAGCCCCTCCCCTCAGCAAATCAAACGTGAGATCTTAAAAGAGCGCTTTGCCCTATTATTGATCTGATTTCTGAGCACAAATTTTAAACAGTTTCCTGCTTTCCTTAAAAAAATTAACACTTTAATCCAAGGCAACAAGCTGCAACCACCAGCGCTTTGAATTATTTAAATCCCAGTAAATGGGGCTGCTTCCCAATTTGCCTTTGGCCCAAACCCTCCCAATTTTGGCACAGCCCCTGCATCACACACTGTTACTCGCCTGCCTTTGAATGCATCTCTGTAACCCCCATCCCAAGTTCCAGTCATTGTAACTATTGTCACATTATAGGCAGCTTATCTTATTAGCTAGTTACTCACCAAGCCAGGAATGTTCCACCCATGCTGGAAGTTCTGTGGTGGGATAAGATAATGAGAGGGCGTAGCAAAAGTCTGTGATCATAGGCCTGAATTAGAAGCCCTGTAGCAGAGAAACCAGGGACTGAGGGGCCGGTGGGAGGAGTGTCACTGAGCAGAATGATTACAGATTGCTTCGCATCACCTTCTCCAGGGTCATGATTTGCCCTGGTGAAAACTAACAAAGAGACAGCCTTTGGACATGGCTCCAGAGACACTGGAGAAGTTAGAGGAACCTATGGCCGCAGGGCTCTGGAAAAACAGAGACAGGCTTCACCATTTCTTGCAGTCTTGACATTAAGTAGACATTGTTTTTGTCAGCATAAGAATGATCAGACCTGTAGAGAATTTTTATAAGTTTATTTGAGCCAAACTGACAACATATGCTGGGGAGCAAGATCTCATGCTCCAAAGAATAAGTTCTGTAGCTTTCTCTTATGCATTTGAACTTAAGGGAAATTACAGGGAGTTGAGAGAAAGCAAGGTAGAGAATAGATTACAGGATAGATGACAAGATTATGTGCTCTTTTGAGGGTAGTTACCACTTATTTCAAAGGCATGTTAACCTAGATGCACAGAAACAATAGATGGGGCTTACTTAAGGCAGAGATAAACCTTCTACTAAAAAGTTACATGCAAGACTACCCACCATAACCTGCCCAGATAGGAATTTATAATCAGATCACTCTATGAGGTTGCTCTCTATAGAATCCCTTTTTTTTTCCCCATCCACATTTTGTTTTCCAGTATTTATGACAGATGTAAACCCCAGTGCTATTGCCAGTGAAGTCCAAGTTTTAAATCTCAACTCTCAAGATTAAGAATTGGAAAAGAATCCTTTCATCATGACTCTTCTGCCAAGATCATAACCTAAATGGTCCTTATTAGAAATGGTTGATTACTGATAATAATATTAATAATCACAATACTAAGTAATGACTAACAGAATAAGTACAAAGCTGTCTTCTTGTTTACAGTGTTCCTAGTGATAAAGATCTCTAATAATCAAAGCTTAGATTCTACATTTCCTCATGGGCTGGTCCCAAGACTTTGCCTCATACCCAGCATCGTAATACTCTACAATCAGGCTTCTTAAATTTGGCACTTTTGCAGGGTGGGAGCAGACAGAATGGATCTGAGGTTCTTTCTGTATTTTATGAAAATTAATACTATCATAAAGATTGTGTGAAATCACCACATGCCCATCAGAATGACTAAAATAAAAAATAGTGACAACACCAAATGCTGGTAAGGATGTAGAGAAACTGGATCACTCATATATTGGTGGTAGGAATATAAAATGGCAACTCTGGAAAATAATTTGGCAGTTTCTTTAAAAGAAAAACATGTAAATACTATATGATGCAGCAATTATACTCTTTGGTATTTATCCCAGAGAAATAAAAACTTATGTTCACACAAAAACCTACATATAAAGTTCGTAGCAGCTTTATTTTACAATAGCTAAAAACTGTAAAAAACAAAAAATATCCTTTAATGATTAAATGGTTTAATAAACTGTGGTATACCCATACCATAGAATATTACTCAGTCATGGAAAGCAATGAACTATTGATACATGCAACAACTTGGATCACTATCCAGAAAATTATGCTGTGGTAGCAGCCCTGTCAAAATAGGATAAACTCTCATCTGAAGGTTGTTTCAGATGTTGATACTGATGACACCACAGACATAAAGAGGGTATGAAAAGGTTTATTACTCACATAATATAGAATTCAGGGGACAGCTAGGCAGGCTTCGTAAGCAGGCCCAACAATGGCTTGAGAGCCTGGCCTGGGGTTTTTATTGTGGTTAGGGTGTTGGGCTAGGATGAGGGTTCCTGCACATGGCAAGGTCTCACATAGTCTGAGTCTCTCACCCGTGCCAAAGGAAAGAGTACTTGGGCTTCCTCATTAGCTTGCCCAGATGTGAGACAGAACGGAAAGAGGAAAAAGTGAGGCTGAAAAGCTGTCAGCACACGTCAAAATATGGAGTTTGACTCTTTATTACATGTGGTGAACAAAAAAAAAGAAAAACCAATCTCAAAAGGGTGTGTACGATATGATTCCATTTATATAACATTTTTGAAATCACACAATTTTAGAAATGGGGGACACGTTTGTTAGTGATTGCCGAAAGCAGGGATGGAGGTAGGGGTGAGAAAGGCAGGGTGGTTATTAATGAGCGACACGTGGGATCCTTGTAATCTTAGAACTGTCAGTATCCTATCTGGTGGCAAATACATGAACCTACACAGATGATAAAACTGTATAGAACTTAATACACTCACACACGGATACAAATACAACTGGGGGAATCTGAGGAATGTAGATAGATTGCATCAATGTCAATATTTTGGTTGTGATACACTTTAGTTTTGCAAAATGTTACTACTAAGCGAAAGTGAGTAGTGGGTATATAGGATCTCTCTATATTAATTCTTAAAACTGCATGTGAAATCAAAATATCTCAGTAAATACTTTAATTTAAAAGGATAAAATTAGAGGTGAGGATTATAGCACACTTCAGGGTGAGAGAAGGAGCAAGAACAAGTGAATGCATCTGAATCGAGCCGACAGAGCCATTGCCACCACTGGGTCCTCTCAAAGTCACCTTCGACAGTGTAATGGCCAAGTATGGGTCGGGCATCGTAATTATCTTTAGGAAAGAAAATTCCATAAAAGCAGGGATCACATTTGTCTTTTCTACCCTTGCATCTTCAGCCTCTAGAATAATATCTGGCACATAATGGTCACTCATAAGCTTTTGTTAAATGAATGAATAAAACAGGTCCTCAGTAATTGTTAGTGTTCTTTCTCCTTTTAGATCCTGGGCTCCTTGAACAGATTGCAAGCTCCATGAGGGCAGGGCTAGGTCTCATTCATCTGTGTAACCCCAGCACTAAGCACATAGTAGGCACTCAATAAATTCTCATTGAGTTGAAGTAATCCCCATTCTTTTCTTGTAGTTTGGTTTTCTTGGCAGAAGTCTATAGAGTTGACCTGATGGCTATGAGTTAGTAAAAATGGAGGATTTTTCTCAGGTTTTTCAATGAACAAAGAAAAATGCCCAATGAGGCCCACAGGACAGTTGCCTTCTAGGCATCTCTGACTCTCTTTTTTTTTTCTTATCCTTTTCCCTTTGGTTTCTAGATTCTAGCATTTGCCAGAACCAGGACTGAAGGAAGAACAAACAGCTGAAAAATCTTTTAAATTAGATCATCTTCCTCTGGGAATTGAGGCATGCTGGTTAGGTTTGACTGAAAAAAAAAAAAAAAAGTAGGATTTGAATCTTAGGTTCAGATAAAATACAAATTCTGATATCCCAAGACTTCTTAAAATTTCAAGTAGTATTCTTTGGATAAAAAACATAAGTGATTTTCAAATAGCTCTGAATCTGGTAATTCTGATTTTTCATGCCATTTGCAAGTAAATCATATATTTTACCACTCTGTTGTATATAATAAATTATACATACATACAGACACAAGTACATATTGCATTTTATGTGTAATAATGGGTTGCTAAGTGGAAATGGCAAAACCCAAGAAAATCCATGGATTTTCTCCCCAAATCCTGCCAGCCTCCTTTACTATTAGAAACCTATTTATTTCAGCCAGCAGTGTTTGAGACAAAGAAAAAAATGAGAAAAATATCCTAGAATCTCAACATTAGCAGGGTCCAAAAGCCTGCCAGACTATGACCATTTTTCCAGAGATCTCACTCATCCTCCTGCCTATCTGTTGCCTTTTGTACTGGAGCCACCTGCCATTAACCAGGTCCTGCCTCCAGAATCTGCTGCCAGCATGATTCCCAGACAGGCAGCCTCAGGTCTTTGACCTTTAATTGTGGAGTCTCAATTGCCCCTCCAATTCTAAACTTCCCTACATTTAAAAATCTCCTAAGGCTTTATCACTGCCAGGACTCTGCCCTGGGTGATGGCCATTCTAGAGGGGCCACGATTCTTGGAGAGACTTTGCTTAATTGCAGAGCAGTATATGATTCTCGGGTGGGAAGAGGGTGTGTGAGGTTATTGTCTATCAAAAGGAAATAGTGGTTTCAGAAAACTGGCAAACAGTGCAACTGAGAAAATAAAGAGTTGTGTAAAACTCTAGACACGCCTGAAAAACAAACCCCAAATCTGTCTCCAAATCATTAGTTTCCAGTGTGCGCTTTTTTCTTTAAAAGATAATTTGCAATTTTTTTCCCAATCATGTCATTTTCATTACCTCATCGACTAGAGCAGACAGATGAGAAATGAGGGAAGAGGAAAGGACCATGTTGCAACTGACAGATCAGTGAGGAAGCACTGAGCAGAGTGAGGGCAAGGTCGAGAGGAGCAGAAGGCAGAGTTGGGAACCAGGTAGGAGGATGACTCAGGTGAAACTTCATCCATCATCTCTCCCCTCTGTCAAGCCTAAATGCCTCTCCCCTTTCTGGTGCTGCTGCAGGCTACTCACTTTCCTGCAGCAAAGGCTATCTAACATGAACAAGACAGAAGGGTGGTCAGAGCTCTGCTGTCAGGCCAGGCTGCTCCCTATCCCTAGGTGTCATGTAGGTTCTGGTCTATTGATCAGGGCAGAAATACCTTTCAGGATGTCCCAAAGAAAGGGGTAAAACAAATACTATCCTCATGTTCTCCCATTGCCAGAGTCCAGTGAACACTCAGGCCCACAGAAGAGGTGCAAAGGGCCTCAGCCTGGCACATCCTTGGTACTCAATTCATATGTGTCAATGAATGGATCGACAGACAGACAGACAAGACAGACAGACAGACAGATAATGGATAGAGAACAAAAAGTTTCCATAGTTCATCATCTGAATCTAAACTAAGGCCTTTTCTGGTCACTGGTCCCAGCTACTCACTCATGCCCAAGTACACACTGCCCAAGGAGCCACTGTAGGAATGAGAGGAGAAGGGGCATAGCCATTTCCTACTGCAAGCTCCACACTATGATGGCTGCAGTCTCACAAAAATCTGTGAATGTTATTTAGCCCATTGACAGATAAGAAAACTGAGACGTAGGAAGTAGACTGTGACTTGGTAAGGCCACAGACCAGGAAGTTGGTGGCTCTGGAAGGTCTGAGAACCCAGGTTATCTGCCCCCTGAGCTGGAATACTCTCCCACAGCTGGCTTTCACTGCAATGGGATCAGAACTAGCAACGAATATAAACTTCACTTCTTATTAATCTTCCAGGCTCCGCTGTCTCTTATTGATGAGTTGGAAAAGAGCTCTTTCCTGCTTGTTGTCCTAAAGAGAGCAAACAACATCCAAATTAGACAAACAGGCCAGCCCTGAACAAAGTCCTCACATAAGTGAGGGTTTTTTTGTTTGTTTGTTTGCTTGTTTGTTTTTTGTTTTTTGCTTTCAGCCTGTCCCAGGTCTCTTTTCTTATATTAGAAATGCTCTCTTTTTCCTGAGGAGTCTTTTTGGTAGAGATAGTGAGGGAGAAAGGAACTAAAGCACTGAGAACCTCATTCATGTTACACAATTCCTTTTTAAAGTAGGACTGCATCACAATAGAAATCTTATACGATGTAAATGATTTCATCCTCTTTTTCACAGGCATTTGCATTTTTAAAGGGGAAGACCAAGATTCTGGAATGGCCCAGTAGAATTGCTGTTGGCATTACCAGGAGAGAGAAGGGACTTTAGAGGTCAGAGATCTTTCCAGCTGGTGGTTTGTCACCGACTCTGACCATATGACCAGTCTAGTAGCCAAGAAAAGATTCAAGAGGGAGGAAAGGGAAGAAGGCCTCCACTGCAGAATCATCACACCAGGGATGGTCACCTTCTCAACTTAATCTCACTGACATGGATCCTAGATGGGGAAGGAGATATGTGGAGAGGAGCAAATACACTTCAAGAGAACTCACAGGATCTATCTTGCTTTCTGAAATCAATACCAAAATTGACAACATTCAGTTAAGAGAGAGAGAAAAAAAAAGAAAGAACATGGCCATGAATAACTGATTCCTTCTGGATGGATGCTGAGTCATAGATTCTCCCTTAGTCCTCCTTTCCTCCAGCTTTCTGGAGACTGTATGCTTGCGTCTTTTCTCTTCTTGCCATGTCCAGAGACTGTGATTGCTTTTCACAATTCTTGGCTCCTGACCAAATTGGGTGGAATGTATACTGCTTAGAAAAGTCCTCTCCTGGAGCTGAGGACAATTCCTGCTAGACAGCTGCCTGCTCCAGGGGTGGGTTCTTCTTTTTCCAGCCACTATTCACCCTCAGCTTGAGCTGACAGTGCCAGCATCTCATACCAGTGGCTAGCCTGCCAATCCCATGCTGCCTGCTCCAAGGGCCACTTTTCTTTGCTCTTTCTTCAAATTGCCTCACCAGATTTGTTGTTACATTTTCCATGATCTTAGTACCACTTGCTGCCAACAAATATGAGACAGAAATAAATATTTCACTGGCATAAAGTTGGCCGACAGCTCAGTCTATGTCACTGAATTAGTTAGTTTAAGCCCTAACTAAAGCCATTTAATTTGTCAAGTTGAAGAACTGACCCACTGACTTTCAGAAGTTAAGAATCCCAATGGTCGTGCTCCAGCTACACAAAGGCCTGATTGAAACTTTGAAATCACAGCTTTTTTACCTGGGATCAGATCAATTTTTTGGTACAACATCCTCCTCTCTTAGCTCCATAAGCACACTGGGGGTAATATATGGATTTATTATTCCCCTTGATCCAGAGAGCGTAAACCCCAACAGTTAGGGGGAGTTCGACTTAAAAGCTATAACACCAGGAATTCAGAAATAGCTTCTCTCTTGCTGAGGACCCAGTGTAGGTTTGACTGTGGCTGTGAAAGATTCCATCCTGGATGGCTCAGGCTATAGTGGATCAGTCTTTGGCAGCTGCATGGGCCACAGCTGATGTCATGTGGGAAGCCGGAACACCAGCAAGCTGAGAATATCCAGGACTGACTTGAGACAAAGTAGACACTTTCGGGTTGCCAGGCTGGACAGTGGAAGTAGGTCCATAGGGAGGGAATAAAATTGCGAACTTTATTATGAACATGTCCTAATCTGGCCATGTTAAGTCCTCAAGTGGCCTATTCTGAGGCAGTGGGTAGAATTACATAACTTACATATACAACAGGCAAAATAGGACATACGGTTCTACATAACTTATTTTATTCCTCAAAGGAAAAAAAAAATGCTAGGAAGTGGTACTATTTTTATTCCCAATTTATACACTTTAGTAATCTGTCCAATGCCACACAGCTAACAAGCGGGAAAAATCAGATCTGAGCCCAGGTTTGCTGACTGTTATTAACCAGTATGTCCCACTGCCACTGTGGGTGTCAACAGTGAGTGACTGACTGACTTCATCATAACACGTCTCTGCATTTCTAGCCCTGGACCATACTGAGCTTGAGCTCGTCCTACAATAAAGGGAAGACCTAGAGCTAGATCTGACTCCTAAAATGAGCCCCCTGAGATGCTCAACGTTTTCATTCAATAAGTACTGATCAAACACCTACATTGTTCTCAGGAGTACGCTCGGCATTTAAGAGATAACAAGAAGCCTGACGGGATCTGTGCTTTCTAAAATATCTTGCCATCTGGTTGGGGAAACAAGAACAGCACATATAACATGAGTGATACAAGGCAGTTTACAATGAAGAACCAAATTGTATGGCACTGACTTTAATTTTTATAGCAATTCAGAGAAGAGTTGAATATGGGCTGTTTTGACTCAGGGAAGTCTTTATAAAGAAGAGACTTGAACCAAACTTTCAAAGATGAGTGGAATTAAGATAGAGAGAGACTTAGACACCCTTATCAACCCTCTCCCCAAGGCCAAGTACCACGGTTGGTTTATTTCTTTTAAAGTCAGGGATAGTAAGTTATATATTTAGCTTTTCTTGTTTTCAAACTCCAAACAGATTCTACATTTAGAACAAAATAATATAAACACAAAATTGAAAAAACATGTTACCACTGAAAGTATCTAACTTTGTGTCAAACTTTTCTAGTCAATGCTCATGGGATGTCTTGAGATTTCCTAAGAGTGACTGTTCTGACCCAGTGACAAATAATTTCAGTTTAAGATACAGGCATCTGCTGACATTTGAGAGATTTTTAGAAATATAAAAAGAACATGGGGCCAAGATGTATAGCTCCAGAGGCCTGTTTTCTTCCCCAATTTTTACCAAGATAACCAGAAGCCTTTAAAAGAAAGCAGAAGCCTTTAAAAGAAACCCATGAACAGAGTTTTACTCCAAAGCTTTCTACTTTCCATTTCTAGGGAGGCCCTGTTCCCAGGCCGTGGCAGGCACAGGGATGAATTCACACATGCAACCTGAACATGTTGTCTTCTTTGGCTCTCAGATCCCTGAACGTGATGCTCTGCAAAGGGCTGGAAGTGCCTCCACCTTGGCAATAGCTCTGAGCTCAGTCTGGTGAGTAAAGGCCAGCTGGGGAGAGTGCAGTGATTGCAGTGGTGTCTCTGGGTTTGTCCCCTAACACAGTGTGCTTTGTATCTTTAGATTTGAACAATGATAATTGGATGTTTTGCTACATGGCAACAGTAATTGAACAGAGATTGAGTTCAATAAAACCATCATGCCCATGTAGTGGCCTTTGATTAAAAGAATGATTCCATGAGGCTCCATCTGGACAAGAGATCCTCAAAATGGTCAACTACCAACGTCTTGCTAGCCTTTACCAGATTTGAGATTTCTATTGTTGTTGTTGTTGTTGATCGTTGATTGATGGTAAGCAGGAAGCTCCTGGGAGCAGGAGAGCGGGGAAACCCACAGGGCAGAGGAGAGCCCAGGAAGAAGCCAGATGAGACATTTGTTCTCATTCACGCTCTAGTGAACCTGGTTTGGTCATATTCTTTAAATCTCCCTTTCAGCACCGTGCTGTTCTGGAGTCTGTAACCCCAGTGCGAAACAGTAAGCCCACCTAATTCTTCCAACACTCACCCCTTTCCCAGACAACTGCTCCGAACCGGTCCCCGTCTCCCACTTCTAATGTATTCCTCTTCTGATCTTTCCCACACAGTGGAACCAGATTAGTCTTTCCAAATATAACTTGGCACACGACTTTATGCAGGGTTTATTCATGTTATTCCCGACACAGAGAGGATATAAAAGTGAGGTGGATTCTAGGCCATGGAATTCAAAAGTTCACCGTAACCTAGCGGAACGGACCGCTCTAATCTCATCTCCCTCTTTAAAGGAAGTTCTGCTTCCTTGGGGCTAGAGGTCAGCTTTTTGATAGGCCTTACTTTACCCCTTCTCTCCTGTTCTAACTCCAACACTTCCTCAGCATCCTTTTCGAGTCCTATATCCTCCATCAAGCCCCTCCCCCCATATGGCCCTTTCCTGGGGCTCTAGCTTCACACCACCTAGAACAGTTAGTGCTCACTTTTGAGCAGATTCCTCCAAAGCAGAGGTCAAAAGTCCTAAGCTATCTCCAACTGTGTCATAGGAAACTTGTTTTTGAATTTCCCCAAGAAACATACCATGCTTCTACCCTCTAAATGCCTTTGCTTGTAAGTTCCTTGTAATCAGAGATTGTGCCTCATTCTTCCCAACCACTGTCTTAGACAGATTGGTACTTAGGATGTGATCAATTAATATTTTTGGAAAAAATTGAAAAGTGGTCATTTTTTTTTCTCTTTCTGCACTTGTAATCTGTAGACAAATCTATACTTGTAAGGAGCCTTGGAGATAATACATAAACTTGCTGGCAATCTCAGCACACTTTAAAAAATCTATTCCCAGTCTTTAGCCCAATTACAAGGTTTGTGTATTACCTAGCTATTGAATGGATAAAATAATTAATGGCTAGAACTGCTTGGCCTTAAATCAAGAATATGAATCTTAAATCATAAAAATAAGCTCCTAATACAAAGTAAGAGAATAAAAGAGAGAGTGTAGTCTAATCAAAAAGCCAAATTAGCCCATCTCTTTCTTAATCCATAAATTCCAGATTTTTTTAAGTACCATCAAAATGAACCTTTCAAGACCTGCTGTGTGGCAATTCTTCAAAAGCATATATAAAATACAGATCTAAATTCAAGCTCAACAAGAGGAAATGACAGAGGCTAATATTTATTAAGGCTGGACTTTGAAGAGCTATTCTATAAATGTCTTTTATTTTATTGACCAGTTTTATAATTCCCCATCAGACAAATGCCTACCTGCAAATTGTGTGTGTGTGTGCGTGTTCCAGCCAATGTAACCTGAGCCAGATTGTATGAACTCGTTAAATGATTAAATAAGTCTACACATGGGCAAACAACTATATTACTTACAGATGACTTTAAGGTCCATATGGAAAATGCAAAAACATACCTTGTTCTTAAGGAAAATATATTTCTTTTGTTCAACTCCTATATTTAAAAACTACTGTTTTTTTTTAAGTTCCCTGAAAGGGAGGAAGATTCACTTTTCAGTATTCCTAAGGCCAGCCACACTCTCTCCAGGACCTTGGCATGCAAGCCCTCTTGGGAAAATACTAAGATTCTTCTTCATCTTTAATTTCCCTTTCCAACTGACAGTCCTTCTACTCACTAAGTGTTGCTGATTTTACTCCTAAGAGTCTTGTAGTATACTTTCCTCTGCATTCCTTATTAGACTCTTATATCACCTTACACATGAGTGGTTTCAAGAAGCTTGAACTATTCTAGTTTCTCCCAATCTCTCCAACTTTAAGCCACTAGCCAGATGGATTTAAGTGAACCAGTGATTGATGAATGAATGAAAGAGGATGAATGAAATTTGCACTTATTAAAGTGAATAACTAGATGGGCTCCTGATTCTGTATTCACTTTCTTTGCTGTTGAATTAAAAAAAAAAAAATTGTTTATTACCTAAAATATGTCTGATGCTGTCCCTGGCACTGCTGAGGAATGCAAAACATAGATACGACATGATTTTTGATATCGGGATATTTCCTGATAGAGGAGAAAGATTAACAAACTTTGAATAGTTAGCAAATAATTAACTGCTTAAATGACATGGTTAGTGAAATAGAACAGCAGATAAGTATGAATTTAAGTATGAAAAAACAAAAGACATGGGAGGATATTTTGAAAAGATCAAGTAGCCACCTTATGTTAATCATTCTTGACTCTCCTCATATCACCTGGCATTGCACACAGTAGGTATCTTAATAAAGAAAAGTGTAAGAGATAGAAACTCCTCAAGCTCAGAAATGAAGAGGAATTTATTCTCAGCGTCCAGGGACATCTTGCAGGACCACAGGAAGAAGTAAGCAGGCCTCATGCAGACAACAGGAAAGTATCTGAAACCAGGTCCCCCATCCTCTCCATTACCATCTCTCTCCCTTAGGCAGTGAGGACTCTCTCTGCTACTATACATCTGACTCATTCTGGGCTCTCCAGAGATCAGGTCCAAAATGGCACTCCACAAGAGCAGCTTTGGTTCCTCGGTCTACATGGCAACTGATTGTGGCTTCTTCTTTCCAAGTACACAGCTGGAAAATTGGATAGGCTCAGCAAGGGCTGACCAGCTGCTGCATTTAGAGGTGAGGTGGCTAGGACTCTGGGGCCTCTGCTCTGGGATCTGGGGGTAGGGAGGAAATGTTTCGCATCTCCAGCACAGAAGCCAGTGAACACACACTCAGATCCTATCTCCGGTCTCTGGTCATACAAAGAGAGAGTGCCTTTGTTTAGAGAAAGGCTAAATTCTCCTTTCTTCTCTGGGTAACTCCCCTGGTATTTGGGAAGTAGATGTTTGTGATGTATCACATTGCAATTGACATATTTGTTTCAACAGTAATTAAGTCATCAGACTTGATTAATGGGCTTGAG
>NW_011889178.1:896226-898477 GCF_000151845.1 Pteropus vampyrus | reverse complement strand
GGCAACTGATTGTGGCTTCTTCTTTCCAAGTACACAGCTGGAAAATTGGATAGGCTCAGCAAGGGCTGACCAGCTGCTGCATTTAGAGGTGAGGTGGCTAGGACTCTGGGGCCTCTGCTCTGGGATCTGGGGGTAGGGAGGAAATGTTTCGCATCTCCAGCACAGAAGCCAGTGAACACACACTCAGATCCTATCTCCGGTCTCTGGTCATACAAAGAGAGAGTGCCTTTGTTTAGAGAAAGGCTAAATTCTCCTTTCTTCTCTGGGTAACTCCCCTGGTATTTGGGAAGTAGATGTTTGTGATGTATCACATTGCAATTGACATATTTGTTTCAACAGTAATTAAGTCATCAGACTTGATTAATGGGCTTGAGTTGAACTGGAATAGTCATGGGGCTCGCCTGACAGCCAGAAGTAGCCCATTGATTCACTCAGAATCCTCTACGGCTAGGAGCCCCTCCTGAAGAGTTATAATTACAGATAGGAAGGAGGTGGGACCTTGACAGCCTGGGAGCAAACAGGGCACTTTTGTGTAATAATGAGCAACCTAACTTGGATATCTGTGGCATTCTTCTTGCTTTGTGTCAGGTTTGGATCTGACCTAGTTTACTTCACACAGTGGTCTCTGGCAATTCTTGGGAGTTCCAACAACTACATGTGGTGTCGTAGCCACTTCCTTGGTTCCTGAACACACAACCAGAACTGGATGGAAGAAAACGAGTGTGTGCAACTCCTCCACCCTTACTCCTGGCCTTCCCAGAGCTTCGGCCACCCTTTCTCCATTTTTCATATGTCTTCGGGAAGGCCACGCTCCCAGCTCTTATTAGATCCCACTCCATCTCTACATCTCCTTTATTCTCCTGCATCCTCCTTTGTTCAGCTTGATGTAGCTGAAAGAACCACAGAGACTTAAATACTAATCCTAGCTCTGCCATCAACTAGCTATGTGACTGTGGGCAAGTTGCTTAATCTCTCTGGGCTCCAACTTTTTCTCAGTAAAAATGGTGCCCACCAAGAGCAAAAGCCCTCACCCTAGAATTCTGTGCTATCTCCTCGAACTGGCTTCAATAGGTACATTCCAGAATTCATCCCCTCTGGTATTTTCCCCTGCCAGTTGCTTAGAACATTTGGGGGTGGGGGAGGGGTGAAGGTGACATTTTCATATGCATTCACGTGTATTAATCCTACGACATAGGTTTTCTCATTCCCCTTTTGATAGATGGGAAATGCTTTCTGAGAGGATAAATGACCTCCTGAGGCGTCATGGCTGGGAACTGATGGAGTCAAAGGACTGAGGTTTAAGCTCAAGCTCAGAATCTAAGCCTCATCTAAATCACAGCTACTTACTCCACACCAAACAAACACCAGGTCCCCAGGCTGCTGGGACCCCATTAGGAAAATGGGGAATGATCCTTGCCTCCTTCAGCTGTGATCTGAAATTCACATTACTATTTGAATGAATTGGATGGGGAGGGGAGGATCTGGAAGGAAGAAGGAGCTAAACTTCAACCTGAAGATTCAGAAGCAAACCGTTCTGTCCTTGGTCCCCACCAGTACCATTAGGACAGTCTATTAATTCCAATGGGCTGAGGTCTACTGTGATTAAAACCAACCATATGGTTCATATTGGAATTCAGAGGCTGTGAAACTCCCAAGGATTTCATTTCCACTGACCACTCCACTGAGAGGGCGTCCAAACCACTGCATCTGAAGGATTCCAAGCCTCAGCGATACCTGTAACCCAGAGTTGCCTCATGTTCCTTGCCGTTCTAATCACTATGACCCCAAAACCTAGTGACACAGATTATTATGCTCATGAATTCCATGGGTCAGGCATGGGGAGATAGGTAGATTGTCTCTAATGCACCTTGTTCAGAGACTTAACTGGCACTCAAAGGTTGGGAGCTGGAATCATCTAATGATTCATCCATTCAGATTTTGGAGCAGCAGGACTGGGAAAATTCAAATAGCTGGGCTCCTTGGGTATCGCTCCTTTCCCCTCCGACATGGTGGCTTAAGTGTGGCTGGACTTCTCACAGGATAGCTCTGGACTCTACAGGCACATGTCCCATTAGAGCTAGACTCAGGTGGCAGCCAGAGCATCTCTTATGACCCAGCTCCAGCAGTGACACAGTCACTTCTACCACATTCTGTTCATCAAGCCATCACACGGTTGGAAAGGGAGTAACAAGGTCCTGGAGGAACAGATAGAACTGAAAGTAATGTTTTGACCAGTTTTTTTTTTTTTTTT
>NW_011889178.1:890281-894172 GCF_000151845.1 Pteropus vampyrus | reverse complement strand
CGAGGAGTCCTCATGAAGCAGTCACAGGTCGATGTTTCCAACCACAGCCTTGCGAAGTCCCAAACGACAGCCAGCATTCACCGTCAGGTGTGTTAGTGACCAAGACTGTCGACGATTCCAGACCCCAACTGTAGAGTTCCCCACAGCCTTTGGGCCTTCCAAGCTGATGCTATGGGGAGCAGAGATGACCTGTCTCATGGCATCCTGCCTACACTACAGATTCATCAGGAAAATAAATAATTGCTGTTGCATTAAGCCACTCAGTTTGGTGGTTTGCTATGCAGTCGTTGATAATTGGAATAGCGTTAAGTGCGTATGTGCTATCCTTTATAAAATTTGAGAAGCATGCATTTATCACTTAGAAATGCATTCAGCTATGTGGTGAGTAACAGAGATAGGAGCAACTTACACAACAAGAAGTGAGGAGTTAGTTAACTGCCATTGATTCCAGGGGTCAACCACATTGGAGCCGATCACTGTGCGATACCTTCAGCCCCTCCTTCATGCTCGTCCACAGATCATTCCCTCAGCCTTTCTTTCCTGCTGTCACAAAATAGATGCTTTAGCTCCATACATCAAGTCATGTTCAAAGCAGTTAAAGACAGAACAAGATAATGTGTTGCTAGCTTCATACTCCATTTTTATTAGGCAAAGCAAAGGGCTTCTATACGCTTCTAGGAGATCTCTACTTAATTCTCATTGGCCAGAACAGTTACATGGTCACCGCTAGCTAAAAAGGAAGCTATACATGAGTAATCTGTCACTTAGGGCTGCAAAGTTTGTTTTCTATTCACAAAGAGGAAGAGGGACTAGATCTCAGGAAGGCACTTAGTGACTGCAACAGTCCTTTTCCCTCCAGCCAGGTTGGTTTTCTGGTTGATCTTAGAGCCTGACACATAATAGAGACCCAACGAACAACCCACTATCATCTGTGGGGAGCAGAAATAGCAAGTGTGCAGAGTCTCCTCTTCTTCAAACACACGCAGTCTCACATGGAGGGACAGCCAGCCTGCTGGGACTCTGCACAATCCTGAGGCAGAGAGAAGCCCATCTAGACATGGAGCTCAGCCACTGAGGCAACAAAAATAACTCTCCATCCAAGTAGCAGACACATTTTCATTCGCCCCAAGAGAAATGGGTCTCTATGAGGGCACTTATCGAGGACATCACCTCCCAAATATTCAGAGAATGTAAAGATTTCAACCCAATCCATTTAGTCCTCAATAAACACCTACTCATGCAGCAGTTTTCTTTGTATTTCTGTACTGAAATGAGAACTAAGGCCTCAGAGCAGTTTTCGCTGTGCTCTAAACAGTTGTCTAGACCGTTGTTCAGAGTAGCCAAAAAAACCTTTAAAAATGGCAAAAGCCCTGCCAAGCATCTTAGAATTGAAACAGCCTTTGTTGTTTTTTCTTTTTTTCCTATGAGCTTTTTGAGAAGACTCATGGTCTATAAAAGAAAAGAAATGATGAGCTGGAAGAGCCTGTAGACTCATAACTCAAAGCTAACCATGTCTCCTGTTGCTCTAACTTGGCACCAGGAGAGAAAGGGAGGGCCACGTGGCTCCTTTCCAGGTTGCTCCATGCCTACCCTTCTGTGTAGAGGAAGTCACAAATGGGGCCCAAGTAATAAAAAGAGAATTGAACTTGAGAAGGAAAGCACAGGGGACTTCATCCAACCCGGAAGTCATAAAGGAACAGCATAAAATGTCTGTTATGCATGGGGTATGTTTCCATAGTCGTCGGCCAGGATTTCATTTCTAAATCATTTCTTAACACTTGGCAAAGAAGATTGGGTGTTTAAAACTCCTTTTGTGGCTGGGGTACTGGAAATATCACATCTGTAAAGAACAATGAGTTTTTAACCTTTTTATACTATACACTTTCACTTTAAAATTTGGTGTTTTACAGGAATGCTGTTAGGTTGAAGTTTTTACTTGTTCCTCAAGTCACCTAACCAAGCAGGTTTTGGGAAGTGTCAGGATTTTCTTTAAATCCTTAATATCCTTGATATTTGAAATTCCTTAATACAATGCTTACAGGTGATCAGACTTTATATTTTCTGATACCCTCTTATTGGTAATGACACGTTAATCTATGTTTACCAAATGCTAACTCTGTGCTGTGTTAGGGCCCGTGGAGGAAACAAAAGAAGTCCACGAGAGAGATCATGAGTCATCCACTTAGTTGCATAGAATATACTCTCGTGCTAATTATTGGCTTACATTTCTTAGACTTATTTAAGACTGATTAAATAAACATTGATTAAGCACCTGACAGTTACTGTACAACTATGAAATGATGCTGCAGATCTATATAGATATATGCACGATGTTTGTTTCCTAGGACTGCTATAATAAAGACCTGTCATAAACTTTGGTGACTTAAAACAACATTTATTCTCTTATAGTTATAGAGGCCAGAAGTCTAAAATCAAGGTGTCAGCAGGGTCATGTTCTCTCTGAAGGCTCTTTGGAACATCCTTACTTGGCTCTTCCCAGCTTCTGGTGGGTGCTAACGACCGTTGATATTTCTTGGCTTACAAGGACATCACTCCAGTTTTTCCCTCCCTCATCACATGGCATTTCTTCCTGAGTGTCTGTGAGCCTGTGTCCAAATTTCCCTCTTCTTATAAGGACACCAGTCATTAATTCAGGCCCGCTCTAATCGAATATGACTTCATCTTACTTAACTTGATTACATCTACAAAGACCCTATTTTCAAATAAGGTCACCTTCACAGGTATTGAGAGTTAGGACTAGAACATACCTTTTTGAGGGACATCATTCAAATTAGCACACTGTCCATGTTATTTAAAAAATTATAAAAGATTGTCAGAGTGTTAAAACACAACTGCAAGTTCTTCATAGAGAGTGGGGTCTTTGTTTCCTCCCCTTGAATCAGGGTGGGCTGGCTTGTGACTGCTTTGACCAATACAGCATGGCAGAAGTGACATTATACGAGTTCCAAGGCTAGATAATAAGAGGCCACACAATTCCTACCTTGTTCACTCTTAGAGCCTTGAGTCTCCTGAGGCCACCACGTTATAAAGAAGCCCAAGCCACATGGAAAAGCCACATACAGGCACTCTAGTCAACAATCCCAAGTGAGCTCAGAATTCCAATGAACCCAAACCAGGTGCTACCTCTGTGAGTGAAGAAAGAAGCCTCCAGATATTTCCAGACATTCTAGTTATTCCTAACCATTTCAGTTTTCCCAGCCAAGGCCCCAGACTTCATGGAGCACAGGCAAGCCATCCCTGCTGTGTCCTGCCCAAACTCTTCAATCAGAGAATACATGAGCTTTAATAAAACGGTTGCTATCTTATACTTCTAAGTTTTCAGTTGGTTTTGTGTGGCAATAAATCATATGGTTTACAAAACATCCTGTATAGTCAAGTCACATTATTTTACAAAGTATGAATATATGTGCATGTACAGGAAAAGCCTAGAAGGTTAACAGAGATTATTTGGGATAGGGTGGGGTTTACCCTCTTTTTTATACCTTTCTATGTTTCTGAATTATTTACAATGAGTTCATATTACTTAAATAATCAGGAAAAAAAAAAAAGAAATCAAACAATTTTCATGTACAAAAAAGGTGCTACTGAAATATGGCGGCTACATTTCCAGCCACAATTACTGAAAGACTCCTAATGATAGCTGAGGCCTCTCCTTCCTGTAACCATAATCAAGACACAAATCATTCTGCAACCAAAGTTCATTTTAACTAATTCCCCCAGGACTCTCCAGGCTGAGTCTAGTCTCTGCAAGGCTAGGTCACATGGAAGTAGCAGTGACTGAAAAGGAGGTTCAGGCACTGTCCTCCCTCAGGTGGCCAGGTCCAGAGCTCAGACAACCAACTCGTCCTTTGAGAACGGGAGAGGGCAGTG
>NW_011889178.1:856959-888576 GCF_000151845.1 Pteropus vampyrus | reverse complement strand
GTCTTGGATTGCCGAGTGACCACATGGAGTAGAGAAACTACCAACCTGCCCTGGACCACTACATGAAGAAGGAATAAATTTCCATATTCTTTGTGTCCCTGTATTACGAGCACTCTTTGTTAGGGTGAAAAACCAAACTTCTAGAATAAGGCTCCAAAATTTACTGCATCCGGTCTGCTGCATCCACTCAGTCCACGTAAGTCGAAGCCAAAACAAAAAGAATCAAGATGATCTCTATTAGCTATCTTAGGTTCATCACCTCATTTACTCCACACAGCATCTTACGAGATAATTTCAGTATCCTACCTTTACTGGTGAGAAAATGGAGACTCAGAAAGGTTCAACAACTTGTCCAGTCTATATCATACTGACAGAGTCGGGATTTGAACTCAGGCAGGTATTTGAATTCTTAAAGTCTGTGCTCTTATCCTCCACTTTTTGAAGATTTGCCTCCTGACAAAAAATTTGAGAATGGAGCAACCCATTCTAGCCCATGTGACCGTCATTTCTCCTTTTTCTGATCGAATCCGTTAATAAGGCTTGAGTTTGGTTAATAAGACTGTGTTTGGGCTCTCCAAGGGCTGACCAATACCAGAGTTCTGACTCACAAGGCTAGAAGTCAGGCCATGGATGTAGTAAATTCACCTGAGTGAAGAAGGCCACATGATTGAGAGACAATCTGCCAGACTTTTCCGAGGCAGCATGTATGCTTCCCTATCTCTGGGTGTGGCTGAGAGATAATCAGTGGGCTTTTTCTGTGAAATGAGAACATGTTCATTGTTTAGTTTTTATAATAAAAATATGGCTCATCTGATGAATATAATCTGAAAGAGAATTGAATTGTATAAAGATAAAAGTAGAAATCCACTCCTTACCCTATCTGGCCTGCAACTTTCCCATTCCATTGCTGGCAAGCTCATGTCTCTACTGTTATCACTTTGGAACATGACCTTCCAGCCCCCTTATAAAAAGATATATAAAGTGTTACATGCACAGCATGATACAGTTTTCAAAAAGTAGGTTGTAAAATAATATTATAGACATATATGTTTATAAACATAAAAATAGTTACTTTGCCTTTCTTTTTTTAAATAATTGTTTTCTAGTATTCCAATCTTTGTATATACAATCATTTTGCTCATTAAATGCTTTAAAATGAAAAACAATGTTAAAATAAACATTACTTATAAATCTTTTTCTAGGAATTACATTTTTGTAAGTTAACCTACAGAAATACATGAGCAAATTTGTAAGTGGGTATGTAAATTTAAATATATATTAATATTTAGAAATTATCCCCCCAAAATATGCTATCAATTTATATTCCCATGAACAAGGTATTATTTTGTTTATATCTTTACACCATCACCAACACTGATTACTATCTTTTTTAATATTGACAAATCTGATGGGTAAAAAATTTATTATTTTAGTAGATATTTCTTTAATTTTCATTGAAAATAAGCAGCTTTTATCATATTTACTTATCTTTCATATTTCTTCTTCTGTAGGGTTGTCATATATATTTACCCAATTTTCCTTCTGAGTTGTCATTTTCTTATTAAAGTGTAGGAGTTATTTATTAATAAAAAAGAAATGGTTATTTTCAATACTATATTGCAAAAACCTTTTCTTCCAAATATGCCATATGTTTATGAAATTTATACTGGTCTTGCCATACATACGATTTTAATTTTTAGACATTCCAAATATTCAAATTTTTCCTTTGTGAGATCTTTTATCATTTTGTGCTTAGAAAGGCCTGTATTTCTTTCTGTAATATTAAAAAAATGTTTCAGCAAATTTTCTTCTCAAATGTTTGTGGTTTTATGTTTTTCAAATAAAGCTGATATATAAGAATTTATAGTTTCGTTGTGCATAGTATATCACCATTTATTTAAAAAGGAGCAAATTGGCCCCAATTTATGTATGGATAATCATGTCTTTTCTGCAATGATCCGAGGCCCTTCTTTTGCTATGTTCCTATATAAATTAAAATCCATTTTTAGACTTAATATTCTATTTCATTGATCTCCCTCAGTATCATACTATTTTAATTATTCTAACTTTATAATATGGCTTAATATCTGGAAGACAAAAGTTAAATTCCTTTTGTACTCTAGAATAGCCTACAAATTACTAGATAGAGTTTAGCATCATTTTAATAATTTCCTTCAAAAATTTACTGGAGTTTTAAATGTGTTTGTATTAAATGTAGAGATAAGAGGAAAGTTGTATCTTTTTTTTTTTAGGCGAAGCAACCCTTGGTTGACCTCACAGATCTCAAGGACCTTGTCAGCTTACAATCCCTTGTTTATTATTTTTTACACCTACAGCACCTGGTCTTCCTAGGTGGTCTCCCATCCAAGTACTAACCAGGCCCGACCCTGCTTAGTTTCTAAGATCAGATGGGATCAGGCTTGTTCAGGGTGGCATGGCCGTAGACAAATTTGTATCATTTTTAATAGTCTACTTTTTAAGAAAATTATATCTCTTCCTTTATTCACTTTCTTTAATATTCTCAATGAAGTTTCATAGCTTATTTTATGTGTTTAATGTTAATTCCTATGTGTTCAATTTCTGCTACTATTGTGAATGATATATTTTTTTCTCTCTGTATTTTATAACTGATTATTATTTGAATATAAGGAGGCCGGGTTGAATTTCTTTGATAACAGATTTATTTATTTTTTTTTTTTTTGCCATCATAACTATTATTTTCCAGAACACATTTGGGGAATACAACAGAGTTTCAGAAAGTGGTTTTTAGATGTGGTGACAGTCTAATTCTTTATGAAAATATGAATTTATAGTAGTGTAATTGGCTTTAGCATAGTTTGCATTTTGATATATTACACTATAAGTTTCTCTCAGCTAGAAACAGCTACACTTTCCTTATTACAAACATAGCATCCATTTTCATAGTGTAAATACAATGTTAAGATCTAGTGATAGAGTTGCATATGTCTCTTGTGAGATTGAACTTGTTTCAATATGCCTTTGCACACTGAAACTTTGCATCTATAAAAAGTAGAATCCTAATGCACTCATGCCTTTAAGTAAAAGATGAAAAGGTCTCTATGTGACCCATTACTTACTAAGATAAAATAAACATAATTCATTGTGGATATTTTATAACATATAGAACTTCTAGATCAGAGATAGAATATCTATTTCCCCATACCCACCCATTTTTAAAAATCTATGAGATCAGAAGAATGTACATAGTATACCACCATTTTTGTTTAAAAAGGAGGGACAGTCTATGGCCATGCCATCCTGAACAAGCTTGATCCCATCTGATCTCGGAAGCTAAGCAGGGGCGGGCCTGGTTAATACTTGGATGGGAGACCATCTAGGAAGACTAGGTGCTGTAGACGTAAAAAAATTTTAAAAATTAAAAAAATAAGGGATTATAAACTGACAAGGTCCTTGCGATCTGTGAGGTCAACCAAGGATTGCCTAGCCTAAAAAATCATAATAATAATAAATGAAATAAAATAAAAAGGAGGGACACATCCATATGTGTGCTTACATATGTGCAATGATATATTAAAAAAATGGCATCACTGGTAGCTTCTGGGGAGGCTGGAGGATACAGGTGATCAGATTTACTTTCCAGTGTGTATACTTTTTATACTCTGAATTTTCCATCACATGCAGATATTGTTTTTATTAATACGCTTCTATGTCAGAAAGATATTGAAAAACAGTAATACTCCATATTAGCAATGATGTGGTGAGAATAAGATGGGAATTTTTTAAATTTACAAATGGGGTGTAAATCGGTACGATTATGTTTGACATGTCAGAAGCATTTAAAATTCCTTTACCTGCATCTCTGATTCTTTACATAGGATTTACTTTTAGAATCAGAATTATTGTGTGTGGTAAGCAGAATAACGGTTCCCCAAATGGTCCCCCACGTCCTAATCCCTGCATCTGTGAATATGTTATATGGCAGGAGGGAATTAGATTGTAGATGGAACTGAGGTTGCTAACTGGGTGACTTTGAGATGGACAAATTATCTTGGATTATCTGGGTGGACCCGATGCAATCATTAGGATCCTTATAAATTAAAGAAGGGGCAAGAGAGTCAATGTCAGAGTAATGCAGTGACAGAAGGATTCAACCAGCCATTGCTGGCTTTGAAAATGGAAGGGGCCATGAGCCAAGGAATGTGGGCAGCCTCATGAAGCTGGAAGTCAAGGAAATCTTGGATCTTCCCCTATAGCCTCCAGAATGAATGCAGGCCTGCCAACGACTTAGCCCAGTGAGACTTATATTGGACTTCTGGCTTCCAAAACTGCAAGATAATAAGTTTGTGTTCTTTTAAGCCACTAAGCCTGTAGTAATCTGTTACGGCAGCAATAGAAAACCAATACACTGTGTCAAAGATGCACCCAATATAAGAGTAAAAATCTGGGCAGAATATAAATGTCCATTAATAAAGGAATAGAAAACGAATGATGGTACCTTTATAGGAAAGTATATTATACAACTAGTATACACTTAATTTTGAAATTTGTTAAATGTTTATGAGACAATAAAGGAAATTTATAAACCTGTATTTGATTCTAATTATAAAAATTATATATATATATAATATGTATGTCACATCAGTAAGGGTCAAGCTGCAGGAAAAAGGAATTTCTCAAGCTATTTCAAACAGAAAGGGATATAAAGAATCAAATCCATACAATATCATGGGGAAACTGTAGGAGTAAGTTCTCAAAGGGTTTCATGAAAAGTCAAACTAGCTTCCAGGGTTATAGCTACCTCGACTTCGATCACAAAGGGGGATGTCAGTTGGAGTCTGCGGTCACACATCCAAAAGGCAGTGAAGAGATGGCCCCTTTTCTTACAGATCCCTTTATTATCCCCACTACATTATATTCATGTAAAGAATATTTCAGTCTAACATCACATTTTTCTGCCTCCACATTTATAATATTTTAGAAGACAAACCAGAAACAAACATCAAGGAATCTAGTGGTAAGAACCCAGGCACTGGAGTTAGATGACCTGGATTTAGCTCCATCTATTCCTTTTGTGGCTCTCTGGCCAGATACTACACTCTTGTGCCTGAGCACCTTTGTCAGTAAAGGGAATAATATTAGTGCCTGTCCCATAGGGCTGTCTGAAGATCGAGTGGGATTGTGGGGGCCAAGCATTTAGCAGGGAGTTCTATAAAATAAAATTGCTCAGTAAATGGTAGCAATCATTCTCTCCTATACTTATCAGGTATTACTTATCATGTCTTACTTTTATCATCAGAAAAACAAAAATCTCATTTTAGAAAACTCTAAGCTGGACGTTAATCTTCCCAAAACAATCATGGTCTGATGGAAAAATATGAATTTTAAAAGTTGTTGCCCTGCCTCAGTTCTGTCTGTCGTATATCTGCTTCCTGTTGATAAAGGGAATAATAAAGACATACAAGCTCTATTTAAAAGTTGAGAATCAAAAGACCTTGAGTATTTTCATTCTCAAGGCCATTAATTCTATACGACAAAAGTTGCCCTCAATCTATTGTGTAAAAAGCACCCTATTTCAGCATTTGACAGTGAATGAATACATTTTGGGAGAGAAATGGAAAAGTTTATGATAATAAAAAGGGGTAAAGGAGACAATCGGTTTTCAGTAAAGCCTGATTTACTAGTTGGACTACTGACCATAGGGTCATCTAAATATGGACATTTATAACTGTCTAAATGTAAACTTCTCAGAGGTCACTCTTTTGGTAGTGGTTACTCAATTACCCGCCTGATCCTCTCATGAGGAACACAGATTTGGGCACCATATTTCTCCTTATGGGACAGGACCCTGAAGGAATATGCCTGATGGTTTACACTTTTACATACGTGACTTGTCACTTGGTGCCACAGCCTTCCTTCAGGATGGGCAGTTCCAGATTCTCTTGCCAAAATGAGAATATAAGTCCAATGTTCTTTTCTTTGCCCCATGCTGCACAGGAGATCCTCAAAGAACCACAGGGAGTGATTTAGTTTATAATAGCCATCCTTTTAAATTAATTTTAAAACCTCCAAGCTAGTATGAGTTAGGTTTTACTTCTTCGAAACCTTCAGCAAATCTGTGGGTTGGAAATACATTCACCAGAACATGAGCAGTAGGTAAACCATGATTCTCACTGAATTTCAGTAGGGCATATTTTATGGCTTGTTCTTTTTGTATATCAAAGAACTTCATGGTCCCCAGAGATTAAAAAAAAGCATCCAAGTACATGAACTTTAAAGGACCTAAGTATAAACCCCAACAGGAAGTGATTTTACTTTTATTCCCAAATTCCATTACATACAACTAAAGGAAGTAAGGCTATCAATTTAGTCAGCCTTAGAGATAAGGACCAAGCAGGAAATGACTTTTCATGTGATGTCATCAAGAGCCTATGTCAGAGGAGGAAGGGGCAGGGCATGTCCTTTGTCCTTTACAGATTTTTCCCAGCCATCTCTGAATGAAAGGGGCAGGGGCAAATTTAATTATAAGTTACCCCAGTATGGGTTGCATGGCTCTGTGGGACCACGATGCGGACATTATTCTAATATTGAAAGAAAGCACGAGAAAGGAGGGAGGGAGGAAATGAATGAGTTAAACCCTAATCATTTAGCTAAGTAAACCTTAGCTGTTAGAAGCCAGTGAATGCTACCGGTTTATAGTCTGGTTAACTAACTGTGACCTTGTGTCATTTTTAATATGGACATTTCTACGTTAGAGAACATTTGGGATGGTGTTCACAGTATAAATCATTTTCATTTCACTCATGCACCTTTAATCAGGCATGGGGACATGGGAGAAAGATAAATGGGGCTCAAATACCACTTTGAGTGACTCTAGGCTTAGTCTTTCACCTGCAAAACAGGTCAATTAAGACCTATCACATGGGGTTGTTGGGAAGATTAAACAAGATGGTGCATGGAAGTGCCCAATGTAGCTGGCACTCAATAAATGTTTGCAGTAACTTTATCCATGACCTCTTAGTAGGTAATCAATTATTTTTTAGATTTTTTTTTTTTAAATTGTGGTAAAATATACATAACAAAATTTTCCACGTCATTCATTTTTAAGTGTAGTATTAAGTACATTCTCATTGTTTTGCGACAGCCCTCCAGAACTTTTCTTCTTGCCAAACTGAAACTCTACGCCCATTAAACAACTCTCATTCTCCGCCTCCCAGCCTCTGGCAACCACCGTTCTATTTTCTGTCTCTATGAATTTGACTATTCTAAATGCCTCGTATAAGAATTTGTCATTCTGTGACTATCTTATTTCAGATAATCAATTTTTTAGGTTACTTTTTGAGACTTGACAAATTTTGACACTCGGACAAAAGTTTTGGCAACTGCATGTTATATTGCTATATTGCATGATTATCCAACTATTTAGGTAAAAACATGAAGTTTTCCAATAAAAGGTGATCAATAAAAGGTGAGTTAGATCATCTAAGTTGCAATGGATGGATTTTACACAGTAGTCAATTCTCAGATTGCCTGCCATGTATTGGCACCTATGTCTTATCTCATTTACAGCTTTGTAAATTCCTGGATGTCAAGTAGTACCTGGCATGCATTAAGAGTGTACAATAAATACTAATAGACTAATATATAAACAAATCAATGAATTCTGATTCTATTTTATGAATCGTTGGCAAGAAAATGTTCATCATAGGGTATTTCCCATTAAAATATTCAGAACTGGGCAGAATGAGAGAAATAGGTCTCACATACAGTGTCGATGGAAATCTAAACATTTAAGAGGGCAATGAAAATTTTCATGCATTCTTTCCCCTCCCCCTACCAATGCTGTAAATTCATGTCTAGTTAATTTATTCTACAAAAATAATTATACAAATATTCAAAGATATATGACTGTGGTAAGCTGATAATAGTCCCTTAAAGATATCTACATCTTATTCCCAGAAGCTGAGAACCTGTGAATATGTCATGTTCATGGCAGGGGGTAATAAAGGTGCCAGATAGAATTAAGGTTGTTAATCAGCTGACCTGAATAGAAAGTGCTTCTGGATTATACCAGGTAGAACTAGTATAATCCCAAGGGTCACTTAAATATGGATGAGGAAGGCAGAAGAGTCAGTGTAGGAGTGACTCAGTGTTGGTATGGGAAACACTCAACCAACATCGACTGGCTATAATGATGAAAGAGAGCTAGGAGCCAAGGAATGCAGCAGTCTTTAGAAGCTGGAAAGCAAGAAAAGGATTCTTCTGCCTTAGAGTCTCTAAAGAATGCAGCCCTGCCAACACCTTGATGAAATCTATTTCGAACTTCTAACTCCCAGAACTATAAGGTAATAAACCTGTGTTGTTTTAAGCCAAGTTCATGATTATTTGTTACAACAACAATAGAAAACAAATACAATGGCTAAAGATGCTCACTGCGGCATCATTTGTGACGAAAAAAAAAAAAAGTAAGCAACATAAACATTCATCAATAAAAGCCTGATAAAGTACTGTGTCATTATCATGAATGTTGAAGATTGTAGGTTTTCATCGAAGGGAGAATGCTGAGGTAACCTTTCTTTCTGCTTTTGGCAAGAGCTCACCAATTAATTTAAAATGTAAGAGAGGGGAAATATAGCCAAGAAATCCCAGTTAATAAATTGCCCTGACTGTACACACACAGTCAATATAACGCAGCAGTGAGACGGTAGTACTTTAGAGTCACCCAGTCTTACTTCATTCTTACAATAAAGCTGTAAAGACGCCAAGCACTATGGTACACACTGGAAAATATAGAGAATAGAAGCTGACTAGAGAAGGAAGAGAAGCAGGCAAGAGAATTATACTAAGCACAAGAAATGCCGAGGCCGGGAAAGTATGGGTACCTCAGGAGCACAGAGAGGGACACCTAACCAAGTCAGGGTGGGAGGGTGGGACAGGGACAGCTGCCAGGCGAGGAAATGCCTAAACCAAGTCCCAAAGGAGGAGAGGGATTCAGCCGGACAAAGAAGACGTGGAAGGACGTACCAGGGGGGAAGAAAGAGCTTACACAAGGGTAGCTGACATGATGTCCAGTAAGGGTATGTGGGTAGGGTGGCATGAGAAGACCGGTAAGCTCTAAAACACTGCTCAAGGACTTTTACATAATTAGTTTCTTTACGTTCTCTGAACCTCAGTTTCCCCACTTTCCTAATAGAATCATAAAATCTTCCTCGCAAAAGAAGATTAAGTGATATATGCCCAGAGTTTCGGGGCCAGAAAAGGAAAAGGAAGATCCAGCTCCTGGGAGTCCCTGCCCTGCACTCCCTCCGCCGGCCGTGGCTGCTCCCCAGAGAAGCCCCTCTGCCCCAGGCTGGCTGGAGCCATTCTAGTTCTTTAAAGCCCCAATGCATTAAAGAATGAAAAACATTTCATGGCATATTTTAATCATTTATATTTAATAGATCACTGCTTTTAACGCATACGAAATACAATAAAATAAAATTGTGCTATGCAAAATGATTACAAACTAAAACTATATTAATTCATAGTTCATTCCAGGCCATGTGTTCTGGTAATGAAATAGAGATTTAAATTTATATAATGATCCTTTTTTTTTTCTTTCAATTGTTTCACTGATTCTGACTCTCTATAAGACCTCATTTAGAGAAAGAGAATCTTTGAGTGCCTTGGTGAGTGAGAAGCCCATACAGCCTGCCAGTACCAGGCCCTCTTTATATTGACCTGAAGAAAGAAAGCAAACTTGTACATCAGAATCATCTGGGGAGTTTTCAAAATATTCTGAAGGCTGAGCTCCACTCTCTAGACTCTGATTCAATTGGTCTGGAGTGGGGTCCAGGCATCTTAATAGTTTTTAATATTTCCCAGGTGATGCCTATATAAAGCCAGGGTTGAAAAATACCATAACTATAAGCAGGAGAGACTAAGAAAGGAATCTTTTAAAGTTTTATCAACTTATTTGCAAATATTTGTTAAAAGACAAACAACGGTAAAAAAAAAAAAAAAATAGATCAAATGGGAGCAAAAGGAAGGCTTCAATAAAAAGGCTTACCTAGGAAAGACAGAAGTACAGCAGAGGGCATCCTAGCCAGCAGGCAGAGCACAGAGCACAATGGAGGCCCAACCATGAAGAGCAATGGATCAAATGTTTGCACATTAGGGAGTGGAAAGGAGCCTGAAAAGAATTGAGAACAGTCTGTTAAAGTTTGCCAATTCAGTTTGCCAATGTCACGTGGCTGCATTCTGACCAGGCAGTTATGAGGTTCACAGGGTGGCTGGAGGGCCAACTGCTGGCCCCTATGTTGAAGATACCAGCACTGGTCAGAGGCAGTCAGTATGGTGACCAGGCAGACATAACTGCACTGAGAGAAAGACAAGATTCTCAGGCCATAACCAGGTTGGCCAATCTACTGCTGAAAAGCGGGTGTGTGCACCCAGAACACTGAAAATCAATTTCCTGTGTCTGATCTTTAGTCAGGCTATTATACTGGAGAAAGAGATGAGGTAGTCCCTAAAACCTGAAAGTAAGGGCATTCTCTGAAAGCTGAGTTACAAAACCAATACTTAATAGAGCAGAAGAGTTATGCTAAGAATGAACGGCTCTTGAAGCAGAGCAAGACAGATTGATAAACAAGACAGAAGTTAGCAATCAAAAAGGGTGGTCATCAGCTATGGAGGCATAGAAAAAGGACAGCGCCGTTGCTGTGCTTGCTAAGCTCCACACTGGGGGCACGGTACCCTGGACAAAGGACTCAACCCTGCTGTCCTCAGCCTCCACTGCCTCCCTCTTAGTGTGGGCCCCCATCATGTCTGGATTATCACAAAGCCTCCTAACAGATCTCCCTGCTTCTGTCTTTTCTGCCCCCATACAGCAGCCAAAGTGACCCTGTTACATGACACAGATCACATACTTTTCTGCTCAAATCCTCCAGGAGCTCCCCATCTCACTCAGAATAAAAGCCCAAGTCACCACGACAGCCCACTTATGGCCTTCTATGACCTGGATCCCCCTCCACCAGGCTTTCTCTCCTCCTCCTCAGCCTTGCACCACCACTACCCTATCACACAAGCCCCACCTCCATCCTACACTACCTCCCTGCTGAGTGTCAAACATGCCAGGTGTGCTACTGCCTCAGGGCCTTTGCACTTGCTATTGATGCTCTGGAATGTTTTTCCCCTGTGTATCCACAGGGCTCACTCAAGTCCTTCAGGGCTTTACTTCAGGTTGATGGACCTGTCCAGACCACTTTATTGAAAGTCTCTCACCTCTCACTGCTCATATTCTGTCCCCTGTACCCACTTTATTTTTCTCCATATCACCATTGCCATCTAAATATCAAAATTTTCACTAACATTTGATTATTACATCTCCCTCCAACTACACTGTAAATTCATGAGGGCAGGGATTTGGGTTGGTTTTGTTCACTGCTGTATTTCTTATGCCTAGAACAATGAAATGCCTGGAAAACAGGCATTCAATAAATATTTGTTGGATGAATGAATGACTCAATTAATCCAAGTGTCCAGGATATCTCACTGTACCAATGGCTCCATGAAGCTTTTGAAACTAAATGGCTCAAGTGTGTGTTGATATTGGGGTAACTACATTTTTCACAACAACCTTATGATGATGGTTTGGTTTCCCACAGGGTAAAGTAGGAAAGAATATGCTGGTCAGAAGATATGTAGCCTGCTCCCTTTCAAAGTTTTTGTATAAAAGGAGTAAAAAAATTAACACGGCAATTTATAACTTTTTCATCATATTTAGGGCTTCAGTCTCCAACCAGCTTTCACAATATTGAGTTCCCAGTACTGACCTATGAGACCCCTTGGCCACTCACTCGAGGGCCAGTCTTATGATTCCTGGAGCTCAGCTTTCACCTCTTTCAAACTCTGCCAGTGGTGTTTAGGGTAAACAAACAGCAGCAACCTGGCATGTGTGGGTTTATGTTCACGAGTGGCTGGGTAGGGTGTGATGTGCGGTCATGTGTCACGTTGCTCAGGCACAGATTTGAATCCAGCAGGCTGGGGCACAGAAGCAGGCCTGCAGCTCAACAAAGCCAGCACTGTGGCCCGACGCGGCCTGTTCTCTCCCCGGCGGCCGACTCCTCCGTTCTCCTGGAACTGTAACAGAGGTCTGTCTTTGTGGACAGCCACCCTCCTGAGAAGGTCGACTGCCTGTGCTGGTGGTGCGAATACAGACAGCTAGGTTTTCAACATTTCATTGCTTTCATAAAATGCAATTTAGTGTTATTCGTAAACCTGGTGAGTCACAAAGGTCTACTGTCCTCCAAACCACAGTTCTCCTGTATGTGCTGCCCGGGCCTCACACGCCGCCGGGATCCCAGGAGGTATGAGACAGGGACAGGTTTGGTTCTCAAGGAAACTACTGCACCAGCTCCCTGCTGGCTAAAGCGTTTGTGCCATGTATTCTCAAGTAGGTTATAAAGTGATTACAACACAAGCTGTAGAGTCAGGTGACCCTGGAGTCAGATGACCTTGGTTCAAATCCCAGTTCTGCCTCTTTCTGGCTGTGGGACCATTACTGAATGTCCCAATTTCCTTGTTTGTAAAATGGTTTTATAAGGGAGCTCAGTAGATAAAATAATGCATGTAATGGCAGGGAATAGTACCATTCCTCAAGCATAATAAACACTTGATACATAAGTGGAAGGAAAAAAGAAATAGATCTCAGTCCAGGATCTATGAGGTATTTAGCTGCTAAAAAGTCATCACAAAAAATGATAGAATTGCAGAGAAGGGACAAGACATTTTGGAAAGCTCTCCAGGACACAGAGGAAGACCAGGGTTTTGGATTTAGAAACAAAGAATAACTTGTACCACAGGAAACCACAGACTATGGTTTCATTGTATCTCTCTTTACAATACACTTTACCTAGTCTCTCAACAGTACACTTCCTGATGCTGTTGAATTTCAACAAGGAATAACACAATGAGGATTGATTTGGTCATTATTGTGAGTCCACTGCCCACATAAGATTGTTCCTTCTATGCTTGCACAATTTGCTTCCAGGTCTCAGAGGGGTTGGCACAGAGCTGGAACTCTACTCTTCTTTTTAAATGCTAGGTTGGTTTTTCTTTTTGCTGGTCTCCCTGTGAATTTTAAAATTTATCTTTATTTTTATTTTTAAAATAGAAAATACATTCAATCACCAAATTACAAAGATAAAAAGGTGCACAATGTAAACAGTCTAAGTGTCTTTTGATGGATGATTGGATAAAAAAGACGTGGTACATACATACATACAATGGAATACTACTCAGCTATAAGAAAGGATGAAGCACTGCCATTTGCAACAACATGGATTGATCTTGAGAGTATCATAAAGCGAAATAAGTCAGACAGAAAAAGACAAGAACCATATGATTTCACTCATATGTGAGATATAAAACAGAAAGCAACAAATGAACAAACAAAACAAATGAACTCATAGACACAGGCAACAGAATGGTGGTTATCAGAAGGGAAGTGGGGGGTGGGGATAGGACAAAGAAGATAAAGTAGGTCAAATATATGATAATGGAGGGAGACTAAACTTTGGGTGGTGAGCACACAATGCAATATACAGATGGTGTATTATAGAATTGTACATTCGAAACATATGTTATTGACCAAAGTCACACCAATAAATTTAGGATTTTAAAAAAGTTACACAATAAAAATCTCCCACCCCTCAGCCATCCAGTTGCCAGCCCCCAAAGCAGTGTTACCTTGTTACCAAGTGTTTGCATATACTTCTGGAAATACTCTATGCATATATAAGTAAACATATTTACTTCCTTATCTTTTACTACATACAAAATATTATTGTTCTGCCTTTTTCTTTTTCTCATGTAACTTTTCTTGGGAAAATTTATTTTGGTATATAAAGGTCTTCCTTATTTTGTTCTTTTTAAAAAATGACTGACACCTGTAGTTTTTAGCCCTTCAGATAACTGTGTACCTAAAGGGTCAAAATTTCTTTCCATGGATTCTAGAATAGGAGCCATTAAAAGGCACCATTTGTCAAAAAAGCCCCTTTTTCTCCAGGACTACAGGTTTCACTTTCTCTGTAAGTATTCTGGTTCAGATAAAGAACACAGGCTCATGGACCTGGTCCCACAGGGTTGCAGCCTTGTACTGAATATGCAGCTGGCACCTAGACACCCCAGTTGGCTCACAGAGGAGTTCACAGAAGCCAGGCAATAAAAAAACTGATCAAAACTACAGGCCCCAAACAGATATGCTAAAACACTGTCAGTTTTAAGCTGAACTTAATTTGCTAAACCCTATACTGTACTCCAATTTATTTTGAAAGATTTTTCTCCCCAAGGGAACCATTTTGAATTTAAAACGTGGTATTTTCTAAAACTCTTAGGATGAAGAAAAGCAGAACCATCAAGTTATGTAACCAAATTTGCTCTATACCAATATTTTGATTCAGGGCATGGTTGCTCCAAAAGCCAACCAGAGGCATTCAAGTTCAATTTTGCAGAGAGAACGTACTGACAGCCATTTAGAAATGCCTGTGTGGCACGATGTCAAGGCTGTGATACCAACACTGAGTGTGCTGTCCCTCCTCGTCCTAGGCCTCAAGTACACATTTTGAAGGTGTAAAAGCAGCAGACATCAATAAAATCATTAACTTGGCGAATAAAAACAGAATTCTGAGCTATCTTCCTCAGGTATTTCTGGTAAGAGCTGTAAGACAACTTCCTAAACATACTGGTATTAGTTTTTCAAGACCATGTGAGGAGCCCTTACTGAAAAGGGGTTATCTCTGGAGAGCGGAGCCCCTTCCCACCCCCGCAGGAGGGATGAATGAGAAGTGTGGAGAAATAGGCTCTAGGCAAAATATGCTCGGGTTCTAGGAGCAGGAACCTGCACAGGGGTTTGGACCTGAAGCCAAGCTGGGTCAGGGAGAGCTGACCAAGGCAGGTGGAAGGTGAAAGAGCTGCGGCTGAAAGCAGAAACTGCGGCCTGACTGGGACCCAAGTGTGGATTCCTTAATTTTCCATAGCACACTTAATATAAAGTTCTTACCATGTAAATCCTTCATCTCGTCTCTTCTCACATAAGGATCACAGAGGATCTTTCTTATTCTAACTCTTGTCGTGCACTGGGCTCTGGGCTTTGTCATTCAATTCTCACAATATTTTTGTGAAGGGGATATCCATTGCAGGTAGAAGTCTGGCTCAGAGATTGACTAAGTCAAGGCCACACAAATTTTGGAAACATTGCTATCGTTTATTAAGTACCTATTTCTGGAATTTTTCTCACTTCCACTTTTGTTATTTGGGAAGGGAGTACTATAAAATGGTTAAGGACTTTACATATTGGTTAATCTAATGCTATCAATAATTCAGTAAAATCTAAGTAGGCCCATCATACAATTGAGGGAACAGGATCAGAGACAGATTGGTGAGTTGCCTGAGGTCACTAAGGGAGTGTAGAAGCTGAGATAGGACCCTTGGCTCCAATGTATTGCCTTCTTCACTAATCTGCTAGGTCAGCTTCACAGCGATGCTTGCAGAGAAGTCCAACAACTCAGCAGTTATTAAATCCTGCAATTTCCTGGAGTGACTGAAAATTTAAACCGCTAGAAAAATATGGTCTGATGCATCTGACCACCTCAAATTTAGAAGTCATTTCCAGATAAGCTGATGAGCCCCACAGGGATGAATAACACATATCTTACGTGTTTCTAAGTCCCTTTAAAGGTAGCTTCACAGGGACAATTGGCAGACTTCTGATATAAGCTCACCCAAAGAAGTTGAACTGTCTTTCAAAACAGGCAGTCCACTATGGCAGTTTTGGAAGTTCCATCTCTGCCACAAGAATGACGGGACTGGGACATCCTGGGATCAGGGCCCAGTCAGAGGAACTCGTGATCCCTAGGAAGGCTATAGCCATGACCCAAACTCAGATGAACTGCCCCCCTGGCTCAGTGGCCTGGGATAGTTGCAGATACTCAGCTGTGTCTCTCCAGGTCCCTGCCCCCAGAGCCAGAGGCCAAGCGTCCCTTTAGACTCTGCCTACAAGTCTCCACCACCTCTCAGACTCACCAGAGCTTACCACACAGGGAATTCTCTGCTGCTTCGACCTATGACCAAGTAGAACGTGTCATGGCTATCTCTGACCATGACCGACTGGAATTAAACGCTTGACTTGACATTAGTCCTTGTGGTTCTACCAAGGTTGTTCTTATGGCAACTGAAACCTCTTTATATTTGCATGAATGTGAGAATTAGAGAAAAGGAGAAAGCACTAGGTTTGGGTTCTTTTCCTTCTCTCCCTTCATTATCACTATTGAAACATCATACCTTACCTGCTTCTCCATTGAGACAGAGCAATACAAGTCATAAACGGCCAGGAATGTGATGACACAGATTCCCCTTTCCGAAGAGAAATAAATGCAAAGAGCACATTTTCAGAGATTCTCTTTGTACTTCCATGCCCAGTGCCCAAAGAATGACTGAATCCCTATCAATCCAGCAGTGGGATCTGGGGAAGGTGTTAGGGGTTTCTGCAAAGCAGGGAAGTGGAACCCAACGTAATCTAGTTTAAAAAAAGCGCAAGCTTGAGCCAGATCTCAGTTTGAACCTTGGCTCCATCATTTAGCTCAAGTAATCTTGGGCAAAAGATACCAGACCTCTCTGATCCTTTTAACTCATCTATAAACAAGAGATGGAATCTCCAGGTTTGCTGTGAGGACTATCAGATAAAGTCCATATTATGAGGTACCAACCATTTTCTTTCTTTTCTCACATACTCTAAAGAGAAACTTTCCTTTCCATACCCTCCCCCTAACCCCATCCCATAGCTGATTTGTCCAGCTTGGGTCAGGTGTCCACCACTGGGCCAAGAACACCAGTGAACCAAAAAAGGGTCTGGCCATTTTAGACATATTGGAAGATGCTAAGAAAGCCAAGCCACTAATAATTAAATAGACCCATGAAGAAAAGAAGTTGACAAATCACAAAGGCCCACATAGAGGGCAAGCCTGGTTCCAGATGGGACCTTGGCCCCATATGGGATTCACTAGGTCCCTGTACCCATCTGTGACCCTTTATAGTTTGAATTAGGCTGGTTTGAGCTCGCCTGTCAGGTGCCGGACACACAGTAACTATTATTTCAAAACATCTTACTAACAATTTACTGCTATATGCTTAACAGTCACTGAAGTTACTAATGTAAGATATTCAGTAGGACTACCTGAATGGCTTATGATTTTAAATTAATCAAACTAGCTATAGAATTTCATGAACAATTCATATGGCAACTACAGATAGAAGCTTAAGACATGGAACACACTCAATTTTTCTGTATAAGTCTTTCACATTAAATAAATGGAGAAAAATAATTATAATATTCCACTGAAGCTGAGAAATAAAGCAACCTTTGTTTATTAAAAAAAATAAACATGGCTGATCTGCACTAATCATAACATTTTGAAGGAAATAAAACAATATTCAACATTTTTAGTCTATAAATAAATAATACCCTGTTTTACTTATTCTGTTAGCCAAAGATAAGGTTGGAAATGAGAAAATTGAATAATGCTTATTGATTTAAAGGTATCAGACACAGACGGTATTAGATTCGGAAGAAATGCAGACATAAATGGAAAAAATGGCCATAGCAATGAACTTGGTTAAAAATGACATTTAAAGGTTTATACATACACTTTACATGCTTGACTTGACAGACTAAAATATTATTCAAGTCCTCAATTAAGAGAACAGCAGCAAAATTTAAGACAATTAAAAACCTGCATTTCAGAATCTAATGTATTGTTATGAATAAATGTAAGACAACTAACTATCAATGAAGCCCAAGAAAATCCCAACTACTATACTACTCTGTTCAAGCCAATGTGCACTGACTTTATCTTTCACTTTCAAATGTGTTCCCTTATTCTGGCTTTAAACTGCACCTTCAGATACAACAGCCTAGAAGAGATGAGCTGTCTCTTCTAATGGGGTTACAACGCGGGGCTGTAGAACCAGTCTCACTGCATTATAGTTACAGCACATAAACAACTCCATCTGTAATTAAAATAGCAAAATCAGGCTCAAGTGGATGCCCTCATGTTATAAATACATCATCAGAATTATAAATTATAGAAATAAAGACAAATAATGGCATGAAGGGCATGATAGTTTATTTAAAAAAATTGTACCACACTGATCATAACGACCAGCACACAGATTATGATGGCTTTTCTCTTGGGTGCTAACATTGCAGTATTTCTGTATACTGAAATGTTTCAATAGGACCAAGAACGTTAGAGAAATAAAAATCTTAGTTGAAAATGAACACTGATAATGCTGGTGTCTTATCCCACAGAATTTAAACCCCTTATGAATCAGTGGCATTATGATGTTATATAGTTAAGAAGAACAAGAGTTCTCTTTTTAAATAGGCAGCATGAACTTATACTTCTTTGTACTTCATCTTTAGTTTTTATAATTTAAGCTATGTCCACCCTGGCTAAAGCACAATCATACAAGACACCTCAGATAATTTCCATGCTACCATTGTACAAGTTTAGTGATTTTACTTAGGAAAAAAAAATCAAACCACCATCAAAATAAAGAGGCAAATAAAACTGATTTTCAAATCATTTGAAAAGCATAGTGCTTATGTGTCCAATACACTCAAACTTAAATTAAATGCTATAATTATAATCTCCAAACTTCTGCAATGAAATTAACATTTATATATGTTTTGTTTATCAAATTGTATTTTGCAATCAATAAGAGAAAGTTACTTTTTAGAGAACAATATATTTGGTTACAGTTCCACATATCTGCAGTAGAGACAAAGCCACATGATGTTAAATCTGGCTCTAAGTTACCTAAGGTATAAAATTATGAACAAAATTATAATATTCTGATCTTAAAAATTCAACCCATATGAGATTACGTTTTAGAGTAAATGTGCTGTTGAGTAATTATGGCAATAATTACTCTTTCCTTTAATCAGTGTGACTCACCTGTATTTCAAACTGACCTCTTTACTTCCGTGTTACCGTTTCAATACCCAGGGATTTCTGAGGCAGCTTAAGTTTGACTTATAAAAACAGTAGATACTTTAACCTTTCAGTGACAATTTTTACATCTGTAAACGCAAGAATCACATTATTTAGCTCAGCAACTATAAAAAAAACATGGAGATTTTGGCATTTCAAGCCAGAATCTCTTTGTGCTTTTTAAATGAAGCTGCTTTTGAATCTTTTTGGTATTTACCAGCCATTTGTACTTCCCTTATAATAATACAAGAATATATTTAAGATAATTTTTAAGGTTAAATGTCCTAGGGGCTTATCAATACTTAAAAAAAAATTACTCTTTATTTTCAGCATTTGGAATAGTAGAAATTATTTCTGGTCCCTCCTTAGATCAACACTACTTTTCATCACGTATAACACTGAATTTTATAGACATCCCTGAAAAGTATCTGATTAAGTAAACGAGTGAATCACAGTGGAGTGTCAATCAGTTAACAGTGTAGATCCATTAAAAAAAAAAAAAAAAATCGCACTGAATAATAAATCTTCAAGCTAAAAAAACAAAAGAAAACCTTCCTAAGAAGTAAAACCGAGTCTGTGTCCTCACTGATTCTGTGCTTGTGTCCCCGACTGATTAAACTCCTTTTCCTCCATGTTATAAGACATGTTCCTTTAAATCTCCACACCAAGTTTCCAGGACACTTGCGTGAAGAGGCTATGCTACTGTATCATCTAAAGGGAATAGAGTGGCACCATTTTCTTCCCTAATAGACTTCATATTTCAAGATGACAATTGAATCTCCCTCTGCTGCACTCACCAGCATGTGTAAGGAGACAAAATTTGCTGTGCAAACCGATGACAGCGGATCCTTCCACCCGCCCCCAGTGCCAATGTGAAGTTACCAGCAGTTTGTCATTGTATGCACTGGCCTTTCACTCTTTCAATCAGAAAAGTTGTGGTTACTTAAAAAAGGGGGAGAGGGTGGAGAAATGAAAAACCAAGAGTCTAAAGGCACAAAGTCGCATAGCTGCTCTAGTTGGAGTTTGTAAACAGAGAACAGGTTGAATTTAGGTAATCCCAATCTATGAGAGTAAAAAGGCATCCACAGCAGGCTTTTATCCAGCCAGCTTCTTTGAGACCCTTCATGGGTTTTGAGGTCTACACTAAAATACCCATACTTCAAAAAGCAATAAGGCAAATAGTATAATCATTATTCCAAAAGTTACAATGGTAGTGTAGGCATACATAGTATAATTTAGTTACAATGTGTGGTACTGTTTCTATTATATAACCATATTAACTGTTTCTTTCCTACATAATTATATATTCAGCCGAGTTTCAGTTAACACAAAACCATCCTTGTACCACCACTGATAGTTGGCAATAGCTCTTTGATAGCAGTTTTTATTCTGCTGTAGAAATTATCCTTGAACTGAAAAAAGTCCACAATCCAATGTCCAGTCATTAAACACTATCATATTTGTGAAGAGCTTCTTCCAACTTCTGCGTCACTTTTTGGAAAAATAGTATTTGTTGTTGTAAGAAATGCTGCATCTGTGATTTAAAGTCTCTTACTCGAATTTGATGGAAGTGGTGAATTTCAGCCAAGGTGGCAAAAGAAATAGTGTTACAGCGATCCTGGATGCCGTCAGCCTTTTGGACCTCCATCTTCCCTTCTTCCACGTGTCTCCTACTCTCCTTTACTTTGGTAAGAGCTCCTGTAGTTAAAAAAAAAAAAAAAAAAAAAAAAATTTAATTAAAAAAAAGATATACATATATCCTAATGGCAGAGCTACACAGTGAACAGAATCATGGGCACTATAAATACTTGCCTAATCTATTTTAAAGTCCTTTGGAATTTAAAGGGATGACTGTAATTACTTATTTAAAAAAGAAAGAATCTGGTAAAGTTACTGGAAACACCTCCATTGCTGCAATTTCACTTATTAAAACTAGCATTTGCCATTGACCAAGTATAGTATGTTTTATCTCTTTCAGTAGAGATAATATACTAACAATAAATTGCAAGGAACTATCCCTAAAAAGACAAACTGAGAAACTCTGCAGTTTTCACATTCTTAAGAAAAAATGTGTGACACTGTTACATATGCATATATTAAGAGTTATCTAGAAAAACAAAACAATGCCCCACAGAGGATGCAAATTCACTTCCTTGGAAAGTCTTACTATAGAATTATTCTATAAGACTACAGAACTAGACTTTGAAACATGTTAGTACCAACTCAGGTTGTGTTTTAGAAATCATGACATGCCGTGAAGGGAGCCTGGCAATGTTGGCAGCCTATGACTAGAGGCTGACTTCGCTGGGGCTGCCAAGCCTGAGTCCAGCTGGCAATGAAGGAATAAATAATGCATGTATGTCTGGTTCTGACTCCATATTCTATCAGGAGACCCATATCTGGAGCATAAGGGCCCCATGAAATAAGAATTTGCCATCTTTTCTTTAGGGGCTGTAAGGATTTGAGTCTGTCCTAATGAAGACCTGGGAATGAAGTCTGAGGTGCCATAGCCTCTTGTCAAGAAGGTCACCAAAGGGTATATACAAGGGAGAGGAAGGGGATGGTCACCCTGGCAGGGGCCACATGAGGGTAGACCTTCCACTAGAAGCACAGTTATGTGAAGACACAAAAGGCTGAGGATGTTTAGAGGTAGGAAATAAAGGATATCCATGGGTTCCTGGAAATGAGTGATGATAAAGTTCAAATTACTTGAACACAGCCAGCTCAAGAATTCAGATTTCCTGACTCCACCTAGCACTCATTCTGCTAAACCACAGCGAAAGAGAGAAACATTTAGGAGTCCTGGCCTGGCAGTCTGAGAACATGATACTAAGGCGGGGAAAAAGGCGGCTGTTTAGGAGGAAGTGAGGAAGCTGAGGAACTTTAAAAGGCTGTAATTTCAGAAATGTTTAGTTTTAGCCAGTGGTAAAATATGCAGGAGAAAAAGCCCCATTTCTGAATTTCTTCCTATCTCCTACAAAATAATATAGAGTAAATGTAGTATTAAATAAAGCCCTTAGAAATTAGACAGTATGTGTTTTGGTTTGTTTTTGTTTTTGGTTTTTTTTTTGGCATAGCTAGAAGACCTGAAAAATTAAAATCTACCTACAACAAACGTGATACATTCATATGTATGTATATATGTATATTTTCATTTATTTTTTCTAAATGAGACCTTTAAGTGAAAAGCAGCACAGCCCTGGAACAGAGAACGCCTCACTTCCACTTCAACCCACAGCAGAGAAGTGGGTTCTGCTCCAGAGAGGTCAGCGTTACATTGACACACTTCAAGAAGACCCCTGATTCCACTCAGAAGCATGTTACTCTGCAAGTTTGGCACTTTTAACATTTCTACTATAGCTGACAGAACCAGTGAAGCAACAAAATCTGCCTGCTTGTAGTTTATAGTAAAAACAAAAAAAACTTTTCCCTTAAAAAGAGAAAAAAAAATTCTTGTAGCACTTTATCTCTGTTATATTTGTACAAGTTTCACAATTTATATACAAGAATTGAAGTTGAAAAGACCAGGGAAGCATATGAGACGGAACTAAATGAAAAATTTTTCAAAAAGATGACTAAGAATAGGAAATTTCATAATTTCTGATTCTTTGTTTACAATGGTAAGAAAAATAGAAGGGGGGAGGGAAAGAGAGGGGCAGGCAGGGAACAGGAAGAGAGAAAAGTCTCAAGTGATTTAACTATTTTTTCATCTGATTCGATCATAGGTGCCCTAGCCCACCGTATAAACACTGAAGACAAGCACACGGTGTCCTTCCCTGCTCAGATTCTGATGTATCTGTGTAGCGGCTGTTGCCTGTGTTGGTAATATTCTGCCAGTATTACCTATTCTAGTTATCAGCGCCTGGCTTTTCGAGATGGAGAGTTGGGGTCCCAAAGAGGAGCTCTGATACCTGGCCCAGAGCTGTGTGAATGCCAACTAAGTTACAGCTGTCAAACTCCAATGAGATCACTGTATTCTTGGAAACAACCTTCTATTATATAAAATTGCAGATGTGCATCTATAAAAACTAATTTTAAAATGAACAAGTATGATGTTTCCACAACTTACCACATCAGCATACATTTTCAAAACTCTTGGGCACTAGCAGCAAGTATTAAATCTCTCTGAGGTCTAAGGACCTTTAGGCATTTAACATCTTTAAGCTTTTTAAGTGGACATACCAAAGAAGTCAAGGAGAATTTAAAACTTGTTTTTCTCCTAAGAATGAATTTTTTTAGTAAATAATACAAATGTTGCTCTCTTCAAAGCCCCCACGAGGTTGGGCTCTGGGGCAAGAACTTTAATTTGTTTAATATACATTTATGGAGGGCCTAACATGTACAGATCACATTGCTAGAACAGGAGAATTCAAACATTTAAACAGCCAAGTCCCCACCCCTGTAAGTTCTTGAGGAAGCCACCTCAAAAAGCACACTGAAGACAGGCATACCACCATAACATTAAGTGAAATAAGACCACAAAGTACATAATTCTGCACAACAGTTGAATATGGCTTTCTCCAAGATAATATGTGAAATGTGTCACAAGGGAAAATGCTCAGAGAACATGCTACCTGCCAGGCAGTATGCTGAGAACAAGGAAGGAGGCAGTTAGAGGTGGGGGGATGTTAGAAGTGGCAGGGAAGGGGGCAGGGACAGGCATATCTAAACAGTGAATGGTAGCTCTCAAAACTAGTAATAATGTATGCTAGACATTTACCATACACTATCTCTAACCCTACTGAGACTTTACAACAGACATTACTCCTATTTTTGCAACAAGGAAACTAAGAAAGCTACTCAACCTCTTTGAGCTCAAAGTCACCACGTAATCAAGTAAGAGGTGGAGATAGGATCTGAATGCATAACTAACTTCAAAGCACACACTACAAATATTTAGAACAGAAACTGGAGCATGATTCAGCATGAAAAAGCAAGGTAGGCCTAGGTGAGCAGATGAGAATCAGCTATTCCCTCTCCTCCTCTTGGCCTCTCCACCCCCACCCCCACCCTCACCCCCACACCTGTGCTGGGGTTCCTGTACCACCTTTCTGATGTCTCGCCTTCCTTACAAGGTCCCTGGCTTTTATTCTGGCATGCAATGCAGAAGATCTTGTGAGTATGTAAAAGAAACTACAGTTTTGAAATTTTCCCTCTAGAATCTTAGTAACCTCATTTAGTTCATTAACTGTGCCTATAAAGTCCTTTAATATTTATAAGATATCTGATTTTATTATCTTTGTAGTAACATAATTAGGGTACCACAAAGCAGTGAAAAAAGCAGCACATGTTTCACTATTTTCAGAATCTAAGCCCAAACTTACATGGAAAGAGAAGGTGTATCTGCCCCCCACCACCACTAGAAGATGATATAAATTAAGAACTACCACCAAAAATAGTAATATACAATCCCTTTAGGAATACATGGGCTTTGCTTTGGTGCAATTGGACATCTAGGCAAAAAAATTATTGTGCAAACTATAAAGGACAGAACAAACCACTGAGGAGTGTAAGTGCCCAAAAGCCAATTCCACTTGGAATTTCAGTTTTACTCACTTAATGCAATTCAAATCCATGGCAACATAATGTATTAGGAGTGTAGGAGGAGGGCAGATAGGAAGGAGATAACATGTAAGAGACATGGTTCTTGTTTAAGAGGCGCAAGTTATTTTTTGAGGTGGCAAGACTTACATGCCTGAAACAATGAAGTACCTACACAGTTGATTTGATGATTCTTAAATTGGGAAATATCTGTACGTTTCTACACTTCATATATTTTCATATTTAAAATTTTAAATGTCGCAAGAAAGGCAGAGATAGCCAAATTTTCAATCAGGTCTAGCCTTTAAGGAGTGAAAGGTTGGACAAAGAAAATTATTGGGGCAAAGACAGATCACTACAGACTTCTAGGATACCTTTAAAAATTAGTCTGTAGCTGCTTAAGCAGCGACTGCAGAGGTACAAAGTAACAAAGCATTACAGTATCTTTTAAGCATTCTCTCAGCCATACTGCATTTTTTGTTTAATAAACCCAAGAGGAATGTAAATAAAAGCTAAAAACATTGCCTAGAATCCAAAGAACAAAGGGAACACATTTTTATCATGGAATCAATACAAAAATAGGCTAAGGTTTTCAAAACCTCTACTTTTTAAGCAGCTAATTTAAGGGGAATCTGCCCCCTGCCAGCCCCCTCCTCTCAAAAACAAGGCTACATTGTTTTTAAAACAGAAAAGGGAAATGAAAGAATAAGGGAGAGAAATTACACAATAAAGTCTAAGGTGAAAATTGGTCACTGTTGGATTAAACGAAAGACCCCATAATACTCATGGATAGAGCAAGTTTTAAAAGAAAACTCAAAACAGGACTGATCACAGGGAAAAACATTTTAGAATGGGAATGTAAGCACATTACCATGAAACTGTTTTGTTTCTTGGGCTAACAGAAAGATATTAGGTGGTTGCATCTAGAATAATATAAGGGTATAGTAAGATTTTATTATGAAAACAAAATGTAGGCAAGTATTAAATTCTAAGATTAAATAAGAGGCTAACAATACACAGCAGTGTGAGTATATTCTCCATTAAAAAAAAAAAGTAACATGTCTAGTTCAGAAGAAAATACAACTTAACAAGAAGGTAAATGAAACAGTACAGCCTCCCCAAATTTCACAGCTGAAAATAAATCCTTAAAATTTGTTTAAAGTACAGGAAAAAGTTGTATTGAAAGTGAGGCGATATATTTCAACCACACCCCATTTCACTGCTCCCAAAGAAGCAAAAGTAGCTCAGCTGCCCTCCAGGACACCAGGCTAACAGACTTCATTCAGTCCTTCCTTCCACACAGATCTCTGTGGGAGGAGGCAGGAAGAACAGAGAGGCCCTTCCTAAAAAGGCTTACAGGTTGACAAGGAGCTTACAGTTGAGGACTCAATTTAATTATTAAATTACTTGAGAGAATTATTAGAATTTTCCCACAGGATAGAAAGTTCACTCAGAAACTAATAACGCTAAGACTTTATTCCAAGAGGCAGAGCAGAAACCCTGAGGACTTCCTTCTCGTGGGTGCCGACGAGATACCCACTGGAGAAGTGAGTAGGGCTGATTTGGAGCAGCTGGTTTCCAGATATTTTTTAAAGGAGTTGAAAGGGCCTTAGAAGAGAGGCTAAGTGACTTGTCCAAAGTCTCATAGCTAATTCACGGCAAAGAACTCACCAGCATTCCATGTGGGGCTTCTGCTACACTCTGTTGAAAAGGGTCTTCCCTTTCCACATCTGGAGCCATAAGATGAAATCAGTAATTTGATTTTGCTTTAGGAATGTTATTAACAAAATATCCTGGACTCTCTGTGTATTCTTAGCTGAGTCTGTCCATGTAAAATTCCTAATAGGGTTCATTTTTATACTTATTCCAATTGCCCAGGCTCAAAGAAAAAGCTCTTTGCCACTCTTTATCAGACCCAGCTACACAGAACTCCCATCCCTCTCCTAATATTTTCTTTACATCTTACCAATGGAAGCCATGTTGCCTGGTTTCAGAGCATGAAATAACGACGACCTGGTTCATAATCCTTACGTACTCCGTTTTAGAGGGATTATATTACACAAGTGTAATAAACACAAAATAATTAGAGCTAAAGAATTTAATCCTATGACAAGTTTCATTAATATTATCACCTTAAATGGCTCAAACTCAAAGAAACTCACTTTAGAGATTAATTATGGTCTAGGAAATCAGCAACATTTTCAAAAGCATTACATTATTTACAGAGCAAGCCACTAAATTATTTCCATCAGTAAAAACTGTTTAGGGAGCATATCAATGTCATTTTTGGTTTTTCGAAAATGAAGAGTAGTAAAGCTCTGGTGTCATCTAGTCAATTAGCACCTGAGAACCCACTACAAGCCAAACTAAGCATGCTAGCAAATGCCGTTCGCATTACGCTAAATTGAAATATATCATTTCCAATTTGTTGAGAGAAATCACTTTCCTGGGAACTTCTGACCCAGCAAAATGAAACGGTGGGAATAAAAAAAACTCTCCAACACTGTACTGCCTCAGGCATTTTAAACTCAGTTGAAGAAGCTGTCTGGCCTCCTTTCAATTTTCCCTCTTTATGGGCCTGTCTTCCACCTCCCCAGGCCGCGCCCCCGCCTCCCACTCCCCCAGGCTCGCTGGATGCTCCAGACACTCCCAGTGCAACTGGGTCATTTCTGTACCTGAACTTTGCCTTCCTTTCCTCAACCAAATCTCTTATTCTCAGTATGTTTTGTCCCTCCCTAGACCAATTATACAAAAGGCCCAGTCACCAAGCAACAGGGATCCAAAGGCTACATTTTTTTTCTTTTTTTTTAAAAAGGCAAGCACTTTAATTTTGAAATCGTAAATGTGCCAAAAACATGAACTAGATTTTGTCTTCCCAGGGCCTTGCCCCAGAAAACCAAAGCCACAGCGTGATTGAGGGGGACATGAGAAAGGCTGAAGGGTATCAGAGACAACTGAGATGATGCCCAAGACTGGGCTAGGCCCGTTTGTTTTTCTTCATTCGCTGGGACATGCAAAATGTTGAAAGAAAATGCTAATCTGGTCAAGTGGCCTATTTTGCTCTTATTCTCACATCACTGGTACCCACACCCTCCTGGTCCCTGCTAACTTCCCATTAACTTCTTCCCCTCCCCTTTCCTTCCTCCCTTTCGGTCTCCACCCACACTCTTGTTATTACTCTTTCCCCATTCTGCTCCAATATTTACTTTTCTTTTTATTTATTTATTTATTTATTTATCTTTGAGAAAAAGTCTCAAAAAACACAAAGGCCAACATCCACCTAACAGAGAGGCAAAATGGCCATCCATCCTGGCAAAACAGTCACATGTGAGCACCTGCTCCACACACGCCTGTGCTCTGCACTTGCATGTCTCATTTTATTCTCTTTAACCCCCAAAGAAAAGGAATTATTGCTCCCATTTTCAGAGGTGGAAAGTAAAGCTTAGAGGAACATAAATAACTTTACTAAAAGTGTCCAGCTGCATGTGAACCTGCGTCTGCCCAGCTTTGCAATTCGGGTAGTTCCCTGTACCTGGTCCAACTGGAACCGCCACATCCATGGAGATCTCAAAGCTTCATGGATCAGCCCCAGTGCATAGCTCAAGCACAGTGCCAGGGCTCTTCAGAAACCTCAGCTCAGGGATAAGCTTCCCACAAACAGCCTCCAGGCCGTCAAAATTATATTCCCGGATGTCATACTGAGGGGACTCCAGGTGTGGAGCATTTAATAAACTCTGGAGGGTGCAAATAGTAATTGTGAACTGAAATCAGTGAGCAAATTTTTGAAGGGACTAATGATCTCTACGACCAAGAACTACCAAAATTCAAGGATAAAATTAATTTAAAATTCACTTTCAATTCACAAATATAATAAATGAGAAAGAGAACTTTTGAGAAGGGGAAAGGTTGGAATAAAGAAGATAAATTAAAAAACAAAACAAAAAACTGGTTGATGAAAAAAAAATTAATCATTTAAAGAATCCAGGCCTCTAAATTTGGTTTGGTCTTGAAGATACAATAAGAAGTAGTTTGTTCTAGGTAAAAGCCTTATTATATCCTAATTAAGCAGCCCTTACAGCTTCATTCAGTAATCACCAAATATGTACAGGCATAATGAAATTTAGTATGGATGTCAGCATTCACTTGAGAGTATCACATCTTAAAACATCTGATTACTTTTACTATACACACAGATTCACACAGCTCACTTTATTCTACAAATGAAGAGTAAAGTCTCATGGTTATTATATTTCTGGTGACTTATTTGGTAAATAGGCTGGTTCATTGCCAGGACATTATATATAGAGAGCGAGCTTCTTGTGTTTCAGCTTATATTGAATATTAAATATGTGACACAGTTACTAGGATGATAAATTAAGACAATTCTGTAAACACATTTTTATTTCAGAAGAGTCTGGATACGATGGTGAAAATGTTGATATGACTTTGGCCAAGCAAATATTAATAAAGACTTTAAAATTTGAAAGTAGGAAAAACACATATCGATAATTTTCTTAAAAGATTTTATACCCATAATCTTAATACAAAGAGTAGAAAGAATATTCTTGACAATCATGAACATACAATAAAACAAAAAAAAAAAAAACAACTAATTTTATAAAATAAAATCTACATAATGCTATAAATCCAGAAAATACAATTGATGCCTGAGGTCTGTAGTTCATAATTTCCTACTTCTTTTGTTACCTGATATATATGTACAGATACCTGTACAAATAAAGCAGCTATGTTTGTTAAAGTAGATATGTTTGCAAGCTGCCAGTATTTGGAGTTTAGATGATTTTTTGATATACAACAAATATTTTTACCAAAGAAAAGAATGAACTTTGGAAACTACTCTTAATCAAAGGTAAAACCTTAGTTTCTTTTTTTCTAGGAAGATAAAGGGAGATCCAAGCTAAAATAAATCTAACAGAAGCTACTAAACAGACAGGCACCTCCATAAGAGGCAGAAGAGAGTGAAGTGACACCAGCTCCTTAGAAGCCAGGGAGATGTGAATGATACATCTACCCAAAGCCAAGATCCTGGACCATATGAGTACTTCTGAGAGTGCTATTAGTTAGAATATTTGCAAAGAACATTATTTCTTGCTTTCAAGTATTTTTCCTAAATGATGTCTAGTTTTTAACTTCTGAATTGTGATTGTAAGCTGTGGTACTAACTAGCGAGCAGCACAGCTGTAATCATTTCCTTAGTGCCGCCCATTGTGGCCATTATGACTGGCACGTTACTTCACATTATGATCACTAAGCTTTGGGGACAATTCCTAAATCAGCTGTTTTAAACTTAAGAATACCCTTGACCCTGGAGTTTTCCTGCTTCTTCAAGCTGGCAGGTTTCCAGTGGCTATGAATCTTTACTCTGGCCACATCTGGACTTCCGTGAACTAGATCATAAATAACCGACTGAAGACAAAACAAAGAACCTAGAAATACATCGTTTTAAAACAGACATAAAATACAGGCCATAAAACATGAAAACTTACAGATTATCCATGTTACCATCTATTAGAATTTAGTTAAGGATGTCTTGCTGCAAACAATAGGTGGCTTTTATGAAAATCACAAATGTCAATACAACTAAATATAATAAAAGTCTTGGAAATAGGATTTCTAAGACTCCATTCCTTGGCTTTCAGCCCCTTTCCTTGTCTTTTCCTCCAATCCTGCTCCTCTTCTTAACCTGCCTATTTCCATTCCCAGCATCGCCACTTTCTGCCACACAAACTTAAAACCTCAAAGGTAACTCTAGACTCCTCAAGACAGCCTCCTCCTCGAGTCCTGCCACAATACCTGACAGGTGTCTCAAGTTTATCTGCCCTTTTCAAAGCCACCCTCGGGCCTAGACTACTCTAACAGCCCCTTTGTGTCTGTGCTCAGCCAACAGGAAGACGCTCCCTGAAGCCCTCCTGCCCAGCGGCCAGGCTGCACATTGACTGGTGAGGGATGCCTCCAAGGGCTCACAGTTAAATTTCTGTGGTTTATCCTCCTGTCCGCGAACTGGGGTCAATGAGAGTATTTACCTCAAAATCTTCTATGATGTTTAAATGAATATACTGAATATAAAACGTACAGCATCATGCCTCACACAAAGTAAGCCCTCAAAATATGTTAGCTCTTCTAATCATTATTCAGGTGTCATGCTTCAGTTTCAAACCTTTAAGTGGCTGTTGACTACCTACAGAATACAAATATTCTATCACTCAAACTATTTATTGTAGGGTCTCAGGTCAAGGCAAAAAATGAACTCAAATGCTGGCTCTCCTTATTAGCTATGTGATCCCGGAAATTCAGGCCTCAGTTTTCACAGGTACCAAATGGGGATACTACGTCTCTGGGGGAGTTGATAGCTATACTGGATTGAATAGTATCCCCCCAAATTTATGTCCATCTGGAACCTGTGACTGTGACCTTACTGTCATATGCTGTATAACAACATTTCAGTCAACAATGGACCACATATACAATTGTGGTCCCATAAGATTATAATGGAGTTGAAAACTCCTATCCCATTGTGACATCGTGGCCACCATAACATCACAGTGCAACGCATTACTCACGTTTGTGGTGATGCTGGTGCAAACCGACCTACTGAGGCTGCCAGTCACATAGAAGTACAGGATATACGATTATGTACTGTACATAATACTTGATAATGACAATATATTACCATTGTTAATTTATGCATTTATTAACCATACTTTTTGTTGTTCTTTTAGAGTGTACTTTCTACTTATAAAGAAGTCTGCTATAAAACAGTATGCCATGTTACGTCGGCAGCAGCCTCAAACATCTGGTTTACCTCATCTGATTGCATCATTTAATCTAATCTTTTATTGTTTTGTCCAGTACCATGCTATGCAGGTTTGTAGCTGAGGAGCAACAGGCTATATATACCATATAGCCTAGGTGTATAGTATGCTATACCGTCTGATTTGTAAAAGTGCATTATGATGTTTGCACAACGACAAAAATCACCTAATGACGGATTTCTCAGAACATATCCCTGTTGTTAAGCAGTGCATGAGTATTTGGAAATAAGGTC
>NW_011889178.1:844259-855644 GCF_000151845.1 Pteropus vampyrus | reverse complement strand
ATGATGTTTGCACAACGACAAAAATCACCTAATGACGGATTTCTCAGAACATATCCCTGTTGTTAAGCAGTGCATGAGTATTTGGAAATAAGGTCTTTGCATATGTAATCAGTTTAGGTGATGTCTTACAAAGTTAGGGTGGGCCCTAAATCCAATGTGACTACTGTACTTAAAAGAGGAGGAAAAGACAGAGAGACACACAGGAAGAATGCCAGGTGAAGGCAGAGGCAAAGATCGGAGTCTACAGGCCAACGACCAGCAAGGATTGTCGGCGGCAGAGGCATGGCAGCCTCCCCGGCTAGAGCCTTTGGAGGGAGTGTGGCCCTTCTAACACCTTCATTTCAGACTTCTGGCCTCCAGAACTGTCAAAGAATAAATTTGGTTTTTAAAGCCACCCAGTTTGTGGTATTTTGTTACAGCAACCCTAGAAACTAATATAATACATAATTAATGCTTAAAATTATTTGCTATACAAAATAGTTATTCCATGTTACATTACTAGGAAACCGAGGCTGAAAGAAGAAAAGTCCATGGCCTAAGGTTAACAGTGAAGCTGGTGAGGGATCAACCTCCCTCTCGTTATAGACTCCATGCTCACAACCACTCTGCTGTCATTCCCAGCCTTGAATGGAATTAGACACAATGCATATAACTGCCCAGAATACTGCTGCTCACATAATAAGTACTCAAAAACCTTAGCAATTGCTACTTACATTCTAACTCCCTAACATGTTTGGCCTCCAAGTCAAGGGTCAACAAACGTTTTCTTTAAGGGTCAGAGAAATAAATATCTGAGGATTTGTAGGTTAAGGTAAATTGAGGCTTATAGACTGGTTAACAATGGAATCATTTAAAAATGTAAAAATCATTCTTAGTTCAAGTGCTGTGAATAAAAAGGAGCCTGGGTATATTTGGACCGCAGGCTGTAGTTTGCAGACCTGTTCCATCTCCAAGCATCTCCACTGGGGGCTCCATACTCTTACTCTGCAGGTCATTTTATACTCTTCCGTGCTGCTTACCCACTCCTGTAGGCACACAGCCCCTCCTTCTGTCTCCTCCTCCCCACCCTCATGGACAACTCTTTAATTTAGGATTTCAACATGTCTTGCCTGAATCATTACAAGAGCTTCTTGTCTCACCCCACCCCAAACCATCCTTTACTGCTGTCACCAGGGCCTGTCCATCTAAAGTCAATACACTGATCTTCCACGATGTTCGCTCCATCACCTCCAGCAGCAATTGTAAACCCAGAAGCACGTCAAAATCATGTGTGGGACGTTTTTAAGAACACTAAAAGTCCAGGCTGCATGTCCCTGATATTTTCATTCAATAGAGCCAGGGTTACATTTGTAACCATTCCAAGGCTGAGCCCTGGGCATGAAGTGCATCAGCTATTATATGCTTATCAAATCTAGGATAAAGCGTTTCTAAGATCAAGGATGCACTTTCCATCTATATTCCTCCAAAAGTCAAAATGACTATCTTTTAAAGGGGAAAACCAAATGCTACTCACCCAAGCCTCTTGACAATGACTCTCCATCCATGTCTGGACGTCCATGCACTCTTACTACAGGCATTAATTTAAATCTATTCCTATTTCAATGGTCTGCACACACATCCTCCCTCCCTATGGAACAGCACCTTCCATGAGGGCAGGTACCTACTGCTCAACACCTAAGCTTAGTGCTTTGTGTACCCAAGTCATTCAACCAGATGAATGCATTGTCTCTGGATCTTATGCTTTGAATTAAGTAAAAGGGACCCCAGTAAATGTTGTATAATGAAAGCTTACCAAAGAGGAAAGAAGTGTATATATACAAGTTTAAACTTCAAGAATCAATATAAAGTAAAATTATGAAGTACAAAATATTAATTTTTCTGGCACATAAAGCATTTTCTATATTAAAATAAAACTTCCTCTCCTCTCCCCAATGAATTTTAGAATATCATTTTATAGGTATATAAGTCCAAGACTTTTAAATCACTCACATGTTAATGGCCTCACCTATAAAATATATCCAGATCATCTTTTTATTTCCCATACACATTTAAACTCTGTTACCCAGCATCATATAAACAGAAAAACAAAAACATTCAATAAATCACAGAAGACATTTTAAAATCAACCAGGAAGTACTTACTGAGTGCCTACTTCATTAATTCAACAAGCATTCATTAAGCACTTACTATGCATATACAAAAGAGCTGAGCTATATACTAAAGGAACATAAAAACTTGACCTCCACCCACTACCCAATAACCGAACAGTGTATAATCTCTAGCACACCGGTTAGCATTCTATCAGTAATGATTATCTGGAAAAGAACCAGGCTCCAAGTGGGGTACTCTAAGGAAGGGAACTAGATCTGAGGCTTCACTATCTGTGCCTGTGTTGGGGTGAGGGAGATATGGAAGAGAATGCAGGAGCCTGTTAATCTAAAAGGATTAACCTCAAGTCCTGACTGCCCATCCCCACCTTTGTTCCACTCACGGCCTTCATCTCAGCTGATGGAAACTCCATTCTTGTTGGTCAAAAACCAGTCACTCTTGATGACTCCTCTTCCTCTCACATGCCACATCTGATTCCTTAGGAAATCCTATTTATTCTGCCTTTAAAATATATCCAGAATGGGACCCCTCCTTGCTGTCTCCATTGTCTCTACCCTGGTCCAGGCCTCCATTGTCTCTCACCTGGAATACTAGAGTAGTTTCCGACTGGGTCCCAGCTCCTGCCTTTGACACCCTACCCGCTCTCCATTCTATTCTCAACACAGCAACTGGAGTAAGTCTGTTTAAGGTCCAGTTGGACATCATTCCTTGGCTCAAAACCCTGCTATGGTTCCCACCTCAGGCTTTTATTCCAAGTCCTGACAATGACCCACAAAGCCCTACAAACAAGAGCTTCCGTGACTTCATCTCCTACTTGGAGCCTCTTAGGTCCAATCACCTGGCCTCTTCACTGTTCCTCAGCCTGCCTGGCACATGCCCACCGCAGTGCCTTTGCTCTAGCTATATCTTTTACCTGAAAAGCTCTCGCTCTAGACCTGTTTGGTGAACTCCCTCACCTTCTCCAGGCCTCCGCTTAAATCTCACCCTCTCAATGGAGGCCTACTTTGACTATTCTTTTAAATACTTCATTCTGCCTCTCCATGCCCACCTGCCCTGCTTCACTTACTTTTTTTCCCCTGACAATATACCACACTCCTACATTATTTATTATGATGTTTGTTTTTCACTATGTCTCCACCTAGCTAGAATATAAGCTCCACTAGGGTGGTTCTGTTTTGGCCACTGATGCAACCCTAGCATCCTTAACAGTGCCTAATCTATGATGGGGACTTAAATATTTGTCGAATAAAATCGGGTTTATTTTTCAGAGGATCCTATGAATAAATCTAATGATTTTAGCTCCCCTCCTTCACCACTATCTTCCTACCTGCTAAATAATACATAAAAAGTTCTTTATCCGAAGAGGAAAATCAAATCACAATGAGAGGTAAAAAGCTAAGAAAAGGAGTAGAAGTGACATGTGGACAAAAACTCATTCACACTAAGGTTTAATCAAGACACAGATACAAGATCGACAACACAAGCATGTTCCTACTTTTGGAAAGAAGACAGTATTTAGAACTCAAAGTGAAGTATATACCCTTTATAGGAAGGAAAACCCAATTTCTCATTTCAGTGGCTCTATTAATCACATCCCTCATTTGGGTCAGAGAGAACTTGTCTAGCCATCCACCACGCCTCAGCTTCAGAATACCTGGGTGCTCTTGCCAACAGGCAGATGGCCAGGTATTAATCATTTTCACATTTGCAGCACCTGGTGAGGTAATCCCTTGATGCATGTTTGCTGAACTAAATACGCACGAATGTTCTTTCACATAAACTGATAGATGATTTTCATGCTCCCAGATTAAAAAGTTACATAAGATAGAACACTATTGAGACTACCCTGAAACAATGTTTCCATGTTCAGCATACACTCAGGAGTATTTTATTTTCAATGTAGGAATGATGCTATTTAAAAAAAAAAGTCAACAACAAAAAAGACCCAGGAAATCATGAAACTCATATCTACCAACGAGAGAACCGAAGCTCAGAAATGTCACAGTGATTTGTGGAAGGACAGAAGTAACCTGGAGGAGGGAGCAGCTGACAGGAGACAATTTACAAAAATTCTTTAATATGAACAACAAAATAGTGGCTCCAGGTAACGCAGACATTCAGGACAGCTGTATTTAAAATACAATATTGAACTGCTATACCAATTATTCTTTAGGTTTTTTAACTTTTGCCTACAATTCTGGTGATAATAGGCTACCTGGAGAATAATAAGATTACTGGAATCGTCTTTTAAAGGACAGTGCCTCCCATGGTAAAAGCACCTTCTACTTTTCAAAATTAAGCATTTAGCGAGTAGCTACTAAGAACCATAACATTTAATCTTCATGATGACCTTATGAGGCGTTCCCACTTTGCCAGCAAGAAAACTGAGGCTTACAAGTTAAAATAACTTGGCCAAAGCTCCCCTCACACCTACACACTGGTCCCCTAGATTCCATGCTGGCCCACTGTGATGAGACTGCATATGTGGCTCTTGGCGTGGCACATCCCCCCTTCACTGGTAGGACTGACTCAGCTTCCTCATCAGACTCAAGTCAGCCCCATTTCTTCTGCGTAGCCCTGCGGGGCTCTCAGCAACCTGGCACATGGCTTCTATCACTAGTTAAAACCCAGTGAGGATCAAACAGAGTCCTGTCCGTCCCTGCTGCAGACATGCACGTAGTCTGTGCTCTACACACACGGTATGACATGTGGTACAGGTCTTCTGGGTACAGTCTCTCCAAACAGAGCTAAGCATTACCATGCCATTTTATTTGTGATAATCATTTAGTTCATGATATCACAGAGCTTCATAAATAAATGTCAAATTAAATCTAACCTGATATTAAACTTTGATTTTAAAATACTCTGAGACGATACAGAAGATTTTCAACTGGCCTGAAGAAAAGGAATGTAGGTTAAGGGAAGTGTGTTTGTAAGGGAACTGACACCTCCTTCTCCTCACAGAACTTTTTGGTTGTTTGAGCTCCACCATCATCTCTAGAAATCCTAAGATGACCAGGCAGGAACCTGTGCGGATGACATTTCTGAATAAAGAGGAAAATCCAAATGAATCCAAGAATTACCTGAAGAACACGAGTGCGAATGCAGGTCCCTAGCTCCTTCTGGTCCATGGTGATCAGCCTAACAGGCTTCCTGGTGTGATTCTGAGGAAGTCTGAGAAACCAGGGACAGGATGGTGGTAGCAGTATCCCCACCTAGCTTCTTGGCCAAGCCTGTCCGTGACCAGTCACACTGATGTTTTAGCCAAGAAACTCAGTCATCCATTTCAGAAGACCCAAAGGTGATCTTATTTTCGCTAAGAAAATACAGACTGGGCCAAAGGTGAAGACTACAACTGAAGTCTTCTTTAAAAATAGCTGGGGGTAGAAGTAGGGAAGAGGAGAAGTAGGTTCAATTAAGATAGACCTAAAAAAAAAAAAAAGTGAATGACCTCAGTTTCTAGACCAGAGGTTTCAAAATAAGGATGAGTTTGTAAACAGCCCGCTTATTAGACCTTTTCTCTGTATTCCTGGCACTACCCTCTCAGGGCTATTTTTAGCCACAGGAGAATGGGGAGCAGACAGGGAAGGGCTCGCTGTGGCCCAGCCTTACCTTGGGTGCCCTGCTGGGACTCCGGCTATCTCTAATTAATGTCAGAGAGAAATGAGAGTGACCCTACACGTGGTGAAAGGAAGTACAATGGTGAAATTCTACCCCGTAAGACTGATCGGCCCAGTGCTGGCCTACCATTCCTGAGGTCCCAGAGCAGTTTTTTGTTGAAAAGAAAGCTCCCTCTGGAACATTCAGAGGGCAATGAAATAGCCGCTGAATATTTAAGAGTACAGAAAACAGGACTGCCTGCCTGTTTCACACTCTCAGACTACATTTTACCAATAAATCGCTTTTATATGATTTTATATCTTTTCTCTAGAATAAAGAAATTTCCCTTAAAGTGATTCCCTCTAGTCCATATTCATAAACAGAGAAGAAACCAACATTTCTCATCATCTAACATTTATGGTTTTTTCCTCCTGTAATATTTCTCAAGAGATAAGCCTAAAGCTTTTAAACCATGACTCGCTGTCATCCAGATTAAGCTTTACTACAAATTAGAGGTTACTCATACCTTTGGAAACAGAACTGAATAAGCTAAGAAACTGATAATGAAATATATTCTATGTACTACCCCAAACTCATCAACATCAGTATTATTAAGGCAGACTGCAGGCACGGTTGATAGAGAAAAGATAAAAGGCTACCATTTCAAGAAAAAACTGAGACCACAGGGTTATACAGCTATGATAGATATGGGCATACTGCCTAGTCAGGGGTCAATAAGCAAAGAATTTAAGGGATTCCTGTTAAAGCAAATATGAATAAAATTCAAACAGTCTGAATTTCAATCTACCATACTACAGACTAGAGCAAGCTGCGTTCTTAGTACTCGACTCTATTAACTGAAATAGGTCTGTTTATCTAAGACTCCATTAGTTGATGAAATAATTTAAATTTCTAAAATGCTCTTTTAGCTAAAAGAACCATATGGCTGTCTTCACTTTTGCAGAAAGTACTTACACTAAAACCATTATTAATTTTAAGCAATGTTTTCAGTACTAAGTATAGTCAGGAAAACGCCAGTCCACTGCATTTGAGTACTAGCTTTCTACCCTCATTCTGAAGCTGGTTCCTCACCAGTCCCAGATGTCCATCCTGAGACCAGTTGTTTTCTGAATGAGACATGAAGGCAGGCTGTAAAACAGATGGACATCTTCGCACTGCAGAACTATTACTCAGTTGCTAAGTGCCAGTTAAGTTCTATAAAGAAGGGTCCAGCAGAGCCTACCCTCCCCTCCCTTTTTTATTACTTAAGCGTATATGGAAAGGAAGGTGGTGTCATGAGATGACCAAGTGAAAAAAAAATTATCTGAAAAGTATGTAAAAAGAAAATTAATTTGCTGGAGAAAGTTATGACAGAATTGAAAGTTAAACTATAGTCAATTGTCCAGTACAGCACTGTCCAGTAGAATCTTCACTGGTGATGGAAATGTTCTACATCAGGGGTCCCCAAACCCCAGGCCAAGGACTGGCACCAATCTGTGGCCTGTTAGGAACCAGGCCACACTGTGGAGTGGTGGGGGAGCCAGTGAAGCTTCATCTGGATTCACAGCCACTCCCCAGCACTAGCATCACCGCCTCAGCTCCACCTCAGATCATCAAGCATTAGATTCTCATGGGAGAAAAGGTTGGGGAGCACTGTTCTACATCTGTTGTCCAATATGGTAGACATCAACTAGAAAGCATTGAAATATAGCTAGTGTTGACTGAGGAACTAAATTTTTAAATTTTTGTTTAATTTTAATTAAATTTAAATAGTCACATGTGGCTCACAGACCCAGCATTGAACAGTACACAGGTTGAGAACATGGAAAAGCAGGCTCCTAGATAAAAGAATAACTCAGAGGAACCAAATGTTCCTGTACTTTCTTCCAGGAATTAAGAGGGGGGGGGAAAAAACTAATTAACTCCCCTTCTTAACTGCTATAGTAATTAAAAAGCACTTTCTAATCATTTTGTTTCATCTGAATGTGGACTTTCTAATATATGATTAGAAAGTCTAAAATGCAGAAGTAGTGAAACTGCCTTTCTTTTACTGTAAATGAGAATTTAAGAGTTGAAATAATCGTTTTGAATTTTCTAATTTCTCCCTAAGTTGAAATATAAATTTGGACCAAATGTTTACAACAAAAGATTGTTTAAATTGCTGAAAGGTTTTTATTCATCTTTTTTGTTATTGTTCTTTTCTCAGTAGTCACAGTAAGACCTTTGATGTGATTATGCTTTGAGACCTTGGAGGAAAAAACAACCTGTAAACAAAATCCCAAGTGCACAGACTCAAAAGATTCATTCCAACAGCAACAGTTTAATTAAGGTTGGGGGTGGAGGGTGAGGTGAGCTGCTCTTTACAACAAGTTCTGAACTAAAACCTGTTCAAAAAACTTTAGACTGGTTTATGATATTCATTTGTATTCCTAAAAATCACCAACGCTAGCATCCTTGATAATTACTGGTTGTAAGAAAATGCTTGTAGCCTTATGTACTGCACACTATAGCTTTAAATGGCAGTGCATTCTAAAGACATGTCATCTAGGGACACAGACTCCCTGTACGGTATACACCAAGGCTACAGCAAAAACAAACTACATTGACTAACAACTGATGTTCTTTCCAAAGTGCCTAAAGATTATGTTTAGTGCCCTTGAACCTGTTTAAACAACATAAAATGGTACTGATTTAAATGAAGAAAGTTTATCAAATCCCAAGCAATTGGAGACAATTTTAGTTTTAGGATTAAAAAAGTAGTAATAAACCACATGGTGTAATAGACTACATAGACGACTGCTATAAACTCAAAATGGATCTCAGAACAAACACCATACCTTTTCTAATAATTTCAACAGCAGGGCATTTGACAAGACTGTGTGGTCTGAATGTCAGTAAAACTAATGAATGAACTGATGCGACCAGCACTACCATGTCTCCGGAGTCAAGGCTGCAGGAATCTGTACTTGGCTCCGCCTTTCAACTATTTACCAACAATGTGCATAAGTTCACTTAAATATGTATAAAGGCCACCCGCCTGGGTCCAAATTGATGTAAAACAATGGAATATTTAAATGTAAGGTCCTGCATTAAAGCTGAAACAGTCAATCCCAATCAGCACCAACCAAAAAGTCAAGGATTCTTAACAATTCATGCAAAAAAAAAAAAAAGGCAGAGAATGTAGAAGCAGGTTCAACATAGGCTGACAATGACATGGTTGCTCAAATAGCTTATTCAATCTTAGACGGCCTTTACGAAAACGTAAATTGCCAAGAAAGTTACTATTTTCTGCTAAAATAGGTACTGCAGATGTTGCAAGATACTACTTACTGCATTTTAGCAGGGACAATGACACATTCAAGGTGTCTGAAGAACTCCCACTTGGTGAGTCAGAAGGAGTCACACACTTGGAAGGGAAGGACAGCAGCAGAGGGGAAGAAAGCGAGACTACTGTCTCCAAAGGCCTAAAGGGCTGACATGTTGATGAGGAATAGATTTATTCTGTGTGGTTCCAGGGAACAGAAACAGAATCAAGAGAGGCAAATTTTAGTTTATAAAAGGAATATGTCAAAATCAGGGATATGTCACAATCAGGGTTGTTCATAATTGGTCTGGCAGATCTGGAAAGGCAGTAAGCACCTCATTACTAAACACCAGACCTGATAACCCTAGAAGATGTCTACCGTCACAGGAAGTTAGATTAGGTGACTCCACTCTTTCCCCTACCCCCACCGAATAGATGACATTCACAGGCAAGACTACCTCCCTAACCCCAACACCTCCCATCCTCTCACTCAAGGCATTCTATCAATGCAAATTATTGAGGAATGTTAGGAAAGGCATCACAGCTCGGATTTATTTTATAAAATAATAATCTGTGATTTTTAGTGATTTAACAAAAGTCAGAATCACTAACAATTACCAATAAAACAAGCTCTGATAGCTGGACAGCTAAATCACTTAAATCACTGAGATTTCATAAATGCTGCTCTCATACATAATATTCAGATTCTATACATTCTATGTAGTTTCCCTACGTCATTTTCTAAATAATATTAATTTCAGTCTTAATAGACTCCAAACTCAAAATGACTGACCTCAAACAGATTCTATTAAAACTTCCTAAAATAAAATTGTACAAGGTTGCAAAACAAGAAGCCTGTGCAGGAAGTTCTTAAGCTGCCCAAGCTGGTACCTCAGAGAATTGACCCTAATTCCTCTACCCAAGCAGAGACTGAGAGGTGGGGAGAGTGAAAGCTGACTTACCTTTATTTGCAGATATCCGTTCTTCCCCATTATCGCCACGTTTCCTGAAACCCATCGGATAAGTAACCCTGTAGTGTTCAAATGGATGCCTAACGTGGTTTGGGTCCCCTTCTAATTCTACACTACACACAAGATTACAGATCCTAGAAACTCATTATCCAATATTCAAACTTCAAAATGATAGCACTGTCATAAAAAGTACTCTCAGAACCTTCTCTGAAGAGTACCCACTCCCTGTCTGGAAATATTTTGAGGAAGCTACCTGACCACCGTACACTCGGGGAAAAGGCCTAGCTGTCCACATTCCTGCTCGATTCCAGACCTGTAGGGGATTAGTCTGAAAGAGACTACAGTATTTCTGTCAAAGTCATCCCTTTCATCCTGAACAATACATCCCATACCATCTAAAAGGCCAGGCTTTACCTTTCTGAACGTGGATGATGTCGGGGAAGTTGGCCAGGTGCCCCTGATACAGCGCTAACAGGTCCATGACAGGGTCCAGGTCCTGCCTGGGCTGCTCCGCGAAGAGCTCGCCAATGGCGTCGTAGGCATCTCCGGTGAAAGCGATAGCCTGGTTCAGGCCAGCCGAGAAGGCCTGCTGGTCCAGCTCAAAGGCCTGGCTGAGGCCACGGAAGGACTGGCCAACCTTCTGATACTCCTTCTTGAAGCCCGTTACCTGCTTGCGTGCAAACTCGTTGGCCGTGTGGTTGAGCTGCAGCGCACTGTCGTCCATCTTCTTGGTGAAGGACTTGAAGCCATCGATCTTGCTCTCCACCTCTTGCAGGTCGAGGGCAGCGGCAGGGGGTGTGCTCAGGGTCAAGAAGAAGTTGGCACCCACCATCTCATCCTTCTCTGCCTTCCTCTTGCCCTGTTTCCAGGCCTTCTCATCGGTGCTGCTGGGACAAGTCAGAAAGTGCTGAAAGACATCGCACTGCGCCAGCACCGGGTGGCTGGCCATGTGGTTCATCCACCAGATCAGGCCCTTCCTGCGCTTGGAGATGAAGTCCTCCTCAAAGCGGCCAGTGGCCTGCTTCTCGGGCAGATGGGGCACCGAGATAACCGGGAACTTCTCTGCCAGGCGTGCGTACAGCCAGTCGAAGTGCTTGTAGCGCCGGTGTACCGGCACCTGCGTGTGCGTGGGAACCAGTTTGTAGGAGATGTAGCTCTTCATGCCCTTGAACTTGGTCTGCTTGGTGGGGTCATCGATGGTGCACTGGAAGGGGTAAGGGTTTTCCTGCCATTCGGGGCCATAGGGCCCCAGCACCACGCACAGCTTGTCTCCGTCCTTCACGAAGCCTGATGCCTCGCCAAGCACGAAGGCCTCCCCGCCCGACTTGACAAAGGTGGAGAAGCGATTGAGGTTGCGGCTCACGGTGGCTGAGCTCTTGGCTCCCGATGGATGGTGCTGCG